>NC_060286.1:43287938-43405733 GCF_021613505.1 Equus quagga
GAACAGAAATTTTAGAACTGAAAAATAAAAAAAATTAAATAATCCCAGTTGACAAAATAACTGTAGATGAGACACTGCTAAAGAGAACGTCAGTGAACAGAGATTCCAGAATAAAGTATTCAGAATAGATTTTAAAAAGTAGTGAATAGAGGGGCCGGCCACATGGCCAAGTGGTTAAGTTCATGCGCTCTGCTTCGGCAGCCCAGGGTTTCAGATCCCAGGCACAGACATGGCACCACTCATCAGGCCATGCTGAGGTGGCATCCCACATGCCACAACTAGAAGGACCTACAACTAAAAATGCACAACTATGTACTGGGGGGCTTTGGGGAGAAGAGGGAAAAATAAAATCTTTTTTTTTTTAAAGTAGTGAATAGAGAGGAGAGGTGAGAGACAGAGTGTAGGTGGGAAAGTCACACCTGAGTGTAAATAATTTGAGTCCCCAGAGAAGACAGAGGTTGGACAAAGAGAAAAACATTTTAAGAACTAATGAATGAACAATTTTGAAAATGGATGAATGACAATATACAGATACAAAACACAGATTTCAGCAAAATAAATAGAAAGAAATCGACATTTGAGTTACATCAAAATGGAATTATAGAATACCAAAGACAATGAGAGATCTGAAAGTTGTCAAAGGAAAAATAGGGAGCAGTAGTTAAAATTTTTTTTTGGAAGATTAGCCCCAAGCTAACATCTGCTGCCAACCCTCTTCTTTTTGCTGAGGAAGACTGGCCCTGAGCTAACATCCATGCCCATCTTCCTCTACTTTATATGTGGGACGCCTACCACAGCATGGCCTGCCAATCGGTGCCATGTCTACACCCGGGATCCAAACTGGTGAACCCCAGGCAGCCGAAGCGAAATGTGCGCACTTAACTGCTTCGCCACTGGGCCGGCCCCTTAAAATCTTTTTTTATTTATTTTTTTCCTGAGGAAGATTTGCCCTGAGCTAACATCTGTTGCCAGTCTTCCTCTATTTTGTATGTGAGCCGCTGCCACAGCATGGCTACTACAAGTGGGGTAGATCCACATTTGGGAACCAAACCCATGCTACCAAAGCAGAGCACACTGAACTGAACCACTACTGGGGTGGCCTGGATCCCTGACTTTTTAACATGTAATTCAGAGGCCACTGGGAAGAAATCTTTAGCATATTGAAAGAAAACAATTGCCAATGTAGTTTTCTTTAAATATATCTTTCAAAAATGAGAGCCAAATAAAGACATCTTCAGCAAAAAACGATATGCCCTAAAAAATTCACACTAAAGCAAATTCTAAAGGATATACTTCGAGCAAAGGGAGAGTGATACAAAAATAAAGAGCAAAGAGAGTGATCAATATGTGGTCAAATCTAAATGAAGATTGCATATATAAATGCTAATAATTATACTGGAGTATTAGGGGTTAAAAACAATATATAATTAAAAACATAACAATAGTAACAACTTAAGTTTAGAGGAAAGATATGAAATTAATGTTTCTAAAAATCCTAGGTCTAGGAAGATAGAAAGGCTTTGATTAGCTTTTAACTTTGATGAGCTGTGTGAATATTTAAAGTTTTAGTGTAACAGATAGAAAAGAATAATCAAAACAGTAAAAAAAATGAAATGAAAAATCTACAAGAGGACAAGAGAGGTGAGAAAAAGAAAATAGAATGGGGAGGTCAAATAGAAAGCAAATATAAGACATTATATTTAAACCCAATTCTAATCTAATTGCATTAACTATAATTGGAATAAGTTCTCAATTTATAAAACAAAGATTATCAGATTGGATAAAAGGAAAATCAAACTACTGCTGTTACCAAATACATTTAAAATGTAAATGCACATAAGGGTTGAAGCAAACAATGGAAAATGAAATGTGATGCAAATAGTAACCAGTAGTAACCATGTCAACGTTCAACATAGTACGCTTGAAGGCAGATTTGGAAGGCTGAGGGAAGCAGTCTCCATTCTGTAGCTCACACATGGAATTGCTGAGAGGCTGGCTCGCCTACTGATGTGAGGCTATAGCTGGGCCTGCACCTGCTCCACCTCCCCCTAGACCCTCCAGCTTTTTGTCTCCTAGACCAGGTGTGTGTGTTTAGCACTGGGATGAAGGACCCCGACTTCTGTAGGACGCCCTCATCACCCAGCAGAGGCAACAAGGACTGACACGGATTTCAATGTGTACTTGGATTGCAGTCTGTCCTGGTTGCGTGCTAGCTCGTGTCAAGGAATTTCAGTCTGCTCATGAATTTCCCTTCCTGACAAACTGCCCTGTGGACATCCAGCTCCAGCATCAGACCTGGAGACTCCTCACAAGTGTCCCCATTCTAGCCATCTCGTTTGAATTCTGCTTCTAAGATAAGGCCTGGATAAAACAGCTGCCTCCCCTTGAGGGAGCCTGGCTGGAAGAAGGAGCTGTTTCCTTCAACATTTCTTCCGGAAGCTCTCAGTCGTTCCCTCCAGGGTCACTGCCTCGGGAAGTGGGCATTTCTTGACAAAGTCAGGTGAATAAATTGTCATCGCTGCCACTTTACACTATGAATGTTTCAGAACATCTCTACTAGGGTCAAAATATCCGGTTTCCAACTGAAGGTTTCTCTTAAATAAATATATGTAAGAGAGTACAGACAGAAGTGCTACCTGGATTTGTGGTGACTTGTTTAAGGAACCTTTATCTATTCTAAACCAAATTGTGAATTGTCTTGTTTGTTGCTCTGGAAGGTTTTCACCAATTTTTCACCAAAGAGCAATGGGCCTTTGCCATGGTGCCAGGTGCGCCCTTTGTCAAAAGGTGGAGGAAGTACTTAGTGAGAGGCCTGGAGACCAGCAGAGCCCTGGCCCCAGGGGCTTTCTCAGGGAGATGGGTTTTAGGAAAGAGTTCATGGGGGAGCCAGGAAACCAGAAACTGATTCCCTTAGAGCTGACGTACCTGACAGCCCTTGGAAAGTTCTGGAATACCTCAGAGTGAAGACTGAAGAGAAGACATGGGGGGTGGGCAGAGGGCGACAGGCATACTTGGAGTTGAAAACTCGGACCCAAGTGGAAGAGCCTGAAGTGATTCCGAAGGATGCTTCCTTTATTCAACCGCTCAGTCAATCAACAATAATGAAGCGCCTCCCACGGTGCAGACGCTGTTTCCAAGCCAGAGGCCAGGAAGCCCACGGAGCCTCTGGCCATCCTGGCTCCTGGGACGTCCAGGCTGCAAGGGGGAGGGACCCAGGCGTCGCGACCCTGGGTTCCAGCTCCTTTCGCGTCCCCGCCGCCCTGGACTCGGACTGGAACAGTGCCTTCGGGGTTGGGGTCGCCCTGGGACACCGCCCTCCCCTCGGGCCGACCCTCTAACGCCACTCCCTCCACCGGCCCAGTGGGGCGCCGCTCCCTTCTCCGCCCTGCCGCCGAGATCGTCTTTCCCCGACATCCTTCTCCCGCCCCCGGTGCCCGATGGTGGTCCAGGGCCTGCGACCGGGTCCGGGCATGGGAACCCCCGGGCTGATCGGACTCGGTATTCGGAGTCCCTGAGACCCAAGCACGGGAGCGGGGCGGCCAGGAGCGGAGCTGAGTCTTCGTGGGGGCGGGGCCGGGGGCGTCATTCAAGGACCCCCTCCTGGTCTGCGGAGCCTGGGGCGCCCCCGGGACTCCCAACCCCGGCTCCTTCCCTTCCCCCCGATCTGTCGCTGCTGCCAGTGCGGCGCGTTCTTTCTCCGCCCGCCGGAGAAGAGGCGCCCCCGCTACGTACCCGCGTGTCCCTGCCAAGTCCCCCCGCGGGTCCCGCCCTCATCGAGGCCCCCCTGGGCCGGGACGAGCGCATCCGGCGGCGGGGAGGCCTCGGTGGGGCCGCGCGCGGGGTCAGGGCGGACCAGGCGCGCACCCAGGTGGGCGGGAGGTGGAGGTGAGGTCCCTTGTCACCGATGGAGCATCCCCGGGACAGGCCTCGATGCTCGGGGTGGAGGAGCGGCCCGGCCTCGGCCTCGGCCTCCAAGATCCTTAGACGGAGCAGCGTGGCGCCCAGCCGGGTCTCCACGAGCCTTAATTCTGCGCGCTTATAGCTTTCCAAGCTCTTGGTAAATGCAAGAGTTAACTCTTTTAAATGGATTTTCTTGGGACTTTCCTTCTGGTATTTATTAAACATGTAAGCTTAGCATTACCCATCTACCAGTGCCTTTGAGAAAAGGTTTAATAGAGAATACACTGGGACTTGAGAAGCGGTACATGAGTTCATCTCGGTGGTTCCTGGTGCCTCACCCTGTGACTTTGTTTCTGAATGGCGGCGCTGGAGGACAACGGCCAGGACACACTTTCTCATCATCCTTGAGAAGCAGAATATTGCTCTTTTCTTCAAAGGCAGGGTGTGATGAGTTTTTGTGATTATGTTTGAGAATTAGATTGTGGAGGTGAAGTGAGTAGTTGAGCTGTTACTTCCTTGAGTTTTTCCCTAATACTTAATCTCATTTACGGTATGAATTTCAACATGCATCCTTTACTTTCCGTGCATTTTGACAAATACATGTGACCTTAGCCAAGCCTCAGAGAGGGGTGTTGTCTGGTCTTTCTGCACATGCAACATGAGTGCATATAAAATTATTTTCATGTTCCATTCATAAAAGTTGTCTTGCGAAAATTATTTTGCAGCCACTCTCCTATATGCTTTGTTGCAATATGCTTTTCAGTTACCTACCATGAAACATACATAGTCACAGTAGAGACAAAATCAGTTCGTAGTGGTTTCTGTAAATGTCCTTTTGAAAGTGTTGCCTTCATTTTCTTTATGTGGTCATTTTTTTAAAGATTTTATTTTTTCCTTTTTCTCCCCAAAGTCCCCCGGTACATAGTTGTATACTCTTCGTTGTGGGTCCCTCTAGTTGTGGCATGTGGGACGCTGCCTCAGCGTGGTTTGATGAGCAGTGCCATGTCCGCGCCCAGGATTCGCACCAACTAAACACTGGGCTGCCTGCAGCGGAGCGGGCAAACTTAACCACTCGGCCACGGGGCCAGCCCCCTTTTATGCAGTCATTTTTATGGCACCCCAGGTGTTGAAACAAAATGAAAACATAAAAACCAGATCAACAGACTACTCGATGGCACAGAATTTTTTTAGAAGTACTGCTAAGATATTGAAAGTCTTACTAACTTGGTCGGGTTTTAGTTCCGCCTGTTTTATCTGCAGAAAGTTATTCACTGAAGTTCACCCACCTACCGATTTTGACGGTAGTAGCTCAGTCATTTGAAAATGCTTCTAAATATAATAAATGAGACAACTGAGAAGGTATATTTTAACTTTAATAGCTAAGGAACTTTAAGAGAAAATGCCAGTAATGGTTATGAAGGGGAGTTGCAGGTCATATACACATATGATGGTTTCCACCCTCCCCAAATGGAGAAAACAAAAACGATCCCCGCCCCCCACCTTCCCCAGTAAACAAGGAAGTTTGTTACTGACACCCTGCAAGATCTCAGTTCCCAACGAAAGGCTGGGGCTGGCCCTGGGTCTTCACAGCCTTTCCCTCTCTCTCCACGGGGAAGGAGAACTGACCTCAAAGCCTGGAACAAGAGTCACTCCCCCATCTAACCCGGACTAGCCCTGGGCCTTCCATCTTCAGGGACCGCCCTTGGGGAGAGTCACCTCCCACCCGGGGGCAGATCGCCCCTCCCCCACCTTGGGGAGAGAAACTTAATCACCTTTTGGGGTGCGGACTGAGGTCGCCAGCGGCCCCTGCTGAGCGGGTCTCCGGTGCCCTGGCCCTCTAGGCCGGCCCCTCCAGATATCAGGCCTCACTGGAGGAAAGAGCGCCGCGAAACGAAACGGGGAGACCTCGGCCTTGTGCGGAGAAGAGCGTGGCTCCCCACCTGTGGCTGCGGGGAGAGGGGGAGGAGGGCTCTGCGACTGTGCGACTGTGCGAAGCCAGCGGATGAACTCGCTGGCCCTGGTGGAGCGGGGTCCGGGGAGTCTGGAGTCCTGCCGGCTGCTGTCAGGCAGGATCCCTGACTAGCTACACCCTTCAGGCCTTCTCTCCCCGCTCCCCGTCCAGAGGGGCTCAGGGTCTGAGGGGCATGCCCTGCAAGGTCCTACCGCCCATCTATGCATGCAGAGGCCAGGGCCCTGGACACGGGTGCGTGTCCTTCTGTCCTTCTCCACTGTTCTTCAGCGGCAGAACTGTGTCTCTCTCGCCTTGCTGTCAGGCTGGAGCTCCTAGGACAGGTCCCCTGTAGCACAGGCCTGAGCCTCACTCACTGGCCTCTCCCTCCCCCAGCCCACCTGGGCCCCTGAATCAGGCCCTTCCCTGCTCTGCCTTCAAGGAGAGCCCCTCTGCCTGCCCCGGAGAAGGTAACGAGGTCTCTGCAAGGACAACCCAGGAAATGTAGGGGTTTCTCGGCCATTTCAGATCCACTCTGGAGGCAGAAGCCAGGCTGACCTTGCCCAAGGTCAAGCATGGCAGGTGCAGTTGGAGCCCCTCACCCTGGCAGGGAGGGCCCCAAGCTTAAGGGCAGGTGAAGGGGAGCCTGCAGGGGCGCTTCAGACTGAGTCCCAAGTCACTCCTGCGCCCTCTGAGCCTGGGGTCCCTCGAACCCCTGCCCCCACTCCGACCCCTCCCGCCTCCTTTCCTCATGGGATCTTTATAATGTAAGTCATGACATGTCACTCCCATTGTCCTTTGATAAAGTCTTCTCCTCGCCAGGGCCTATACGGAAAGGCCCTTCTGTGTCTGTCCCCCTCCCCTCACTTTTCTGATGGCATCTCCTGCCAGGAACCCCCACTCAGCAGCCCTGCCCACCCCAGATCTGTTCCATGAACCCATCTCGTCGTGCCTGCCCTGGACCTTTGTACCAGCTGTCCCTTGTGCCTGGGAGGGTCCTGCTCTGTGATCTTTGTGTGGTTGGCTCCTAGGTCTTTGAAGACTGTTCAAACGGCTCTTCCTCAGAGAAGTCTCTAGCTTCTCCCCCACCTCAGCCTGAGCCCCCTCCCCACAGCTGCTCTTCCTCAGATCATCCTACCTTATTCCTTCACCAGCATCCCCACCTGAGGTTTCCTTGTTCCTGGTGTCCCTCCACCACTGTGCCCTCCCCCGCCTGGCCCAGGTGCTCTGCAGGTGCGGGAACCTTCCTGCCTAGTCGCTGTTCTACCAGGAGTCCAGAGCAGGCCTAACTCGGGGTGACAGCACTGTGGGCATGGTGAGGGATGCATCTGTGGTCAGGAGAGGACTGAGCCACAAGCGGGTGTTCTTGTATTTCCCATCCTCACACTCCCAAAACATCAGCCAGCTTCTCCCTCTTTCTGGTCTTTTTTCTCGTTAGTTCAGCAGCATCTAAAGCAGGAGCTACTTAAAGCCAGTTGGTACTTTACCTCTGCCAAAATCCTAGTCCCAACCCACAGAGGACCCTCGTGTTCCAGTGGGAAGGGCCTCGGCCGATGCTGAGAGAGAAGAGTCTCAGCCAGGAACGGGCCAGCCTGGATGTCCCCCAGGCTGGGGATGCTCTCGCTGACCCCTCCCAGCCCTCCGAGGGGAAGGGCAGAGTGAGGGACCGTGGAGGATGCACCCTGGGGAACTCTCTGCCCGGTCAAACTCACCCTGTCTCCTCAAATGCAGCTGCGTCAGGCCCTGGCGGGCCCACACAGCCACGGGCCAGGCAGCGGGCAAGCCCTTCCCCGGGGTTCCCCACCTCTGTCATCCTCCCCTGTTCTGGCTCAATCCTTGGAGAGGGCGGGGCTCAAGACTGACTGCTTTTATTTCTTGCTCCCTGACTGGATGGGGACCCCAGTGTTGAAAGTCTGTTAACAGAAGATGAGGGACACGTCTTGCCTCCATGTTTGAGGGCTGAGTCCCAGAAACTGCTTCCCTACAAACCTCTACAAATATGCCGTGCAAGCACACAGACCTTCCTCTCTTGTGGACATTTAATACCACAATTGATTATTTATTAGCAACCAAGAAAAACTTCGTTCCAGTATTAGTTTGCTAGGGCTGTTATACCAAGGCGCCACAGACCGGACGGCTTAAACAACAAATCTATCCCCTCACAATTCTGAGGGCTAGGACTCTAAGATCAAGGTGTCGGCAGGGCTGGTTTCTCCTGAGGCCTCGCTCCTTGGCTTGTGGACGGCCGTCTTCTCTCCGTGTCCTCACATGGTCGTCCCTCTGTGGGTGTCTGTGTCCTGATCTCCTCTTCTTATAAGGACCCCCGTCATGTTGGAGTAGGGCCCACCTTACTATCCATGTTTTACCTTAATTGCCTCTTTAAAGAGCCTGTCTCCAAATGCAGCCACATTCAGAGGTACTGGTGGTTATCACTTGAATACAAAAGTTTTGGGGGATACAATTCAGTGCATAACAATTCCTCAAAGAAAAATCTTCTGCATCTCATCCTCTAGTTACAATGTAGCGAAAGAAGAAACCAGTACAAAGACACACTGCCATTGTTCTTTAAGGAACACAGTTCACTTTAGGATTCACAGACTTCTCAATCAATTTCCAAGGAAAAGAGGCATCTTATCATCAAAAAAAAAAAAAAAAAATCACAAAACACCGTGAGAGAGCAAGCAGAATCATAGGAAAGAAACTGAAGAGAGTGGATTATCAGACAACAGAATATAATTATATTTTTTATTTTTATTTATTTATTTTTTTAAATATGCGTCATGTTTATTGATTGGGGTATATGATGACAAACATTTGGAGACTGCAAATATGATAATTTTTTTTGTTTTGGGTGAGGAAGATTAGCCCTGAGCCAACATCTGTTGCCAATCTTCCTCTCTTCACTTGAGGAAGATTGTTGCTGAGCTAACATCTGTGTCAATCTTCCTTATTTTGTACATGGGATGCCACCACAGCATGGCTTGATGAGTGGTGTGTACATCTGCACCCAGGAACTGAACCTGTGAACTCTGGGCCGCCAAAGTGGAGCACATGAACTTAACCACTACGACACCGGGCTAGCCCCTATACTTTTTATTTTTAAAAAGGTGGAGAGTTTAAAATTTTAGGGAAGTGACTCTAAATCATGACCATGGAGAGCTATAAGAGATTCGAGTAGGCCTTCTAGAAATGAAACTTATAATAAGAATTCAGCTAATATTAAACACTCTGGTATAATAGTCAATTAGACACAGCTACAGTACAGAACAAAACTAACAATTCAGAGATATTGTTGTCTCTGCAGAAAATCTCAAAGAATCTACAGATAAATTACAATTAATATGTGACTTTAGTGAAGGTGCTGGGTTACAAAAATTTGCTTAGAGTGAGGATTCTGGGAGGGTGGCAAGTAGGAAGCACCAGGAATGTGTCTCCCCACGGAAACAACGGTTGCACTGGCAGAATCTACCCAGTGTAACTATTTTGGGACTCTGGAGTCTACTGAAGGCTTTCCACTTCCAGGGGAAGGCTTGCGCAGAAAGTTACAGTTAACTTCAGACATTTTCAGTTCTCAGCACAGTAGCTGCCCACGCTCCACCCTCAGTCCTCTGGCAGATAGCTGTGCACACAGGCTGCACACAGCTTGCAGGAGCCAGGGCGGCAAAAGGACCCTGTCTTCCAAACATCTGTACTGTGATCACTGATTGCTGCACCTGATTTCAGGGATCAGGTGCAAAGATAGGTGGCCGTTTTTGTTGCACCCCACATGCTGTGTCAAGCCTCTCTCCCTCTAGCTGAAGTGACTTCCAGGGAATTTAAAGATCCAGAGCCCTTCCCCCCTTCATTTTTCTCTTTTTCCCCTTTTGGGAGCCAGACATTAAAGACTGGGACATTCAAAAGCAACTACATATACAGGGAAAGTTAGAAAGTGACCACACATAGCCAAAAAAATACAGCCTCAGAAGAGACAAGAGAAGACCTTAAGTGTGCACCTCAGGCTGACCCTTGGAATAGGGACACCTTCAACAACAACAACGAAAACACAAAAAAACCCAACAAACCCTGGGGAAGGGGGAGAAACTGATCTCCAGAGGTACCACATTAGACTCAGATGTCCAGTTTTCAACAACAACAATAAAATCACAAGACATGCAACATGAAAGTACAGCCCATTCAAAGGAAAGGAAAAAATAAGACAGAAACTGTCCTTGAAAAAGACCTGATGGCAGATCTCCTAGACAAAAACTTTAAGACAACCATCTTAAAGATGCTCAAAGAACAGGAGAAAGTCAAGAAAATGACATATAAACAAAATGGAAGAGTCAAGAAAGAAGTAGATTACAAGCCACTTATCCGACAAAGGGTTAATCTCCATAATATACAAAGAACTCACACTGCTTAACAACAAAAAAACAAACAACCCGATCAAAAAATGGGCAGAGGACATGAACAGACATTTCTCAAAAGAAGATATGAATATGGCCAATAGACACATGAAAAGATGTTCATCATCGCTAATCATCAGGGAAATGCAAATCAAAACTACACTAAGATATCACCTTACCCCCGTTAGATTGGCAAAAACATCCAAAACCAAGAACGACAAATGTTGGAGAGGTTGTGGAGAAAGAGGAACCCTCATACACTGTTGGTGGGAATGCAAACTGGTACAGCCACTATGGAAAACAGTATGGAGATTTCTCAAAAAGTTAAAAATAGAAATACCCTATGACCCAGCCATCCCATTACTGGGTATCTATCCTAAGAACCTGATATCAGATATCTCAAGAGTCCGTTGCACCCCTATGTTCATCGCAGCATTATTTACAATAGCCAAGACGTGGAACCAGCCTGCATGCCCAGAAACTGATGATTGGATAAAGAAGATGTGGTATATATACACAATGGAATACTACTCAGCCATAAAAAAAGACGAAATTGGCCCATTCACAACAATGTGGATGGACCTCGAGGGCATTATGTTAAGCGAAATAAGTCAGTCAGAGAAAGACGAACTCTATATGACTCCACTCATAGGTGGAAATTAGTATATTGAGAAGGAGATCTGATCGGTGGATACCAGGGAAAAGGGGGGGTGGGGGGAGGGTACAGAGGGGGAAGTGGTGTACCCACAACATGACTAACAAAAATGTACAACTGAAATTTCACAAGCTTGTAATCCATCATAACATTAATAAAAAAAAAAAAAGAAAGAAAGAAGTAGAAAACCCAAAGTGAAACCAAAAAAATTCTGGAGGTAAAATGTACAGCAACTGAAATGAAAAGTTCACTAGAGAAATTCAAAGGCAGATTTGAGCAGGCAGAAGAAAATCAGCAAACTGGAAGATGGGCCAATGGAAATTGTCAAGGCTGAAGAACAGAAAGAAAAAAGATTGAAGAAAAGTGAACAGAGCGTAAGGGACTGTCAGAAACCATCAAGTGGACCAATAGACACATCATGGAGGTCTCAGAAGTAGAAGAGGACAAAGAAGGACAGGATATTTGAAGATATAATGGCTGAAAACGTCCCAAATTTGATGAAAAATGTGAATATAAACATACCAGAAACTCAATGAACTCCAAGTAAGATGGGCTTGAAGAGACCCGCACTGACACGTTGTAATCAAACTTTTGAAAGACGAAAAACGGGCCAGCCCAGTGGTGCAGTGGTTAAGCATGCACGTTCTGCTTAGGTGGCCCTGGGTTCGCCAGTTCAGATCCTCAGTGAGGACATGGCACTGCTTGTCAAGCCATGCTGTGACAGGCATCCCACACATAAAGTAGAAGAAGATGGGCACAGATGTTAGCTCAGGGCTAATTTTCCTCAAATAAATAAATAAAGACAAAAAACAAAGAATCTTGAAAGCAGCAAGAAAGAAGAAAATCATCACATACAGGGATCCTCAGTAAGTCTCAGCAGATTTCTCCCTAGAAACGCTGGAGGCCAGAAGACAGTGGGCCAATAGATTCAAAGAGGTGAAAAAACAACCAAGCAAAAAAAACCCCCTGTCAACCAAGAATCCTGTATCTGGCAAAACTGTCCTTCAATAGTGAGGGAGAATTTAAGATGCTTATAGACAAGCAAAGTTGAGGGAGTTTGTTAACACTGGACCTGCCCTGAAAGGAATACTCAAGGGTGTCCCACAGGTTAAAATGACAAGACATCAGACAGTAACTCAAAGCCATATGGAGAAATAAAGACCTAAAATAAAGGTAAATACATGCATGGGCTGTTATAAAAGCTAGTATTATTGTAACTTTTGTTTGTAATTCCACAATTTTTTTCTATATAATTTGAGCTTAGTGCATTTAATTATTTGTTGTTTGGGGACACACAATGTATAAAGGTGTAGTTTTGTGACATCAACAACTGAAACCAGCAGGGATGGAGCTATAAGGGAGCAGCTTTTGTATGTTATTGAGATGAAGCTGATATAAATTCAAATCGGAGTGTTATGACTTTAGGATGTTAAATGTAATTCCCATGGTAACCACAAAGAAAATCATGATAGAGTACACACTAAAGGAAATGAGGATTTTAAGTGTTTTACCACAAAAAGTCAAGTACATACAAAATATGACAGTAATACAGGAAATGAGGAACAAAAAGCTGTTAAGGCAAAGAGATAACATAGCCAAATGACAAGAGTCCCTCCTTATCTGTAATTACTTTAGATGTATATGAATTAAACCCTCCAATCAAGAGGCATATTGGCAGAATGGCTAAAAATGCACGATTCAACTTTATGTCTACAACAGACTTGCTTTAGATCCAAAGACACAAATTGATGGAAGGTAAAAAGGTAGGAAAAAGATATTCCATGCAAATAGTAACCAAAAGAGAGCAGGGTGGCTATACTAACATCAGACAAAATAGACTTAAAGTAAAAAAATGTTACAAGATGCAAAGGACGTCATGTATTAAAAGGTTCAATACAACAAGAAGATATAACGGACATAAACGTTCATACCTAGTGACAGACCAAACTGTGTGAAGCCAAAACACAGAATCGAAGGGAGAAACAGCTGTACCATAGTTGGAGACTTCGATACCCCACTCCCAATAATGGATAGAACAACCAGACAAAATAGAAGAATTTACCACCACAATGAGCCAACTATGTTTAACAGACATATACAGAACACTGTTTACAATAACAGCGTAAACATTCTTTTCAAGTGCACACGGAACCTTTTCTATCTTAGACCACAACGTCTCAATAGATTTGAAGAGAGAGATATATAAAAGTATCTTCTCTGACCACAATGGGATGAAATAAGAGATCAACAACAGCAGGAAAACTGGAATATTCACGTAACTGTGGAAATTAAACAACATACTCTTAAATAACCAAGGGATCAAAGCAGAAATTGCAAGGAAAATTAGAAATTAGAGACAATTGAAAATTAAAACACAAAATGCCAAAATATATGGGTTGCAGACAAAGCAGTGCTAAGGAGATATTTATAGCTAGAAAAGTTTACATTAAAAACAAGAAATATTTCAAGTTGACAACCTAACTTCACAACTTAAGGAACTAGGAAAAACTAAACCCAAAGGTAGGAGAAGAAATGAAATATAGAACAAAGATAGATGAAATAAATAGAAAAATAGAGAAAAAATAGTCGGTGAAACAATAAGTTGGTTCTTTGAAAAAACAAAGTTAACATTTAGCTAGACAGACTAAGAAAAAGAAAAGACAACGTACCAAAATGAAAGTGGGGACATTACTACCAGTTCTACAGAAGTAAAGAGGATTGTAGGAGAGTACCATGAACATTGTATGCAAACAAGTTGGATAACCTCAATGAAGTGGACAAATGCAGCCAGTTGGAACATGAAGCCGTTTTTTGAGATGTTTTATTCCAATTTCTACAAATATAACCAGTTAAACCAAGGATTAAAGATTAAGAAAAAGGCTAGTCACCAGCTCATAAGAGAATAAATGCAACTGAATCAGCTTGCTTGGTCTTTGGTCTCAGCTAATTAAATGTCTTTTTTGATTGAGCAGTATACTATTATTTTTGGACTAAAATCCAGGGAATCATGGCTCGGTCTGCTGTTTGTGTTCAATCAATTGTGGCAGATGATCCTGAGAAGGCTGTTTCCCAAGGCATTCCCTACAGTTTCAAAAGTTCAAGACGTTACTATATTCATTGGGGGCTCATTGAGTATTTCCTTCCAGAAGATTCCAACTCTCATCTGTAGTTTGAAGCAGAGGCTTTCAGTAGGTGTGAGGGAGAAGCAGAAACTACCTGTTGATGACAATTACTGAGAGTCATTAATTCCTATTACAACCCACAAAGTCAGAAAGGAAGAGGACGGAGTTATTTCTTGACAATAGGATCAATTTAAGCATTTAATCAATGACTATCCCGGGAACGGACATTGGAGGAACTTCCAGATCGTTTTAGCTTATCGCATAAAATACGTTTGATCGCCACCATTGACAGCTGTTTTAGACCTGGAAACTACTTCTTAAAAAGTCAGTTTGGACTTGACTTTGAACAGCAACATGAGTAGCCTTCTATTGAAAGGTACACAATTGCTGAAACATTCTTATCAATATTTTATTTGAATATACAGAACCAAGGGATGTTGACATTTGATTTGCCAGGTTCTCTGGTTGCTGTCATGATAAACAGGGCAGTTCCAATAGTGCTGAGTGAAACTGAAATTAAACCTGGACAATACCAAACAAATCAAGTTACTCATCAGCAGCCTTTGTCTCCTGCAAGGAGAGAATAAATCTTTGATGTAGCCCACTGGCCACCTGGGAAATCCCGGGGAGAGACTGTTGTAAGGACACTGTTTGGATCTCTTTTTACCTTGAATTTGGGACAGGCAAGATCAGAGCAGTGAGAGGAAAGTGGTGCAAGACAACTCTTGAGGGCCTGAAGCCAAGAAATGGTTCTTTTTATTCTCGACAGAGATGAAACAGCAAATAGCTACAAAAACTAAAAGTTTTATTTTTGAAAAGCTAAGGACAATTCAAGAACATAGGAACAAATATCTTCCCTCTTTTGTAAAGAGCAGGCCATTTACTCAAAGATTAACTTGTCATGTGACAGGTACAAAAAGTCAGCGGGGGTTTTCTAACATCTAATGTATTGTATTGCTGTGAGAGATTCTTAAGCCTTTAACATCTTATATATACTGAGCCATCAACACTGAGCCAACTTGGTTAATTTTAACACTATTTTGCTTTTTTCAGGCTTTCCTGTAGGAATTGGAGATCAAGACACTATGATCACTTTCCTTAGATCTTTTGGCTTACTGAACGCCTCAGGTGGGTCCCCTCACCTTCTGTCACCTTCAACCCAGGCTTGAGGACAGTTAGTCTCTCCCTTTATTTAATTTTTATCTTTTGTTTTTTATTGAGTTCATAATAGTTTACATCATTGTGAAATTTCAGCTGCACGTTATTTATTGTCTGTCACCACATGAGTGCTCCCTCTCACCAGCTGTGCCCACTCCTCACCCCCCTTCCCTGGTAACCACTGAATTGTTTTCTTTGTCCATGTGTTTGTTTATATTCCACATGTGAGTGAAATCATCTCATGTTTGTCTTTCTCAGTCTGGCTTATTTCGCTTAGCACAATACCCTCCACGTCCATCCACGTTGTTGCTAATAGGATGATTTTGTCTTTTCTATGGCTGAGCGGTATTCCATTGTATATACACCACATCTTCTTTATCCAATCATCAGTCGATGGGCACTTGGGTTGTTTCCATGTCTATTGTGAATAGTGCTGCAATGGACATAGGGGTGCATATGTCACTTTGGATTGTTGACTTCAAGTTATTTGGGTAGATACCCAGTAGTGGGATAGCTGGGTCATAGGATATTTCTATTTTTAGTTTTTTGAGGAATCTCCATACTGTTTTCCATAGTGGCTGCATCAGTTTGCATTCCCACCAGCAGTGTATGAGGGTTCCCTTCTCTCCAACATTTGTTATTTTTAGTCTTACTGATTATAGCCTTCTTAACAGGTGTAAGGTGCTATCTTAGTGTAGTTTTGATTTCCCTGATGATCAGTGATGTTGAACATCTTTTCATGTGTTTATTGGCCGTCTGTATATCTTCTTTGGAAAAATGTCTGTTCATCTCTGCCCATTTTTTGATTGGACTGTTTGTTTTTTTTGTTATTCAGTTGTGTGAGTTCCTTATATATTATGGAGATTGACCCCTTGTCAGTTATATGATTTGTAAATATTTTCTCCCAGTTGGTGGATTGTCTTTCTGTTTTGATCCTAGTTTCTTGTCCTTTGCAGAAGCTCTTTAGTCTGATGAAGTTCCACTTGTTTATTTTTCCTTTTGTTTCCCTTGTCTGAGAAGACATGGTATTCAAAAAGATCCTTTTGAGTTCGATGTCAAAGAGTGTACTACCTATATTATCTTCCAGGAGTTTTATGGTTTCAGGACTTATCTTTAAGTCTTTGATCCATTTTGAGTTTATTTTTGTGTATAGCATGAGATAATGATCTACTTTCATTCTCTTGCATGTGGCCGTCCAGTTTTCCCAGCACCATTTATTAAAGAGACTATCTTTTTTCCATTGTATGTTCTTGGCACCTTTGTTGAAGATTAGCTGTCCATAGATGTGTGGTTTTATTTTTCGGCTTTGAGTTCTGTTCCATTGATCTGTGTGTCTTTTTTTGTACCAGTACCGTGCCGTTTTGATTACTATGGCTTTGTAGTACATTTTTTTTTTAAGATTTTATTTTTTATTTTTTTTCCCCCAAAGCCCCCTGGTACATAGTTGTATATTCTTTGTTGCGGGTCCTTCTAGTTGTGGCATGTGGGACGCTGCCTCAGCTTGGTTTGATGAGCAGTGCCATGTCCGCACCCAGGATTCGAACCAACAAAACACTGGGCCACCTGCAGCGGAGCGCGCAAACTTTAACCACGCGGCCACAGGGCCAGCCCCTATAGTACATTTTGAAGTCAGGGATTGTGATGCCTCCAGCTCTGTTCTTTTTCTCACGATTGCTTTAGCAATTCAGGGTCTTTTGTTGCCCCGTATGAATTTTAGGATTCTATAGCCATGAAGAATGTCATTGGGATTCTGATTGGGATTGCATTGAATCTGTAGATTGCTTTGGGTAGTATGGATATTTTAACTATGTTTGTTCTTGCAATCCATGTGCATGGAATCTCTTTCCATGTCTTTACATGGTTATCTGTTCCTTTCAATAATGTCCTATACTTTTCATTGTATATGTCCTTCACCTCCTTGGTTAAACTTATTCCCAGATACTTTATTCTTTTTGTTGTGATTGTAAATGGAGTTGTATTCTTGAGTTTTCTTTCTGTAAGTTTGTTATTAGAGTATAGAAAAGTAACTGATTTTTGTAAGTTGATTTTGTACCCTGAAAATTTACTGTAGTTGTTAATTATTTCTAATAGTTTTCCAATGGATTCTTTAGGGTTTTCTATATATGAGATCATGTCTGCAAACAACAAGAGTTTCAATTCTTCATTCCCTACTTAGATTCCTTTTATTCCTTTCCCTTGCCTAATTGCTCTGGCCAAAACCTCTAGTACTATGTTGAATAAGAGTGGTGAGAGTGGGCACCCTTGACTTGTTCCTGTTCTCAGAGGGATGGGGTTCAATTTTTCCCCATTGAATATGATGTTGGCTGTGGGTTTGTCATATATGGCCTTTATTTTGTTGACGTAACTTCCTTCTATCCCCATTTTGTTAAGAATTTTTATCATAAATGGCTGTTGGATCAAATGCTCTCTCTGCATCTATTGACATGATCATATGGTTTTTATTCCACATTTTGCTAATGTGGTGGATCACATTGATTGATTTGGGGATGTTGAACCATCCCTGTGTCCCTGGTATAAATCCCACTTGATTGTGATGTATGATCTTTTTGATGTATTGCTGTATTCAGGTTGCCAGTATTTTGTTGAGGATTTTTGCATGTATGTTCATCAGTGATATTGGCCTGTAGTTTTCCTTTTGTGTGTTGTCCTTGTCAGGCTTTGGTATCAGAGTGATGTTGGCCTTGTAGAATGTGTTAGGAAGTGTTCCATCTTCCCTAATTTTTTGGAATAGCTTGAGAAGGATAGGTATTAAATCCTCTCTGAAAGTTTGGTAGAATTCTCCAGGGAAGCCATCTGGTCCTGGGCTTTTATTTGGGGGGATGCTTTTGATTGTTGTTTCCATCTCTTTACTTGTGATTGGTCTATTCAGATTATCTATTTCTTCTTGATTCAGCTTTGGGAGGTTGTAAGAGTCTAAGAATCTATCCATTTCTTCTAGATTGTCTATTTTGTTGTTATATAGATTTTCATAGTATTCTCTTATAATCGTTGTATTTCTGTGGTATCTGTTGTTAGTTCTCTTCTTTCATTTCTAATTTTATTTATCTGAGCTTTCTCTCTTTTTTCTGTGTATGTCTGGCTAGGGGTTTGCCAGTTTTATTTATCTTCTCGAAGAACTGGCTCTTTTTTTCATTGATCCTTTCTACTGCCTTTTTTGTTTCAATTGCATTTATTTCTGCTCTGATTTTTATTATTTCTCTCCTTCTGCTGACCTTGGGCTTTGTTTGTTCTCCTTTTTCTAATTCAGTTAGGTGTAGTTTGAGATTGCTTATTTGAGATTTTTCTTGTTTGTTAAGGTGAGCCTGTATTGCGATGGATTTCCATCTTAGGACCACTTTTGCTGTATCCCATATGAGTTGGTATGGTGTGTTTTCATTTCCATTTGTCTCCAGATATTTTTTTATTTCTCCTTTACTTTCTTCAATGATCCATTGCTTGTTCAATATCATGTTGTTTAGTCTCCACGTCTTTGTCCCTTTCTCAGCTTTTTTCTTGTAATTAATTTCTAGCTTCATGGCACCGTGTTCAGAAAAGATGCTTGTTATTATTTCAATCTTCTTAAATTTATTGAGGCTTGCCTAGTTTCCCAACATATGGTCTGTCCTTGAGAATGTTCCGTGTGCACTTGAGAAGAATGTGTATTCTGCCATTTTTGGATGGAGTGTTCTATATATATCTGTTAAGTCCAGCTGGTCTAGCTTTTCATTTAACTCCACTGTTTCCTTGTTGATTTTCTGTCTGGATGATCTATCCATTGCTGTGAGTGGAGTATTGAGGTCCCCTACTATTATTGTGTTATCATTAATATCTCCTTTAGGTTTGTTAATAGTTGCTTTATGAACTTTGGTGCTCCTGTGTTGGGTGCATAGATATTTATAAGTGTTATTTCTTCTTGATGGAATGTCCCTTTGATCGGTACACACTGTCCCCTTTGTCTCTCTTTACCTGTCTTATCTTGAAGTCTACTTTGTCTGATATAAGTATCGTGACACCTACTTTCTTTAGTTTGCCATTAGCTTGGAGTATCATCTTCCATCCCTTCACTCTGAGCCTGTGTTTGTCATTGGAACAGAGATGTGTTTCCTGGAGGCAGCATAGTGCTTGGTCTTGTTCTTTAATCCATCTCGCCACTTTGTCTCTTTTTATTAGAGAACTCAATCGATTTACATTTAGGGTGATTATTGATATATGAGGGCTTAATGCTGCCATTTTGTCACTCGTTTTCTGGTTTTCCTGCATTTCCTTTGTTTGTTATGCCTTGTCTTTTGGTCTACCAGTTGGGTTATGTAGTTTTTTATGTTGTGTTTCTTAGTTTTCTCCTTATTCATTATTTGTGTCTCTGCTCTGCTTTTTTGTTTAGTGGTTACCATGAGGTTTGTATTCAAAATCTCGTAGATAAGATAGTCCATTTTCTGATGGCCTCTTATTTCCTTTGACTAAACCGATTCAGTCCACTTCCTCTTCCACTCCTATGTTATTTTTGTCACATCTTATTCCACCTTGTCTTGTGAGTTTGTGGTTAAAATGACAAGATTATCTTTGTTTTTGGTGTTTTACTTCCCTTTATCTTTAATGTTATACTTGAGTATTTACTAACCTCTTCTGATGTATAGCTACAATTTTCTGATTTTTTTCTACCTATGTATCTCCTTAATCTATGCTTTGTAACCCCTTTCTTCCTTTTTTTTTCAAGTATGATGGCCTTCTTGAGGATTTTTTGTGTGTGGGGGTGAGGGGGAGTCGTGTGGCTACAAACTCCCTTAGCTTTTGTTTATGTGGGAAGGTTTTTATTTCTCCATCAAATCTGAAGGATATTTCTGCTGGATAGAGTATTCTTAGCTGAAAGTGTTTGTCCTTCAAAGATTTGCATATATTATTCGAGTCTCTCCTAGCCTGTAAGTTTCCTGTTGAGAAATCTACTGAAAGCCTGATAGGGGTTTCTTTGTAAGTTATTTTCTTCTGCCTTGCTGCCCTTAGTACTTTTTCTTTGTCATTCACTTTTGCCAGTTTCACTACTATATGCGTTGCAGTAGGTCTTTTTACACTGACATATTTAGGAGATCTGATAGACTATTTCACTTGGATTTCCATCTCCTTCCCCAGGTTTGGGAAGTTCTCTGCTATTATCTCTTTGAACAAGCTTTCTGCTCCATTCTCCTTCTCTTCTCCCTCTTGAATACCTACAATTCTTATGTTTCATTTCCTAATTGGGTCAGATATTTCTCAGAGACTTTCTTCATTTCTTTTTAGTCTTAGTTCTCTCTCCTCCTCTGTCTGGAGCATTTCAACTTGTCTATCCTCGATTATGCTGATATGCTCTTCTACGATGTCTGCTCTAGCATTCAGGAAATCCATGTTTTGTTCTATCTCATTGATTGTGTCTTTCACCTCCAATATTTCTGATTGGTTCTTCTTTATAGTTTCAATCTCTCTTGTGAAGTAGCTCCTGAACTCATTGCATTGTTTCTGTACATTCTCTTTTAACTTGTTGAGTTTTCTGATGGTAGCAATTTGGAATTCTGTCATTAGATTATATATTTCTGTGTCTTCAGGATTGATTTCTGGGAACTTGTCATTTTCCTTCTGGTATGGATATTTAATATATATATTTTTTAAGATTTTATTTTTCCTTCTTCTCCCAAAGCCTCCCTGTACATAGTTGTATATTTTAGTTTTGGGTCCTTCTAGTTGTGGCATTTGGGACACTGCCTCAGCATGGCTTGATGAGTGGTGCTGGGTCCATGCTCAGGATCCAAACTGGTGAAATGCTGGGCCACTGAAGCAGAGTGCATAAAGTTAACCACTGGGCCATGGGGCTGCACCTATAATTGTTGATACTGCTAAAGGGCACGGCTTTGTTCTTCTGCATTGTGGTATTATTGATTGTCATTACCACCTATTGCCACTGGGTAGGGGTCAAGCGCTGCATATTCTGAGCCCTCTGCGTTCCACAGGGATCCCAGGTACTGGAGCCTGCTGCTGGGCGGGTAGGGGGACAGACATATTCTTCTTCTGCGTGCTCTCAGGGGCTTCTTGCTCTGCCCTATCTGCTTTCTTGAGGTGTTGGCTAGATGAAGTCATTCCCCCAATAGCTAGTCACCTCAGTAAGGGACTTTCCCCTAGGCTGCGAGGAACCTCAGGGATCTATGATTTTCCCATGAAGGGACATCCCCCTCCCCCTTTCCTTCCCTCTCAGAGGCCACACACAATCCCTGAATCTCAGGCTTTAGGGGTGGGAGTGAAGCTTTCTCTTACCTCTTTCCACCTCCTCCAAGGGAGGGCTCCAGCACCTCCACTTTCTGATGTATGGCTGCATGGGTCTCTCAGACATCTTTTGTGTTGCGTGGATGTCCTATGTTGGAATATGAATGTCCTTTTTGTTGTATCCTGGAAGGGAGAGTTCACCAGGCAAGCACACTCCACCATGATGCTGATGTCAGTCTCCATGCTCTTGGATTAGAAGAATTAACATAGTTAAAATGTCCATACTTCCTAAAGCAATCTACAGATTCAATGCAATCCCTATCAAAGATCCAACAACATTTTTCACAGAAATGGAACAAAGAATACTAAAATTTATACGGAACACAAAAGACCCTGAATAGCCAAAGGAATCCTGAGAAAAAAGAACAAAGCTGGAGGTATCACACTCCCTGATTTTAAAATATACTACAAAGCTAAGGTAACCAAAATAGCATGGTACACAAAAACAGGCACACAGATCAATGGAACAGAATTGAAAGCCAAGAAATAAAATCACACATCTATGGACAAATAATTTTCAACAAAGGAGCCAAGAACATACAATAGAGGAAGGAAAGTCTCCAATAAATGGTGTTGGGAAAACTGGACAGCCACATGCAAAAGAATGCAAGTAGACCGTTATCTTACACCATACACAAAAATTAACTCAAAATGGATTAAATACCTGAATGTAAGACCTGAAACCATGAAACTTCTAGAAGAAAACATCAGCAGTACACTCTTTGACATCAGTCTGAGCAGCATATTTTCAAGTACCGTGTCTGATTGGGCAAGGGAAACAAAAGAAAAAATAAACAATGGGACTACATAAAAATAAAAAGCTCTGCACAGCATTGGAGACCATCAACAGCACAAAAAGACAACCTAACAATTGGGAGAAGATATTTGCAAACCATATATCTGATAAGGGGTTAACATCTAAAATATACAAAGAACTCATACGTCTTAACAAAAAAACCCTAACAACCCAATTAAAAAATGATCTGAACAGACATTTCTCCAAAGAAGGTATACAGATGGCCAACAGCCATATGAAAAGATATTCAACATCACTAACTATCAGGGAAATACAAATCAAAACTACAATGAAATATCACCTCACTCCCATCAGAATGGCCATAATTAACAAGGTAGGAAACAATAAGTGTTGGAGAGGATGCGGAAGAGAAGGGACCCTCATACACTGCTGGTGGGAGTGCAAACTGGTGCAGCCACTATGGAAAACAGTATGGAGATTCCTCAAAAAATTATAATAGATCTACCATATCATCCAGCTATTCCACTGCTGGGTATTTGTCCAAAGAATATGAAAACAAGAATACATAAAGATACATGCACCCCTATGTTCATTTCAGTGTTATTCACAATAGCCAAGACTTGGAAGCAACCTAGGTGCCCATCAAGGGAGGAATGGATAAAGAAGACGTGGTAAATATACACAATGGAATGCTGCTTAGCATAAAAAACGATGAAATCTGACCATTTGTGACAACATGGATGGACCTTGAGGGTATTATGCTGAGTGAAATAAGTCATAGGATGAAAGTCAAATACCATATGATCTCACTCATAAATAGAAGATAAGAACAACAGTAAACAAACACACGGAGACAGATACTGGATTAGTGGTCACCAGAGGGGAAGAGGGGAGAGAGGAGGGCAAAAGAAATGATTAGGCACATGTGTGTGGTGATTGATTGTAATTAGTCTTTGCGTCGTGAACATGATGTAATCTACACAGAAATCGAAATATATAATGATGTACACCTCAAATTTGTAAAATGTTATAAACCAATGTTACTGAAGTTAAAAAATAAAATAAATGTCCTCATCACAAGAAAAAATATTTGTAACTATTTATGGTGATGGATGTTAACTAGAGTTACTGTAGCGATCATTTTGAAATACATACAAATATCAAATCATTATGTTGTACACCTGAAACTAACATAATGTTATATGCCAATTATACATCAATTAAAAAAAACACAAAGAAAAAATGAAACAGAAATCCTTGAGATGAAGAACACAATGAATAAGTTAAAATCAGTCTAGAAACTTTAAACAACAGAGCTGACATTATGGAGAACAGAATTAGTAATTTAGAGGACAGAAATACAGAAATACTTTAGGTGGAGGAGGAGAAAGCCCTAAGACTTTTTAAAAAATGAAGAAACTCTGAGAAATATTGGACTCTATTAGGAGATGCAACATGAGGATTATAGGTATTCCAGAGAGAGAAGACAGGGAGAAAGGTGCAGAGAACTTGTACAAAGAAACAATAGCTGAGAACTTCCCAAACCTGGAGAAGGAGATGGACTCACAAGTATACAAACCCAATAGAACTCCTTATTACATCAATGCAAAAGTACCTTCTCCAAGGCATATAATAGTAAAACTGGCAAAAGTCAATGACAAGGGAAAAATATTAAGGGTTGCGAGGCAGAAGAGAGTAATCTACAAAGGAACCCCTATCAGGATTTCAGCGGATTTCTCAGCAGAAACCTTATAGGAGAGGAGTTATTGGAATGATACATTCAAAACACTGAAAGACTAATACTCTATCCAATGAAACTATCCTTCAGATTTGATGGAGAAATAAAAGCTTTCCCAGATAAAGAAAAGCTGAGGGAGTTCATTGCCACTAGATCTCCTTATAAGAAATTATCAAAGATGCCCTCATACCTGAAACAAAAAGGTGAAGGTTTACAAAGCCTCGAGCAAGGAGATAAATAGACAGACAAAATCAGAAAATTGCAGTTCTCTATCAGAAGAGGTTAGCAAACACTTAATTATAACCTAAAAGATAAAGGGAAGGAAAGCATCATAAACAACAACGAACACTTCTTTTTTTTAAGGATTGGCACCTGAGCTAACTGTTGCCAATCTTCTTTTTTTTCTGCTTTTTCTCCCCGAATCCCCCAAGTATATAGTTGTATATTTTAGTTGTGGGTCCTTCTAGTTGTGGCATGTGGGACACCACCTCAACGTGGCCTGATGCCATGTCCACACTTAGGATCCAAACCAGTGAAACTCTGGGCCGCTGAAGCAGAGTGCACAAACTTAACCACTCGGCCATGGGGCTGGCCCCCAAACACTTCATTTTAATCACAAACTTACAACACAAGACAGAATAATTTGTGACAACAATAACTTAGAAGGGGAAGATGAAAAAGATGGAACCTGCTTAGGCTAATGGAGACAAGAGGCTATCAGAAAATGGACTATCTCATCTATGAGATCATTTATACAAACCTCATGGTGCCCACCAAACAAAAAATCATAACAGAGACATAAATCATAAATAAAGGGAAATCTGGGAAAACCATCATAGAAAACCACCAAACTGAAATAGCAGTCAGAAATACAAGGGAAGAGAAACAAGGGAAATATAGAACAACCAGAAAACAAGAGATAAAATAGCAATATTAAGCCCTCATATATCAATAATCACTCTAAGTATAAATGGATTGAATTCTCCAGTCAAAAGACACAGAGTGGCTGGATGGATTAAAAAACAAGACCCAACAATATGCTGCCACCAGGAAACACATCTCAGCTCTAAAGACAAAAATAGGCTCACAGTGAAGGGATGGAAGATGATACTCCAAACAAATGGCAAACAAAAGAAAGCAGGTGCTGCCATGCTTATATCAGACAAAGCAGACTTCAAGACAAAAAAGACAATGAGAGACAAAGAGGGGCAGTATATAATGATAAAAAGGGACATTCCACCAAGAGGACATAACAGTTATGAATATATATGCACCTAAAACAGGAGCACCAAAGTGTATAAAGCAACTATTAACAGACCTAAAGCGAGAAATTGACAGCCACACAGTAATAGTAGGGGACCTCAACACCCCACTTAACTGATAGATCATCCAGACAGAAAGTCAACAAGGAAATCGTGGATTTAAATGAAACACTTGAGCAGATGGACTTAATATATATAGAACATTCAACCCAAAAACAGCATGTGGCTGGAAGTTTAGTTTTGGTTCTTGGTGGGAGGCCTCAGAATTTCCCCACAAAGGCTTCTTGTTTCCTCACCATGACTCCCCAGAGAGAACAATCCAGGAAACCAAGGCAGCAACTGCAATGTGGTTTATGACCTGACTTCACATACTTTCACTTCCACCACATCCTATCAGTCACACATGCCAGCTCTATTCAGTGCAACAGAGGGAAGCACACAAGCTTACAGATCTCAGGAAGCCAGGGTCACTGGGGCCATGTTCGAGGCTGGCTGCCACATCACCTGTTCTCTTTACTCTCTACTTCTGGAAGTCAACGTGAAAGATGTTGGACCTTCTCCTTCTGTCCTCCACATCTCTTGAACTATGTCATGTGTGCCTTTTTCCATCCTCTATTCTATATCCTAGGTATTGTTAGACCTTTCTTCCAGTGCACATTCCTTTCTGCCATGTCTAATACAATGTTCTACATGTCCAGTAAGGATTTGATATCACTGAGTGCACTTGTTTGTTTCTAGAAATCATATTTAGTTCTTTCTCATCTGTTTTTTTTCCCCTCGGGAAGACTTTCCCTGAGCTAACATCTGTTGCCAATCTTCCTCTTTGTGTGCGTGTGTGTATGTGTGTGTGTGTGTGTGTGCATGTGAACCACCACGCCAGCATGGCCACTGACAGATGAGTGGTGTGGTTCCATGCCCAGGAACCAAACTTGGGCTGCTGAAGTGGAGTGTACCTAACTTAGCCACTAGGCCATGGGGGCTGGCCACAGTACTTTCTCATCTTTATGGTATTTTTTTATATAGAATTTAATAAATGAGAAATATGATACAATATTTTCTTTTTAAGTGTCCATCTTTACATTTATGTAGTCATCCTGTAGTTGGAAGTCCCAGTGGCCTCAGTGCACTGTTTGTCTGAAAACTCTCACTCAGGACACCTGTGTCTGTCTCTGTTCAGCTGCTAGTCTTATGGGATTTCCTTCATGGGTAACTTGTTGCCTTTCTCTTGCAGCTTTTAGGATTCTCTCGTTATCTTTAATCCTTGACACTTTTAATTATAATATGTCTTGGTGTGGGCCTCTTTGGGTTCATCTTGTTTGGTGCTCTCTGTGCTTCCTGCACCTGGATGTCTGTTTGCTTCCTTAGGTTAGGAAAGTTTTCATCTATTATTTCTTTGAATAGATTCTCTGCTCCTTTGTCTCTCTCTTCTCTTTCTAGGACACCTATAATACAGATGTTAGTGTGCTTGATCTTGTCCCAGAGATCCCTTAGACTGTCCTCGTTCTTTTTAATTCTTTTTTTTTTTTCTGTTCAGCTTGGGTGATTTCCTCTAGACTTTTGTCCAGCTCACTGATCCATTCTTCTGTATCATCTCCTCTGCTACTGATTCCCTTTAGAGAATTTTTCATTTCCAGTACTGTACTCTTCATTTCTGATTGGTTCTTTTTTCATATTTTCCAATTCTTTGTTGAAGTTCTCACTGAATTCACCCATTCTTCTCCCAAGATCAGTGAGCATCTGTATAACTACTAGTTTGTACACTTTATCAGGTAGATTATTTATCTCTGTTTCATTTAGTTCTTTTTCTATTTGTCCTGTTCCCTTATTTGGGACATATTCCTTTGAGTCCTTCGTTCTCTTTTGCCTCTTCTCTCTGTTTATATCTATGTATTATGTAGATCAGCTATATCTTCCAATCTTGGAGAAGTGGCCTTATGTAAGGGATGCCTTATAAGGCCCAGCGGTGTGCTTCCCTTTCATCCCCAGTTCCAAATGTTCCAGGAGTATCCCCTGTGCATGTTGTGTGTGTCCTTCTATTGTGGCAAGGTTGCTCTTGCTGCAGGTGCATGGGGAGGCTAGGCTGTCCCCCAGTCCAGCTGGTTGTAATGCTCAGCTGCATGTGGCTGCTACGGTCCCTTCAGTCACATTATTGGGTGTGGGGAGCCCCAGCACAGTTGGCTACAAGGTCCAATAATATATTCCTGCTGCAGTTTTTCTGTTAAGTGAGTAGACCCCCAGTGTGGCTGGTTGCTAGGCTCAGGTCCTTACAATTGCTGTAGACCCCTGGCCTGCAAGGCTATTGTCAGTTTTCTCAGTAGTGCAGTTGGGTAGGGCTGGCCCCAGGCAAGGCAGTACACAATTGTTTCAGGTGTTGGAAGCTTGGGCCAATCCCCTACGTGGCTGTTTGAGAAGCACAAGTCTGCTGCAGCTGACAAGCGCCCCCGCCACAGACCCACACACCCCATCAATGCAGTCCTGCCCCATATGCATGCCCCAACCCACTGAAACAGACCCACTCATGCTGCTGCAGTGGTCCCATACACCCCGCCTGTGTGGGCCCACAAGTTGCCCAAGGGCTAGCTTTTGGGTGGGGCCAGTCCCTAAGGTGAGCTGCCCCCAGTGGTTGAGCTTGATTAAATCAGTGCTCTAGTGGGTGGGGCAGACCTCTTCACTAACAGGCCAGGGGAAGACCTACAATGGTGTTTGCCAGCCTGTGTGTCAGTTCACCTGCTCTAGGTCACAATAATGGCTGCCACCAATGTCTCAGTCCCTGAGAAGGTGGTCCCAGCTGCCTCCTGCCTCACCAAGATGTGCCCAGAGCCTATCAAGTGAGTCTCTTTTCACCAAAGGGTTGTACACCTTTCTTTCTGGTGATTTTAGGTTACTTTCCTAAATGGGTAAATTTGCGGGGGGGACCTTTAAGAACAGACTTTCCTTTCTCTTATGTTCAATAGCTTTTCTGGGTGTAGTCCCCATTGTTGCTAATACTCAGGAAAGCCAGATATTATGACACTCATCCTTGTTGTGCTGCATTCAAAAGCTGCTTATTGTGGCAAAGGTCTCCCACTCAGATGCCCCACTCCTCTGGGGAAAACTTCACACCTTAAGATGGCTCCTGGCCATGAAGAGCTGTGGCTAGAATGTGGCTTTTTCCTTTCCAGAAAGGAATTTCTGCCTCTTCCACCTCAGTCAGCACTGTCCTTTGTTGTAGAGGTTCTTTCTATCCAGTTTTCAGTTCTCGCTCAGGAGTAATTGTTCCAAGGATAGTTGTAAGTTTGTTGTCTCCGTGGGAGGAGGTGAGTTCAGAGTCCACCTACGCCATCATCTTCCCAGAAATCCCATAGAAGTTCATTTCTATGTCACCAATTTCTTGTCTTTTTTTTTTTTAAGATTTTATTTTTCATTTTTCTCTCCAAAGCCCCCTGGTATATAATTGTATATTTTTATTTGTGGGTCCTTTTAGTTGTGGCACGTGGGATGCCACCTCAGCATGGCCTGATGAGCAGTGCTGTGTACACGCCCAGGATCTCAACCAGCGAACCCCGGGCCGCTGAAGCAGAGCGTGCAAACTTAACCACTCGGCCACGGGGCCAGCCCCTCTATGTCACCAATTTCTGATCTTACCTCTATGTTTCTTTCTATTTTTCAGTTTAACATACTGTTCTTCTGACTTCTCAAGAGTGATGTTTTTCTAATGCACATATCTCACACTTAACAAGTTAATTCATTCCTGAAAACTCTGATGCTAAATAACAAGCCATTAAAATTTTTAAATATTTCTATCAATTTAATGGAAGAAAATGCTCTATTCTATCCCAATCCAAGATAGTCAAACAATTTTCACATGTAGAAAAACACATTGGTTGAACAATGAAAAACGATTTAAAAAAAGTAAGGAACAGCTTCAATAATTTCAAAGTAAATAAATACCACTTGTACATAAAATTTAATGTAATGAAGAATTATTTTGCCCACAAAGGTGGTACAGAAGACTTGATGACAGGTGGTGGCTGATGAAGGCAGGTGCAAGGGAGTTATTCTTCAGAAGACACGTTCTTTCCACACCATTTTCTTTACCAATGTTTCAACCACTGGGAGAGGCTTATCTTTATCTTTCACTGAAGCTATACTTAAAAATAAAGTTATTACTGGGGCTGGCTCCGTGGCCGAATGGTTAAGTTCGCGTGCTCCACTGTGGCGGCCCAGGGTTCAGATCCTGGGCGCAGACATGGCACTGCTCATCAGGCCACGTTGAGGCGGCATCCCACATCCCACAACTAGAAGGACTTGCAACTAAGATATACAACTGTGTGTGTGTGTGTGGGGGGGGGGGGTTGGGGAGATAAAGCAGAAAAAAAAAAAAAAGATTGGCAATAGTTGTTAGCCTAGGTGCCAATCTTTAAAAAATAAATAAATAACAAAGTTATTGCACACACACAAAATCGATAAGGCAAAACACAGGAATGCTGTCAAAGACACGGAAAAAAACCTCACCACCCAGCAGATGGGAGAGTGTGGAAGAGGCGCCCACTGTGTCCCCTCACCTGGCAGGTCTATGAGAAGCAGTACATTTGGGGTCTTCCAGACAGGGGCACAGTTCACATTGGCTCCCCACGACTTTCTTTGACTAGAAATTGCTATGATGACCAAATTGATGGGCATGTCTGTGCCCAAATCAAAGCGTCAAAATGTCACTTTTATGGCAAATTTATCTAGTGTGCTTGGTAGTCACATGAAAAAGGGGGTGCTCACTGAAAGCGGCTTATCTTTTCCAGATGGTTTGGTGGAAAGTCTTCAACCGAAGCCGTGTTCCATCAGAGGAACCTGTGTAGCCCATGCCCGTCCCCTCACACCTTCCCCGACACCAGGTGCTGCCAGCCCTTCATTTCTGTGGGACTGATGGGTGAAGAGCTGTAGCTTAGGGGGGTGGGGCAGGCTGTAAAGATGCTCTACATACTTTTCCCGTTCTGTCTGTTAACACTGGGGCTCCCACTGGGCTGTGTGGTTCCGATCTCAGGTTCAGTATGCAGCCTTGAACAGGACAAGTAGGAAATGAGTGTGAGAAGGGTAGCTCTTCATAGGATGCAGATGAGGGTAAGGGGAGACCACCAGGCTCAGCTTAGCACAGTGCCTGGAACCTAATCAGTGCTCCATTCTAGTGGGTGATAGTGACAACAAGGGGATCTCAGAGGGGCAGCTCCTCACTCTGTGCCCTGGGACCCTGAGCTCCCCCTGCCCCTATCTGCACTCTGTTTCCTCCTGGATCATTGAACACAGAATCTTGGTCTCAACACAAGCTCCATCAGTCAGTCATTCAGTCAGGCGACAAGCAGGGGAAGGCAGAGTTGAGGCAGCCTCAGGGCGCAGAGGGAGTGAGATCAGGCTGGGAGGGAGAGCTGGGTGCCTTCCTGCTCTGCACTGGCTGGGACACTGTAGTGGGCTGAACCATGGCCCCCAAAGATACCAAGTCCTCATCCACGGAACCATGCCCATGTCCTTATATGTCAACATCTTTGAAGATTTTAATAAATTAAGGCTCTTGAGATGGGCAGATTATCCTGGATTATCCTGAATTATCTGGGTGGGCCCTAAATGATATCCTATGTGTCCTTACTCAAGGGAGGCAGAGGGAGATTTGACACACACAGAGGAGGAGGCCATGTGAGGACTGAGGCCACCTCGAGTGAAAGGACCGGGGCAGCCACCAGAAGCTGCAAGAGGCCAAAAAGGAGCCTCCCCTGGAGCCTTTGGAGGGAGCACAGCCCTGCCGACACCTCAATTTCAGACTTATAGCCTTCAGGATGGGGAGAGAATAAATTTCTGTTTTTAGAACCACCCAGTTTGTTACAGCAGGAACATGAAGCTAATACAGATACACACTCTTCCTGGTCCCAGGAACGTTCCCTGCCCCTCACCCCCCGCACACGCACACACGCGTGCACACACACACACACACCCTGAGGTCCCAACAAAGCCCCTGCCTCAGTCACTGCCCCGTCCATCAGCCTTGATGATTCACAGGCGTTCCTGTCCATTCCAGAGATACGGGTCTCTTAATTTCAGACTTTGCAAGTCTCTCTCCCATCCTCTTATCTCTTTCTAACTTGTCCGTGGTGTCCATTGGCAAGAAGTGCTAGTTTTGATGGAATCAGATTTGTCATTGTTTTTTGCCTTATGGATTATGCTTTGGGATCTTTGTGTAAGAAATTCTTCCTTGCTCAGATGTTACAAAGATTCTCCTACACTTGCTTCTAACTTCAAATTGTTGCCTTTTACATTCGGGTCTTGATTCTCTCTGGAGCCCACCTCTGTGTGCAGCGTTAAGTCAAGGCCATGTTTACTTTCTCCATGTAGTGATCCAGCGCCCAACACCATTTCCCACACAGTTGGCTCTTCACCTCTTGGTGGTAGTGCCCCTGAGTATGAGGTGAGGGTCTCCTACCCCCCAGCCCCACCTCCAGCTCCCTGCCCTCTTGTGCAGTTAGAAGAAACTGTTCTCTGACCATGAATTCGTAGGGTCTTCCCATCAGATATTCTCCATTTTTATGGTGACTTCACTGTTTGGTGACATGGTCCTTCTGTTGTAGCGTAGGTTTACTGAGCTTCTCCAAAGATCTACATGGCATTTTGATAGAGATGACTTTGGATTTGCAGCTTATTTGGGTGATATTGTCATAAAATTATCAAACCACCCAAGAGCAGGATAGCGCTCCAGTCACGCAGTCACCTCAGCGGGGTGAGCCCCATGAGGAATGTGAGTCCGTGGTGGGGGTGGGTGGGGCGCGCTGCCTCTGGGTGAGGACATGCATCTTCTGGATGCTTTTGGCTACAGCTCACCAACTCGGTGGTCCTGGGATTGGTTAATTCCCGGGACCAGGGGAGCCCAGGCTCCAGGTCTCTCCTCCACGATTCTTGCGGCATTGCCCTCATAGTGGAAAGATGCTGAACAACTCCTCCATCGTCCTGCACGGAGAAGCATGGGTCCCTCCTGGGGACCCTTTCAAGTAGCCCCCAGATGTCCCCACCAGCCCCTTGTGACACCCTCATGTCTCTTTCTCTGGCCTGGGTCCTGTCACATCCTGGCCACCCATCTGGAGCTGGGAGAGGCACCAGGAGGGGGCAAGGGGCAGGCTGCTTGGCCTGGCTTCCTGTCCTCCTTGAGATCTTAGGACACTGTGAGGTCACAGTGTGGGCAGCCCCAGGTCACAGGCAGCTCTACATGATCTCCCTGGCTGGCAGGAGGGAGAGATCAGCAGGCTAGTTCCAGGATGGTGGACATGAGACTGCCCTCACGGCAATGTGACCCTAGGGCTGTGGGTGGGGATGACAAGGATTCCTCCTGACCAGCTGCTGCCAGGCAGGGAAACCCTGTCCCAGAGCAGCCCAGATCCCTGCAGAGGCTTGGCCCAGACGCAGGGCTTCAAGTGGCCACACTCCGGAGCCTCTCCAAGATTTTGGAGAGTTTGCCAAATGTTTAGGGACAGTGAAGGGGCTCCTTCTTGGTCACTGCCTGGGGTTCCCACATCCCCCATCCTTTGGCCCAGCCCCAATCCACCCTGTTATCTTGGGATGACAGGGGGCCTGAGAGCACCCTGGACGTGAGGTCTGAGTTCTCTGAAGCCCAGACTGGGGCCAACCTTTGACGGGGGCTAGGGTTGGGGGCCGCCTCTGGGACTCTCAGTCAAGGGGGGGTGGGGAGAAGGCTGCCCCTGAGATGCTGAGTCCGTGGGGGAGGGGGCTGCATCAGGCAATCTTGGTTTTGGCGCCCTCTGGTGGACGCTGGGGCACCCTACAGACCACTCTTCAGGCACAGGAGACAACTGAACACTCAGGAGACTGAGGGGTGGGGCAGTCCTGGGTTTGTCCCAATATCAATGCTGAAAAGCAGGGTGACCCTGAAGTCACTCTGCCCGCTGATCCTCAGTCTTCTCATCTGTCAAAATGGTGACAGATCCATTTCAAAAGGTTGTCAGGGAGGAGACAGAGCAGATGAGACTATGCAAGTGACACAGCAACGACAGTTCCCTCCTCTGTCTCCCAGACAGACAGACAGAGGGGCTGAGTCCCACAAGCAGAGGGTCACGCCATCCTGGCCACTCCCCTCCATCCTCTGCCAGCAGCTGCCAGGGCAACCGTCCCACAACGGGGTCACCCTTGATGGAAGCCCTTCAGTTCCAGCTGCCACAGGACCAGAGTCCAAGTCTCTGGCCTGGACAAGGGCTCATGAGAACTCGTCTGACCACACCATTCCCTGCCCCTCTACCCAGCCTCAGCCACGCCGACCCACCTCTGGCTCCCACCTCCTGGCCTTCACCCCAGCTGATTTCTCCCGTCATTCCCTCCCTACCCTTCCTTCGTCCTCTGGCAGATTCCTACCCTCCTTCCCACCTGACGGGAATGGGGTGTCTGTCCCTCCTTTGAGAAGACTTCCTGGACCCCACTCCTCCAACCCTTGACAAGAGTGCCAAGACAATTCAACGGGGGAGAGAATAGTTGTTCAGCGCACGGTGCTGAGATAACCGGAGAGCCATGTGCAAAAGAATGAAGTTGAGCCCTACCCCACGTCATATCCAAAATTACCCCTGACGGTGTCAAGTGGAGCAGCTAAAACTATAAAACTCTTAGAAGAAAACAGGAGCACATCTTCATAATTTTGGAGTTGGCAATCATATCTTAGATATGACACTAAAAGTGCGAGCAACAAAAGAAAAAGATAAGTTTAAAATTTTTGTGCTTCAAAGGACGCTACCGAGAAAGTGAAAAGACAATCTACCAAACAGGATAAAATTTTTGCAAATCACGTATCTTATAGGGACTTGAATCTAGAATATATGAAGAACTCTTACAACTCAGCAATAAAAAGACAAACAACCAAATTAAAAATGGGCAAAGGGGGGCTGGCCCCGTGGCCCAGTGGTTAAGTTCGCGCACTCCACTGCAGGCGGCCCAGTGTTTCGTTGGTTTGAATCCTGGGCGCGGACATGGCACCGCTCATCAGGCCATGCTGAGGCAGCGTCCCACATGCCACAACTAGAAGGACCCACAATGAAGAATATACAACTATGTACCAGGCAGCTTTGGGGAGAAAAAGGAAAAAAATAAAATCTTTAAAAAAAAAAAAATGGGCAAAGGATCTGAGTAGACAATTCTCAAAGAAGAAACACAAATGGCCCCTCAGGGAACAGGAAAAGATGCTCAACATCATTAGCCATCAGAGAAGTGCAAACCAAAATCACGATGAGATGCCATTTCATACCCACTATGATGGCTATCATGCAAAAGTTAGATAATGAAAAGTGTTGATGAGGATGTAGAGAAATTGAAACCCTCATATATTACTGGTGAGAATGTAAAATGGTACAACCATTTTGGAAAAATAGTCTAGTTCTCAGAGAGTTAAACATGGAGTTCCATTTGATCCAGCAATTCCATGCCTAAGTAGAACACAGGAGGACTGAAAACACAGGGCCACACGCAAATTTGCACACAAAAGTTCACAGCAGCATTATTCATAATAGCCCCAAAGTGGAAACAACTCAAATGTCTGTCAGTGGATGAATGGATAAACAAAGCATGGACTATCCATATAGTGGAATACTGTTCAGCTCTAAAAAGGAATAAAATACTGATACATGTCACGATATCGACGAACCATGAAACATGATGCTAAGTGAAAGAAGCAAATCACAAAAGACCACATATTACACAATTCAGTTAGAAAAAATGCCCAGAAGAGGCACATCTATACAAACAGAAAGTAGAGTAGCAGTTGCTTAGGGCTGGGGGGAGGGCGGGGAAGAGGGATTGGGGTTAATAGCTGACGGGTACGGGGTCTCTTTCTAGGGTAATGAAAATGTTCTAGAATTTATTGTGGTGTGGCTGCACGAGTCTGCGAATATACCAAAAGCCATCAAATGGTGCATTAAAGTTAAGTGAGTGACTTGCGTGGTGTGTAACCTGTATCTCAATAAAGTTGTTACATGCACAAGAAAGGCACACGATGCAGCCAGGATGGGGAGGAACTTCCTTTGGGCTCTAGCTTTCTTCTTAGCCCCTCTCGTCCTCACTCTCCCTCCAGGGTGTCTTCCTTCCCACCACGTTCCAAGCCAGGAGTGTCTTAATCTGTCCTTGGCCATCCCTGTTGCCCTCCCGTTCTTCTGGGTTGATCACTGACTGTGCCGGCCTTTCATCGCCCGGTGTCTGTGATAGCTGCAGTCAGTTCTCAGAGTTCTTTCTGATTGAAGAATCCAGAATTGAGAAGGATCGGCTTCCTTCTAGATATCAGGCTGCCATTTGTGAAGTGGCCATCCAGTGGCCAGGGGCGCCCAGATCCTTAGCTTTAGCTGGGTACCGGGGCCACATAACTCCCACAGCCCCAAGAACAAGCAGATTCCTGAAACTAGAGCTCACATCCACGTCTGCTAGGGCAGCAACGGTGCCAGCAGGCCCTGTGGAGACAAAGACAAACACGGCGGGCCCTCTGCCATCGAGACACTTGCTGAGGAGTAGACAAGCCAGCCCTTGGCTGAAGGAAGACTGTGCTGAGTGTCTCAGAGAAAAGGAAGTGGGCAGTGCAGATGGGGGTCTAGGAGCCAGGCCTTGAAGGAGGAGAATTTCAATAGGGAAGGGCATTCCAGGTAGGTGGAACAGAACATGCAATGACGTACAGACAACATGTGTGAACCATATGAATTAATCATTTTTATGGGGAAAAAAACTGATCAAATATCAGCAATTTCATATAAGTCAATCTAAGCAGGCACACAGGGAGATGAGCCCAGTGCAGCTAGACCAGTGGTTCTCAAAGTGTGTTCCATGGAATCCTAGGGTCCTGAGATCTTGCAGGGGATCTGTGAGGTCAAAACTCTTAATACTAAAGCATTACTTGCCCTTTTCACTGGGCTGACATTTATACTGACATGACACTGGTGCAAAGCCATGATGGACAGAGCTGCTGGAACCTCAGCTCAAATCAAGGCAGTGGCACCAAGCTCTACCCGTGGTCATTGTCACTTTACTACCATGAGCGCACGGAAAACCCAGCGTACTGAGAAAGCACTAAAAATAGTTAATTCTATTAAATCTCCACCCTTGAGTAAGTACACATCTCTTTAATATTCTGTGTGATGAAATGCAAAGAGGGAAGGAGAGCAGCTGCCCTGAGGAAGAGCACCCGTGCGGCCAGGTGTCTGAGTTCCCAGCTGAATCAGCCGCCTGTTTGAGGGAGTACCACTTTTACCTAAAAGAACGACTAATGGACAGACTACGCCTATTCAGGCTGCAGTTGTGGACAAGCATCTCCCTGAAAATGAGTGATGTGAGCTGGCCACTTGAAGGTAAACAGCTGACAGCATTTGTTGCCGATGAAAAACTTGAGCTCTCAGCAAAAATGAGGATTTTGGAAAACGTGTGTCTGCTACTGTCAGCCTGAGGTAAAGACATTCCTGATGAGATTGATGGCGATGTTAACAAAGGTGCTTTTTGGATGACATGTAATCAAATATGTCAACATCTAGAAGATATGCATCACCCCATGACCCAGTATTTGCCAGGTGACAAACACCCCATATAAAAAATCTCCCCCGGGTCAAAGAGCCACTCAAAGTACGAGCTGGACCGGTGGGTTTCACTGCAACAGAGGATGCACATTTCATAAAATTCGTCAAGATGGTTTCAGAATCCATATGCTAAGTAATCTTTAATAAACTCCCACCTGTCCAGTTTTGGGGTGGTTTCAAAGGAGAATATCCACAATTACCTTAAAAAGGCATTAAAATACCCTCCCTTTTCCAGCAGTGTGTCTCTGAGAGGCTGGACGTTCCTTACACACTGCAGCCAACACTGCTCGAATGCAGAGGCCGAGATGAGAACCTACCTGTCTACCGTCTCCTAGTCAGCCAGACAAAGAGCTGGCAAAACTGTAAACCGGTGACACTCATTTCACTGAGTTTGTTGTTACTGTTTCAAAAAATTCTCATTTTTCGTTTAAAAATCATTATTAATGTTAACACATTATGAGTTTATCATTATTTTAAAAGAAATATTTCTAAATGAATATTATTTTTATATAAATACTAATTTGTTTTCAAATCTATTCATATATAAATAATATAGATTATCATTTACTTTGTTTATGATTTAATTAACACCAATATTTTTCCTTTAATTGCGATCTTTTTTTTTTAATTGCAGTAACGTTGGATTATAACATTATATAACTTTCAGGTATACACTGTAATATATTTTGCATTCTGTGTAGATTACATCATGTCCACCAGCCAAAATTAATTATAATCCATCACCACACCTGTGTACCTAGTCACCCCTTTTGCCCTCCCCCTCCCCCCTTTCCCTATGGTAACCAACAATCCAAGCTCTGTTGCTATGTGTTTGTCATCGTTTTTATCTTCTACTTATGAGTGAGATCATATGGTATTTTAGTGATTTACTATTATTTTTAATGAATAAATACGGTAAATGAACTAACAAATATTTCTCAGCTTTAATTTCTAATACAGTAATCACCAATAAACATCAGCGCGTAAACTCCAGTTGTATGATTGCTCAGCTTTGCTTCTATAATTGTTGGGAGTAAAGGGGTCCTGAGACCACAGTGTTTGAGAACCACCGGCCTAGAGCATTAGGTGCTGGCCCCAGGCTGGCAATGCAGGGTCCACTTAAAGCAACTGACCCACACTCCTGCTGTGCCCCTTAGCCTGGCTCCCTCTGCATCCCCCAAGATCCTGCCCCGGCCACCCCACCCAGGGCTGGACTCTACCCTACCACCTCCCCTGGAGATGCACCCTGGAGCCTCGCACCCTAGTCACCTTAAGTTCTGGAGAAGTCTGCAGCAGAATGAGGAGCGTCCCCTGATCGCAGTCTCCTCCTCCACAGCCGTGGATCTGCCCTGTCTGCTGGGGAGGGAGGAGAGAGCTTCTGTGCACCTGTGAGCCCCGGGTCTGTGAAGCTGTGAGCACCTAGTGTGTCCACCTGTGAGTCTGGGTTTGCATACCTGTGAGCTCCTGGTCTGTACACCCATGAGCATGTATGAATGAACTCGAGGCAGCGTCTTCCTGGGAGGCTGGAACACTAGGGGGTTCTCCAAGTCCTGACCCACCCTTCCCCCACGAGGACCCCTAGACAGTGCCTACCAGGGAGCCCTGGGAAGTGTGGGAAGGGGTCAGGACAGGAGCACTCTGAGGGTCCTGCTCAGTCACGTTTATCAGCAGGGGGAAGCCCTCCCTTACAACCCCCAGATGGTCCTGCACTGTCCACTACCCTGCTGGGGACTTTGGGTGAGTCCTTGCTCCTCTCTGGCCTCGGTTTCCCTATCTAGGAATGGAGGGCACTGAGCCATGTGACTCCAGCCAATGGTTCCCAGTCCCTGGCAGTGACTGACCCACCATACTTGGGGACCCATACCCTCTAAGCAATGCTGCCCCACCCTGGCTCCTGGCAGGCTCACCCCTCGCCCTTCCTACCCCTTGCCCCCCATTCTGTCTCGTACCTCAGATAACCAGGGAAACTGTCACTGAAGGAGGCCAGCCACTGATCCACAGTCTGTCTGTCTCTGCTCTCACTGAGCTGGAGGATGTACTCCTGTAGATCGTCCAAAGCTGGGCCCTGCAGGGAGCAGGGTGAGAGAAGAGACCTGGAAAGGGAGGTCAGAGGCCCCCACCCCCCACGCCCACCCAAGGGGTCTGTGGCTCACCCTGTGCTCCCTAAAGGTGGTGCCCAGCTTCCAGATGTCCGTTTCCACCTGAGCACGGAGGTGCCCCGAAGTCCTGGGCACAAGCCTCCTGAGATAAGCAGCCAGGGCCTGGACGTACTCCCCAAAGACCACCATATTCAGACTCCTCACAAGGCTCTATGCCCCCAAAAGACAAAAAGATGGGAAGACCCAAGTGAAAGCAGTCCCAGGGCACAGTCCAGCTGGCCTTGGTTGTACACCCTCAGGGACAGGGGGCGGCAGGGTGTTACAAATCCCCCCCATCACGGGTCTGTCCGGGCCTGTCCCCCCCACCCCACAGATCGAACCCCTAACCACTTGGCTTTTCAGAGGTTGCCTGCCTCAGCTTCTTGGGGTGACCTTCAGCAAGTCACATCACCTCCCTGAGCCGGCCTCCACCTTGGGAGACCAAGGGCTGGCCAGGGTGACACGAGGGCCATCCAGCCCAGCCCGTCTTGGGCCCTGGGCCTCCGTGTTGGCAAGGGTTCCCACACCCCTTTGACACCTAGCCCACATTGGGGAGGGTCAGGATCCCAGTGGCCATGCAGAGCTGATCCCCAGGGTGCCCCCCCCTCCCCCCACTACCTCGTATGTGGGAGTAGGGTGCATGTTGTGGCAGTGCTCCAGGCTCTGCCACAGGGACCGCAGAGATTGGACCAGATCCTTGTTCTTCTCTCCGAAGTGACAACTCAGCAGACTCTGAGGACAGGAGGGTCGGATGTCACCGCAGCCCGAGGCGCCCAGGCTGGCTATAATTTCTCCGGCCCTCATCCTTTCCCCCTCCAGCTCTGTGACACCCACCTTTCTCTGCTGGACCCACAGTCCTGGACCAGAAGGGCCCACACCGAGGGAGCCAGAGGTTTGCCCACTTTCTGCCCCAAAACTCTGTCCACCCTTCTCCTGCCAACTCCTGGGAGGGCCCCAGGTTCAAACAGCAGCCCTGGACTCGAGCTTCTCTCAGAGCCCTCCCGAGTCCTCCCGAGTCCCTCCCCTCTCTCCGTGACCACCGAGGCATGGCAGGAGCCCCGGACGATGCTTGCTCCCCTCAGAGCTAAGCTCCAGAGACATGGGGTGGCGAGAACCACAGCTGCTCCACCCACATGCAGCCCCAGTCTGCTCAGTTCTCAGTGGATGCCAAAGGTGGGTGGGTGGGAGAGGCAAAACCAGCCTGCTGAGTGTCTACTCAGGGGACCTGAACAAGTCCCATTCCCACTATGACCCTCAGGGCCCAATCTGTGTGATGCAGCCTTGTCAGCATCATCTAGGAAATGTGAAGCCAAGTCCATGATTGGCCGTGGCTGCTGGGACCTCTGGGTGGAGAAGGAGCCTGGGCCTCCATCTGGGCCCTGAGAAGAATGTTGGGATTGATGGGCAATGTGTGCCACACCTCAGCGTGAGGCAAGGGCAGTGTGCGTGCTGTGCTTTTCTTGTCCCTAGAGGAGATGAACTCTCTAGGTCTCTCCACCTCTGGGTCTTCCCATGCCACCCTGAGCCAGGTGCTCAGATCTCTGTAGAAAATTCAGTGGCAGCTGCCTCAGAAGCTGGTCCCCACAGTGGAAAATGGATCCTTGGACAAAGCTGCAGCAATGCAGACCCACCCTCACCAGCACCTCCCATCTTCCCAGCCAGGAGGCCCCTGTGAAGAGAGGGCCAGTGTGGGCCTTGCCCTCAGCCAGAAGTTGAATGGATCCCGGGAGGCCTCAAACCCTGAATTTGAATGGGAAACTCACCTGTGGTTCCCATATCCTGGGGGACCCCTTGCCCTCTCAGGGCTTCATCTCCAGGGTCAGGCCCCAGGCATCCACGGGGAGCCCTGAATCCTGGGCAAGGCCCTGCCTTGAAGGCAGCCACAGCTCAGGGGAAGGCAAAGATGAACGGGCATGGAGGCCCTGGGAACTCAGTGCAGGGGGCTTCGCCTGCCTAGGGATGCCCGTGGCTCAGAGCTGGGATCAGGGGGAGGGGGAACGGAGTCGGGCCTGGAGGAGCGAGTGCCAGGCCTCAGCTGGCCTGGCAGAATGAATGATTTCACAGGAAGAGAGAAGAAGGAGCAGGTCTGGCTGAGGTGACAGAGGGACACAAATGTGGACCCTGCCCAGGGAGGTGCCCTCGGTGAGGATGGAGCCAGGCCTCATGAGGGGCTGCAGGCCCACCCCAGCCCTCTCCCCCAGACAGGGCCCCTCCCTCGGGCCAGACAGAAAGCTGACCCTGTCCTTCTCCTGCTCCACACACAGGACTCAGGGCTGGGGAGGGCAGGAGGACTGACAGAGACATCTCCAACCAGGTTCCATCGCTGGCACTTTGCCATGTCCTGTCCCAGTAAAGGCTCTGTTGGGCTGGACGGAAGCCAGGGAGACAGGCCTCCTGCCCAGCTTCTCTGGGAGCAGAAATGACCCCAGGCCAGGGCTGGGGTGCGGGACATCACCTGGCACAGGGCTCTGACTCGAGGCAGGAGGTGGTCCCGGCCATGGTCCTCAATGACTTTGATGGCACCTTGCACAGCTGGGTCCAAGCGTGCCCAGGGAACGTGCGCCCTGCTCAGCCACCACCATGTCTTCCTGTCAGGGGCAATAGAAGGGGCCCATGTGGCCTGGTCAGGAGCACTGTGGGCCCAGCCACAGCCCCAACGCTGCACGCCCTCCCATGCTGGTGCCCCTCCATGTTGCCTCCCAGAGAAAAGACGGGAAACAGATGCTCATTTGTGTTGTTGTTGTCTATTTCATCCCCACTCTTTTTCCTAAATTTTATTTTTTGAGGACGATTAGCCCTGAGCTAATATCCACCTCCAATCCTCTTTTTTGCTGAGGAAGACTGGCCCAGAGCTAACATCCATGCCCATCTTCCTCTATATGTGGGACGCCTGCCACAGCATGGCACAATCATCGGTGCGTAGGTCTACGCCCAGGATCCAAACTGGTGAACCCATGGTCTCCGAAGCGGAGCGCGTGAACTTAACTCCTACAACACCAGGCCAGCCCCACTAAATGTATTTATTTATGGAATAAGCGTGACATCCATGTGGTTAAAATACAAAAGGAAAACTTCCCCTCCCCAGAAGCAGCCAGTGTTATTGGCACCTGGCCTTTCCTGAACCCAATCCTGCAATTCCGTACATACATGTGTGTGTAGGGTAGGTTCTTCCCCCTTTTCTCACAGATGGCAGCAAATCAATGGTCCACATGATTGGCCCACAGGGTCCAAAGCCTGGCTGCCTAGCCCACCAGCTCAGCTGGCCCCCTGCCCAAGCCTGGGACATACCTGAGGATGCAGCAGTTTTCCAGCACATGCAGCTCGGGAAAGGTGTGGTCACTGGCGTTCTGCTGGATGAAGACTTCAGCCTTATCCTTGTAGCTGCGGTGTGAAGAAGATGCTGGCCCCTCCCACCAGGCACAGCCCCCCAGGTCAGCCCCACCCAGCCAGGCCCTCAAAACTCTCCCTTCTCATCTCAACTGCTGCTTCTCTCATAGAATCACAAATGTGGGTGATGATAACCGTGATGGAGACTATGCAGCGAGGATTTACTCGCGCTGGCTCTGTGCCAGGTGCTGCAGCCAGATGCTTCCTGAGGATCTTTTCATTGAACGCTCTCCACAACCTTTTGGGGTAAATGCTTCCAGAAAAGGATGGGAGCAGGGTTTCCCAGTGGTCTGGAATCACAGCTAACCCTGCATTCTAGAGGCCCAGCCTTCCTGGCTGGTGAAGGAAAAGGTCAGGAAGAAGGCAGCGCTCCCAGAGCCGGGCTGGCCCCCTGGGAGAGTCTGAGTAAGGCCTGGGAGTGCACACAAGAAGGGGAGGTAGCCCCATGCCCACCTGGGCCATCACCTCTGGCCTCCCTTCCCCAGGCAGAGAGTGAAGAAAGGTGGCAGAGAGCGTACACACTCCCTGCTCCCTAAAGGCAAGGAAGAAGAGGTGCCCTTGAGCGTCTAGTCCCAAGAATGCGGATCAGGGTCTCAAACTGGCCACTGAGCAGATTTTCTGAAACGTTGAAAACCCGGCTGACTTCACCTAAAAATCCACTTCTCTGGCCTCTCTTGAGTAACCCACCTGGTGTCAGCACCTTTGGAGACCCCATCCCAGGTGAACACAGCCATCTGAAGACCCCAGACACAGGAGCCTCCTGACGCAGCCTCACACAGCACTTTGTCCGAAACTAGCTTCTTAATAATTCCCCACAGCCCCAAGGACTCCACAGCACCTCCTCTCACCCAAGCCCATTAAGACAGAGGCAGAGTCCCCACCTAACCCTGCGGCTGGGACAGAGCTGGGTGAGCAGCTCAGGGATTTGACAGCAAGTCCTGCTGTGAAAACCAGAGGGAGGAGAGGGGGCGCTGGCCCCGGCTGCTTGTTTAAGGGAGCACCAAGAAGTTGAGTGACTGAGATAAATAGTAATTTACTGCGATTTATTTTTTTTCCCATGGAGGAAGATTGACCCTGAGCTAACATCTGTGCCAATCTTTCTCTATTTTGTATATGGACTGCCACCACAGCATGGTTGACGAGTGGTGTAGGTCTGCGCCCAGGATCCAAACCCGCAAACCTGGGCCACCAAAGCGGAGTGTGCAGAACTTTAACCACTTGGCCACAGGCCGGCCCCTACTGCAATATTTTTAAACCTTGAAATCTGTGCCAAAAAGTCCATGATGAACAAAACACCAAGTTTTAAATCAGGACAGGATCTGACGCAGCACTTTCACGATGCTCCTCCCTGGTTCCCCCAATCCCAGCCCTGCTGTCCAGTACAGGAGCCCCGCGCCCCATGTGCTGTTCAAATGTTGAATAATTAAAATTAAATAAAATCTAAACTTCAGTTCTTCCGTGGAACTAGCTCAACAGCCACCCAGATCTGGTCCCTCCATGTTGGACGGTGCTGACATGGGACATTTCCATCCCCTGCCTCCAGAGCCAGGGCACGAGGTGGAGCAGGCACGACTTGGGGGACCTGAAGCCAATCCCGCCCCCTTCCCTGCATCGGGAACTGGTCAAGGCGTGGTGGCCAGCGGCTGGTGGGCTTAGTTAGCTCTCTGACTTGAGTTAGGTAGACCCAGCCGTGCATGCTCCCCTGCTCTGAGCAGGGGCCACCTTTTCACTTACCTTTCCAGAAACTTTGAAAATGTTTCCAGAACCATGGCTTGAACCCGTCTGGTGACGGATGGCCCAATGTGTCGGACTGCATCTACAGCTTCTTTCAGTAGCTGTCAGTCAAAACAAACAGGCTTTCAGGGAGTCCCAGGGCTGACCACATAGCCAGTGGACGCTGGGAGGATGTGGTCCTCCCCAATTTTGTACCTGTGCCCCACCCCTTGCCCCCCTGCCATGTCTGCCTACTGCAGATGCCACGCCTTCCACCAGGCCCATGACCCAACACATCTCGGCAGGTCTCTCTCCCTCACACCCCTCACTGTGTCCTGCAATCAGCCAACCTGAACAGCATTCTCACCCACGTGCTAGGCTTCACCTGTTTGGCCCGGAGGCTGCCCCAACCCCACCTGAGTGCCAGCTCCCCACCCAACACTCTGCACAGGGCATCTTGGCATAAAGGTATTGAGGATGCCTAAGGTCCCCCCCATCTCCTTTTCTCCCTCCAACCCTGAGCAGTCAAGAGAAGCATCAGAAACCCCCAAACCCAGATCCTCTAAAAAAGGCCACCCCCCACAACACACACACACACACACATGCTGGTGGCCTGTCTTCCTGCCGGGCCAAATATCCGTCACCCCCATGGGCCACATGACCGTCTCCTTGAGGCTCAGTGCCCACCTTGCTAGAGTCCCGCCCACTGCAGGCACCCATCTCTATGTAGGTCCTAACTGAGGCCCAGCAGTCAGGTTCATAAGCTGAGAGCTTCCAGGAAGAGGCCTCTCCCCAAAAGATACACCCTGCATCCCAGCACTGGGACCCCACCATCACAAGCCAGGTTTCCAAGTTGAGTGCTCTCTGCTCCCCACTTCTCTGCTTGATGCCCTCAGACACCACACATGTACCCCAATGCTGTCATTGCTCTAATGCCCCAGAGCCCCAATCTCCACCCTGCTCTGTCCCCTCCTGGCTGCACCCTGCCCCTGACCACCCATCAGTCACATTGCCCCTCCCCAATGAACCCGGCCCTCAGGAAGGGCCCAGGACCCCTTGTGGTGAGTTTGAAAGGGGCCACCTGGCATTTACCTGGTAGATTTCAAGGAACACTGAGGAGGCAGACTCGGTCCACTTTTTCTGATCACAGATCAGAACATTTTCTAGACACTTTTTCAACTCCTCCTGCCCAGAACACAATAAAAACAACTTTTATCCCAAGAATCTGCTCCAAAGCACAGCCAGATCCTGCCCCTCTACAGCTGTGGCTGATGCTGCCAACTGAGGACAGGAGTGGGGGTAACAACTGGCGACGGCCTGGAGCCCCCACCAACCCACAGCCTGAAATCCGTCCGGGAGGTTCTCAGTTTCCTGAGCAGTCCTCTTCTTTCGTGGCCCCCATCCCTCTGTCCCTCAGGGCTGGTCTGTGAAGCACCTTTGAGATACTCCCTCTCTTTCATTCCTGGCAAGACAGCTGCTTCCCACTGTAACCCAGTCACTGGATCGGAGATGATGAACGTCTACCTCTCCTTGGGAACCATGGCCCTCACAGCAGCCGTGAGCTGGCAGAGGTGCCCGGAGACCTACAGTCTGAGGGGTGCACGGGCTGCGGACTGCTAGGACAGGACCTGGGCCAAGCGCCTGGGGTTTACCGAGGGCTGTGGGAACAGGGCTGGGCCAGGGAGGCCAGGGCACTGGAGCCTAGCTTCTGGCCAAAACCCAAAGTGTGACCCCTCGGGCCCACCCACAGGCAATGACAAAGGCTTTCCCTGGCAGGCTCATGGGGAAGCCACCCTCCCCACATGGGGCCCGGGGCCCAGCTAGTGCACTGCAGTCTCAGAGAGAGCTGCCAGCAAGGACTCGGCCGTGTCTCCCATGCATGTCTCTGTTCCTAACCCAGGCACCTCCATCTGGAGGCCTGCTTATGGGGGCCCCTGGCCAAGCACTCAGTACTTTTCCACTCCTAGCCTTCCCTCCCCCATGCACCTGATCCTCACCAGGCAGCGGTCCTAGGGGGGTGCAACAGGGGAGCGGGTGCCTGCTGGTAGCACCTCAGTAAGACGCGAAAGTCTGCACTGTTACTTCGTTCTGGCTGCTTGTCTGAATTGACCACTTGGACACCCCACAGCTAAGACCAGCTCCTGGTAGTCAGAGTGTGGAAGAGCAGAGAGTGATAAGCCCTGTCTCCTTTAACTCAGCCCAGATTATGACTTTGAAGACTCAGGGGGAGCCATGAAGGACCAGGAGGCCACAGACCCAAGTGCTTCAAGGAGACAGAGCCCTGAGTCTGGCCATCCTGTCTTGTTAGCCCCTGAGGAAGAGGCTGGAGGCATTTATATACCAGTTCCTGGACAATTCCAGTTAAATCTACACCTATTCTTTATCTCACTGTCACAAAGCTTAGTTTCTAAGCTAAGAAGGGCAGAGAGCTTCCCCAAACCCGAAAAGCTTTTTCCACTAGTCCCCATGACCATTGACACATCTGTGACCTGAGACCAGAAATCCTTGTTATAGGAAACCACGTTGGTTGAAACTGATAACAGTAGAAAACTGTGATGTCCCCTTAAGTCCTGTGTTTGCCATGGATGAACTGTGTGTGCCCACCTGGGGACAACCAGCTCTCCATCCAAGGCTCACCAGTCTGCCATGTCACTCACTGGTGCATACAGAGCCAGACGCATACTGGTCAGGGCAGCATTGCATGCTGTCCGTGAAAGCCTCGTGCCCCGGCCCACAGCACACTGTTATCTCCCACACGTGACAGTGGTCAAAGGCCAGAATCAGCACCCTGCCCCCACTCCTGGGGGTGGACGTGGGATCTGGCTCAAGCCCACCACCCATGGCCCACTCTGGCCCCTCCCCTACCTACTGTCCCCCAGAAGCAGGACAAGGACACCTTGGCGGCAGATGCCCCTGGAAGCCATTTACCTGGATCAGCCCCACCAGCTTCTCCTGCATTTGGAACATCCAGGTAATGAACATCATTGAGTCCAAGAGGTTCCCGGCCATGGACTTCTGGGAGGTGGGACCTACTCTCTGAAGCATCTCCCTGCTGAATTTGGAGGAGCCATGAGTGCACAAGGCTGAGCGTGGCTGGTGGGGGGGGGGGGGGGGGGGGGGGGGGGGGCTGGGGTAGAGAGGACAGCTCAGAGCTAAGGACAGTGGACTCCAGGCTGGCAGTGCTGGTCCTGTGACTGGAGAAGGCAGCTGGGGTTGACAAGAGGGAGCAAAAGACTCTACTGGGGTAGACAAGCCTCAGGGGTCACACACAAGCATGGGCCATGAGCTCCCCATACACATGCATGGACACAACCTAACATGCACACTGACACACACTACCACACCCATACACACACTACACAAAGAACACACTGACGCACACACACTACCACACACGAATGTGCACACACTGTCCCCACGGCCGCTGAGTCTGGCCTTCCCTCATGACACTCCCGCCTGGGCAATCCTTCCAAAGGCCTCTGTGTTGACCTCAGCCCTGGGCCTGAGGGCCCTCACCACCAGGCACTGGCCTCGTCCAGGACCCCAAAGTCCTCAGGAGGACTCACCCCAGCTGCCCAAACAAGGTCGTCTTGCCCCAGTTGTACAGCTCAAAGTAGGCTTCCCTGTCGTGACTGTAGGAGGAAGGGAGCTCGGAGAGGCGGCTGAGGAGGACCTCCTGGAAACACGTCCTGTAGATTTCCCAGAGGGGGTCCCCCATCCGGGCTGCCCTCTGGGACCCTAGGCTGTGTCCCACAGCTTTGTCCAGTTCCTTCAGGTACGGGCGCAGCTGGGTGCTTGGCTTCATAGTGGGCAATTGGTCCTCAGCATCTGTTCTCAGGAGCCTCTCCAGATGACTTCCCCAGAAAGCAACTCCACCATCCTCGAGGGCGCTGGCCTCCCAGCTCTGGGGGTTGTCCTCCACCCACTCCACAGTGGCCACCACTGCCTGGAGCTTTAGCTCCAGCTTCTGGCTGTACCCAATGCCTCCCAGAGCCTCCTTGATGACCTGCCACATGCTGTCAGCCACATCCTTGTACTGGAGACCACAGTCCTGCCCTTCCTGTGACAACTCCGAGATGCTCTGGCAGGCTTCCAGGAACTGCCCATTCTGTACCAACTTTTGGAAGTCTGGAAGAAAGGAGCCCAGAAATGATGACTCAGAGAGGCCTTGGAAACACGGAAATCAGGTGAGGTGGGAGAGGGGCACCTGCCCAAGGGGATTCCTCAGTGTAATTCTCACTCGCATGAGGGTGGGTTTGGGCCAAGCTGTATTGAACTCACCCATCAGGGGAACCAGCAAGAGGCCAAGGCGGCCAGTTTGAAGAAGCTTTGGGAACAGGGGTCTATGTAGCCAGTCAGATCGGAAGGCCACAGATTTCTTACTATGGTTGCAGGAGACTGGTAGGCTTTGCACTGTGTCACCTTCAGAGCAGAAAATCACAACACTCAGAGCTTTCTTCTGGTGAGCCTCTGAGCTCCCAGGCTATTCATGATCTGAGCCTTTATCAGCTGTGGGTTGTTAACCCAACATTCTGAGATAACAAAGCTATGTCCCCCACCAGAGGTCCAGAGAACAGAGGGTTCATTCAAGCCCAGATTGGAATTTGCATTTCTGGCATGTTCCCAGGTGGTGCTGATGGTGCTGGTCCCCGGACCACACTTGGGTAACCACTCCTCTATCTGGGTATCAAAGGGCAATCCATATTCCACCTCCATCCACATTTGGGATCAACTAGATAGACAGGTAGAGAGAAAGAGAGAAAGCAATCTTCCATAGAACCATCCTGGGAGGGGCCTGATCTACAGGAGGGTGGGGTGCAGGTGGGAGTTCAAGGCAATTCTTTCCCCCTCACACGGTGCCTGAGGCTTCCCAGTTTCTGCCCCTTCTGCAGACAAGGAGGCAGCCCAGGCCTGAGCAGTAGCTGGAGGCACAGCCTCCAAGATGGGGTGCCCAGGACTTCTCCCCGGAAGTTCAGAGGAAAAGGGCAACCTCACCCACATCGGTCAGTCCACACAGGGACAAGCGCCTGAGAGGGACCAGGGGACCGAAGGCAGAGGCCCCCTGCCAAGGCTGCTGCCCAGTCAGGGCCTTGGTTCTCCCCTGGACAGGGTGGTGGCCTCCTTGTGGTCCCCGTGTCTCCATTCTCACCTCTTCCCTCTATCCTGCTGCTGCCATGCCCATAAGCAGTGACCAGGCCACCTGTGGAGCTCTGTCCAGGGCCCTGCTTGAGGCCACCATGCCCTCCCCCTCCTGACCTGAACACATCATTTCTCCAGAGCCCCCAGCGCTACCTTGTGACCCTGGCCACCCCTCACTGTTCAGGGCAGGCACGTCACCCAAGCAAGGCCAGTCGAGGCTCCACCAGGACTCCCTGACATGGCCCAGAGGGTGGTGGCGTACTTGCCAGCACAAGAAGGCATCCTGGCCAGGGATGGTGGAAAGGGTCCCCAGGCCACCTGCACCCCTTCCTGCCCCTGTGCTGGGCTGTCCACCATCCTTGTATTTCATCAGTCCCCATTCTTGAAGCAAACATGACAGATGGGGGGCCCTTGTGAATTCTGGAGCTCTGGTGTTATTCTCTGTGCTTTTCCGAATGTTCTTAATTTCTCAGATATTTAAAAAGGAAGAAAGTTCATGTTGGGGGTTGAATAGTGTCTGTCCCCAACCCAGATTCACGTCTTTCCCAAAACTGCAAAATGTGACCTTATTTGGAAATAGGGTTGTTGCCGGTGTGATTAGTTAAGATGAAGTCCCACTGGAGTAAGGGGGGCCCTTTATCCAATAGGACCAGTGTCCTCACAAGAAGAGAAAACAGAGACACAGAGAGGAAATGAGGCCACGTGAGGAGGAGGCAGAGACTGGAGTGTGCATTCATAAGACAAAGGTTGCCAGCAGCAGCAGAAGCTGGAGGAGGCAGGAAGGACCTGCCCGTTGAGCCTCCAGAGGGAGCACGGCCCTGCCCACACCTGGATGTCGGACTTGGGCCTCCGGGACTGTGAGCAAACGAATGTCTGTGGTCTTAAGCCCCCTGCTTTGTGGCAATTTGTTACGGCAGCCACAGGACTCACCCAGCCCCTTCGGCTTGAGCTGGGCCAAGTTCAGACTCACCTTACCAAGTGCAGTTCTTCTACTGTCTGAAACGCTTCTCCTGTGCCCCACTCCCCGAGCCAAAGCCCTGGCCTCCTAGCTGGCCCTTTCTGTGCAACCTGTTCACCAGGTGAGTCTCAACACCCGAGACTGGGCCTCCCCGCCACCCTCAGCCCCTGACCCAGGATGTACCTGCAGCACTGGCTTTCCAAACTCGCTGGAGGCCTCACCTGGAGACTGTCCCCTTCCCACCCCACACCACCACACCACAACAGAGACATTCCCAGTTGTCTGTCTTCCTCCCCTAGGGACCTCTCCCCGGACCCTCTAACCCAGCGCAGGGCCTGCACACACACTTCCACCACCCTTAACACCAATCCCTGGGAGAGGGGGAGAGAGGGAAGTCACCTGGGCCTCGAGGGACCTGCAAGTCCTCACCAGAGGAGTATCCCTGATGGCAGCCCAGGAGAAGGGCTGGTGTGGGGCAGCCCTGATGGGAAGGGACGGTTGGGAACAGGCTGTCGGGACCGGGGAGTAGAGTCATGAGGCGCTAGAGCCAGCATCAGGGTGTGAGTGGGTAGACTGAGAGGGGCCTGTGATGGGGGCACGGGCTGGGAAGCCCTCAGACCTGAGGGGGAACAGCTGCCAGCCTGTGCAGTGTGGACGGGAGGGACCACCCCCTGTCCTGCCAGGGCCCCTCGGGGCTGCACCCTGAATGGGACCCTCGGGAGGGCAGAGGGGCTGAGAGACTGACTGCAGAAGCAGTCACCACCCAAAGGGCAATGGCCCAAGACCAAGGGCTCCATGGGCATCTGGATCTTTCCAGCATCTGGCAGGTTTCAAAAGCCTCAGCTTCTCATATTTAGGATCAGGGGCAGCAGCTCATGAGAGGTGGTGGTGGCCGTGTCGCTAATCAGCTCCCCGTGAGAAGCACAGAGATGCCAGGAACTGGGCTTGCAGCAAAACAAAACGGAGAGGTTTGGAATATGCTGGATGGAAAAGGATGACACCCCAGTTCAGGGAGAAGCGCTCGGGGGCTGGAGACACTCCTCTCCCTAAACGCCGTGGGCGTCAGGCAGAGTGGGGGTGGTCTGAGGATGCCCTAACTCAGCAGGCTGTGCCAGGCAGGGAGGGATCTGAAGGGGAGAGCTATGCTCTGGATCCCAAAGGAGTCTCAGCAAGACAACCCAGCCTGTAGCTGCAGGAGGAAGGCTCTAGAGAGCCTCAGAGCCAAAAGAGGAATTGGGGTTAGGGCGGGGGGTCCAAGGCACTTAGAACACTTAGACATCAGTTCTTATGGACTTTATGAAAAGGCATTTTTGAACTTAAACTTCTCCCTGGAAATTGCAAAATGGAAGGGGAGTTATATTCCAAGTTGTGTCTCAAAGGGCCTTTCCTTTGTCAAGGGCAAAGGCCTGCCCTCCCCTTGTCTATTCCTCCTTCCTGATAGCTGGAATGCATATGTGATGACAGGAGCTGGGCAGCCATCCTGGGCTATGAGGCAGGAGCCCCATGTAGAGGATGGCAGAGAAGTACAATAAAAAGGTCTGGGTCCCTGAGCACTGAGGAGCCCTGGACCACCTACCCAAGTCTTTCACAAGAGAAGCAAATTTAATCTTGCTTAAGCCACTCTTTTTTGGGGTCTGTCAGTGAAAGCAGCTGAATTTATACCATAGTAACACAAAGAATTATATTATTATGTACAAAGAATACTGTACAAAGAATAATATAAAGAATTATATCATAATACTACAAAGAGTGGAATACGGGATGGAAATTATTTTAAACCAAAGCAAGACGGCCTCCAACAGCATTTAACTATTTGGGGGGTGAAGATTCTCTATCCATCTCTAGTAGATAGATCCTTGTTGATAATAATTAATTAGATTAGCCTTGAAAATAGGAACTGTAGCTCCTGGAATCTCTGTGATGTTCCAGGCTCAGGGCCAGCCAGGCATCATTCCCCTTCCTTCTAGAGCTGCGCCATCCAGCACACCACCACGAGCCACATGTTGATATGAAGCGCTTGAAATGTCCAGATGGAGCTGTGCTGTCAGTGCGAAACACACCTCAGATTTCAAAGACTTAGTTGGGTTAAAAAGATGGAAAGTAAAATATCTTAATTTTAATATTGATTGAATGTTGAAACTTGTGGAAATGCTATTTTAGCTATCTTGGGCTAAATAAAACACATTACTAAAATTAATTTCTCCTATTTCTTTTTATATGTGTTAGTGTGACTATAAAAACCTTCACATTACCTGTGGCTCCTGCTCTGTTTGCACAGACAGCGCTGTTCTGGAGCACACTCACCCTCTACCTCTGACACTGTTTATCCCATGCCAATCTGGCTCTCTTCTGACTAGGTGTCATGATCCCCCTACCCAAAAATGACTGAGGCCCTTACAAGGTCCCTGAGGGACCCTGAGGGCTCCCAGACTTCGCGCAACCGTGGCTGCATTTCTAGGATTTGTCAGCAAGGACATGTGGGGAGGGGATCAGACATAGGGTGTCCACCACTGCTTCCACACATGCCCTGGCAACTGGGTGACGACAGACTGGCCTGCCCAGCACCTACGATGCCCCTGCAGACAGCTGCGGACAGCTGGACTACTCTGGACCAACCGACCATCTTCCCTGTATCACAGGCCAGCGACACGTGGGGCCAGCAACAGCCACCATGGGTAAGGAAGTGAAATGACCCTGGGAAAGTGATGGCCCTGGCAAGGATGTCCCATTGTCACCAGGCATGGGGCCAGCGAGGGTTTGGGAAACCCCTCAGAGATCCTATCACCTGTGAATCGACTGATAAACACTGTCCCTGTGTCAGTGACAGTGCCAGTCACCGCTCAGATGCCGGAGACATAAAGGCAGCTGATTACCCGCCATCCGCCCGTGACCCTGGGCTCCCACTGCATTCTGCAACTCCCCACTGACCTCATCTACAATCTGAAGTGTTTTCGCTTCAGGGAAACATTCTCCAGATTACAAACGCACCAGCTGCTCCCAGAAAACCCACCGGCTCCCACAACCCGTTAACAGACCAAGCCCTAACCAGCAGGGCAGCCCCGGCCCTGAGGCCCTTCAGTTCAGTGGGCTTCCCTGGACACAGACCCATGCTGGGCCCTGGGAACACAAATGTGGATCAGACACTGATCCCACACATAGCCCCAACCTCCAACCCAGACTCCTCTTCTCTCACTCCTGTGGCCCCAGAGCCTGGGGCACAACCTAGCACTCTGCTCTGGTTGCCAAAATTTGAACCTTGACTCCCTCGCTTGCTATGTGTCCCTGGGCAAGTGACTCAACCTCTCTGAGCCTCTGTTTCATCAGCTTTGACAGGAGTTCGCACGGTAATCCAGGGTGAGATGCATCTGACAAGCATGATGACTCTGGGTGGGTTCACTCCCTGCTGGTACTCTTCTTACTCCCCGCGTTGTGTCTCTGGGCCCCCATGGGCTCAGCCCCCCACCCCCCACCCCAGCCCCATCACAGCCCATAGCATGGGGAGTTGTCAACATACCAGCCTCCCTCACCACGTGGGGTCCTCAGGCTTGGGAAAGAAGGGTCTTATCACTCCACCTGGTCCCCTCCAGGCCCTCTTAGATCGACACCCACAAGGTGGCATGCAATAAATAATGAATTAATGACGGGATGAAAAAGTGATCACGGGAATGAATAAACAAAACCACAAATGGGGCAGAGACTTCCTGCAGACACAGAAGGGGAGGCTCGTACCTTTGGGAGTTTCTTTCTGATGAATAGCAGTGTCTGGTTTTCTTTTCCTGGGGACTTTCATAAGCCACCCACTGAATTTTGAAAAACGGTCTTTGGGCTGTTGAGGCTCACTGGGCAGAATTTCTTGGAGTTCATTTTCTTCTTCCTTCTGCCTTGATTTCTTCTTTCCCCAGCACACTGTTGTTTTGGGTCGATCCATCTCGCTGCCTCTGTGCCTTGCGGTGGCCAGGCCCCCAGTCACCCTCTCAAAGGCTTCTGAGTCACTGCACTTTGTGTTCGGTCTCCACCAACAGAAACAAGTAGAGGGAGCAGGCTGACTGCCAGAGAAACTTCCTCTGCAACTGAAAGTATGGAAATTAATGTTGTTGGAATTACCCAAATTTCACTAACCAGGGCTGCCCCTCCAAGCAAAGATGGGAGTGGCAGTTCTGTTATCCAGCCCACGAATGTTTCCCTGATGCCTTGGGTCAACCCCAGGACAGAGCAAAGGCCATGCAGTTGGGCATACCACGTGAAGCCGGTGATCACAGTGGACCACCACCACATTCCTACCCCACCACTGCTGTCAAAATGTGAGAATGCGCTCTTGTACAGGTTTTTAAAAATCTGTCACTAAAGAAGAAATTACTCATAGCTGTAATTGCTTTCTTTTTTAAAAAAATTGTGATAAATTTTACACAACATAAAATTTACTGTTTTAACCATTTTTAAGTGTATAATTCATTAGCACTAAGTAACACACATTGTTGTGCAATCACCACCACCGTCAACCCCAGAGCTCTTTCCATCTGGCAGAACTGAAACTGTACCCATCAACACTGACTCCCCACCCCCGAACCCCAGCCCCGGGCACCCACCATTCCTCTTCCTGTTTCTATGAACTGGAATACTCCCAGTGCCTCATACAAGTGGAATCATGCAGTATTTGTCCTTTTGTGTCTGGCTTATTTCATTTGGCAAATGTTCTTGTATAGTGACAAAAACCTACAGTTTTTTCCTCCCTGTGTAGGAAAAACCCAGCTCTTCCTCCAGTGTTCCTCCTCTGTGAGTCTCCTTTACTCTCACACAGAACACTTCACTTCTGACACTTCTAGTCACCAAATGTGGGGGAGGGGGGTTCCCCACATCAAGCAAGTCTCTGTAGCAACAGCTGGGTGTCCTACGATTTAACTCAATTCTGACACTATCTGCCCGGACACAGCATCAGATCCCACAGGTCAGGGCTCAGTTCCACAAGTCTGCCCCCACCACCCTCACTTTAGACACCAGTCACAAATCCAGGCTGTCACCTGTACCTCTTGTCAACTGGCTATAGATCGGAGGTCCCAACAACTCCCTCCTCAGGTTCAATTAACTTGCTAGTGTGACACGGAATTCATGGCAACACTTGCTTATATTTGCCGGTTTACCGACAGATGTGATAGAGGATACAGATGAACAGCCAGATGAGGGGATACGGAGGGCGAGGTATGAGGGAAGGGGCGTGGAGCTTCCATGCCCTCATGGGCGCAGCGCTCTCCCAGCACCTCCACCTGTTCACCAACCCAGAAGCTCTCAGAACCCTTTACTATTGGGACTTTGGGGAGGCTTCCTCAGGCAGGACGACCAATGGTTAACTCCACTTCCAGCCGCTCTCCCCTCTCTAGACAAGTTGCGGGGGTGGGAGGCCGGGTGCTGAAAATTCCAAGCTTCTAATCACCGCTTCGTCTTCCTGGTGACCAGCCCCCATCCAGGCGCCCACGCAGAGTCGCCTCATTACAACCAGAGGTGCTCCTAGCATTCTTGTCACTTAGGAATCTGCAACGGTTTCAGGAGCTCTCTGCTGGGAACCGGGAGCAGAGATCAATATATATATTTTCTTCTCTCTCATAGTCCTCAAGATTCATCCATGTTGTAGCACGTGGCAGAATATCTTTCCTTTTTTTAAAATATGAAAGAATGAGTTGACTTTTTTACCAATTCGTTTTTTCAAATTATCTCATTGTGGTAAAAAACACATAACACAAAATTTACCATCTTAACCACTTTCAAGTGTACAGTTCAGTGGCATCAAATACATTCACGTTGTTGTGCAATCACCACCCCCATCATCTCCAGAACTTTTTTCCTCTTCCCAAAGTGAAACTCTGTCCCCATAAACAATAACTCCCCATTCCTCCCTCCCCACAATCTGCCAACCACCTTCCTACTTTCTGTCTCTAGGAATTTGAGTATTCTATGGACGCCATATGAGTGGAATCCTACAGTCTTTCAGGTTTTGTGACTGGCTTATTTCACTCGGCATAATGTCCTCAAGGTTCACCCATGTTGTATCACGAGTCAGGATTTGCTTCCTTTTCAAGGCTGAATAATATTCCATTACATGGATTTACCACACTTTATTTATTCATTCACCCGTCGATGGACACTGGGGTCGCTGCCACACTTTGGCCACTGTGAATAAAGTTGCTATGAACCTGGGTGTGTGCACATCTCTTGAAGTTCTGCTTTCTGTTCTTAGCTGTGGCTCCTTCACTGACAATGCTGTTATCACTGCTGTGGCTTTCACAGCTTCCCTCAGCTTGGAAGCTCTCCCTGGCCCATGCCCGGGGGCTGGCATCCTCATGTTAGACAGGAGAAACTGAAGCACGATGTTGACACCAGCACAGACTTCCTGGGAGGCCTCAGGGATAGGGTGCCACCAGTAGCACTGCCCAAACTCTGGAGCAGATTCTGTTTGATGTGGTATGAGCAGGGATCCAGCATCATCTTTTTCCATGTGGACAAAGTGTGTTCGAGCTGGAGTTACGGAACAGCTCCTCCTCTGCGCTCTGACCTGACACGCCACCTCTTGTGCATGTGTCCAGCATTTAAACTTAGACCTGCCTCAACCCAGGCTCAGTCCTTAACCACTAACCCACACTGCCCCTGGGACACACTCAGGGCTCTCCTCCCTGGACCCCACGCCTCCTATGTGAGTTTCCGGCTGCTGTAACAAATTCCCACAAACTTAGAGGCCTAAACCACACAAATTTATTATCCTATGGTTCCAGAGCTCAGAGGTCTGACACGGGTCTCTCTGGGCTAAAGTCAAGGTGTCAGCGGGGCTGTGCTCCTTCTGGCAGGTCTGGGAGAGAACCCATTTCTTCTTTCCCATCTTCTAGATGCCTTCTGCACCCCTGCTCATGGCCCCCTTTCCAGTCGTCACATCCAGCAACAGCAGGCCTCGAAACACCTCCCTCTGACCTCCACTCTGCCTCCCTCATCCCTTGTTAAGGACCCTGTGCTGACATCAGGCCCACCGGGGAATCCAGGCTCAGCCCCCTATGTTAAGGTCGGATGGTCAGCAATCTTAATTCTGTCTGCGACCTTAACTCCCCTTTTCCTGGAACCTAGCGTAGTCATGGGTTCATGGCTTAGGACAAGGCTATTTTTAGGGGGACATTAGTCTGCCTATTGCATACCCCTTTACTACAGCCTTCTCTCTCTCTCCTCAACTCCACAGGATGACCTCTGGAACATTCGCCGTCTCCACACTCTCATTCATCCCTCCTCAACCGCTCCCCAACCCAGTCTGAAAGGTCTGGGTCTTCTTCGTCCCGGGCCCCATAGCACAATCCCATAGGCCTCATCCTTAGGCACTCAGGCCAACTCAGCATTCTAGAACATCCCTCTCTTTCTAGAACAGTGCCGAGGTTTCTCAGGACTGCTTGGGCTTATCTGTTTGTCCCTGTGTCCATTACTTTCTGCTCATGGAGACAGATACACGCACGTGTCTGCACGTCACTAAGAGACACACAGCTTAGAGAACACAACAAGTTCCCAGGGATTTTGGCATTGTCCTAAACATGTACAACGATATTCCTCCACATGTTGCAAAGTAGGGTTTCTGGTGAGTGCTGAGTGTTTTTCATGGATGATCTCCTTTCCTCTTCACGACAGCCCTATGAGGTAGGCACTAATTTACAGATGCAGAAACTGAGGCTGGGCGATGAGACAAGATGACTCGAGGTCCCACAGCTAGAAGGTGCTGGAACCAGGACACAAATCCCTACAGGCAGCCTCTGGTGCTGCTACTCCTAGGTAGAATGCTGGTGAGGGGCTCATTGACCCCATGTATCCTTTTTTCCTGATCCAAAGGCTTTTGGGCTATGGATACTAAAGCTTGCTGTATCCAGAATCCGGAGCCAACAAGATGCTCAGGCAGCCTGAAGGAAGTCCATGCAGGAGGAAGCTGGGCATACCTCGACTCCAGAGTTCCCCCAGCCACAGCACAGACAAGCAGGTGACCTCGAAAGCTGGAGAGCCTCAAGAGTCCCCCGTCTGGGCTGGGCTACACACAAGCATCGGCAGTGTTGATGAGGCCCTTGGAGGAGGGGGGGGTAGGGGAGTGGACGCACAACAAAAGCCCACCAGCTGGGCTGGGGCAACAAGAGAAGCCACCGTCCTTGACTGTCCCTGTCACAGCACGAGACCTGGTTCCCGCAAACACATAAACTCCGGGCTTAGGACACTCTGGGGGACAATGCCGACACAGGGCCCAGCAGGTGTGTCCGCCAGGCTAAAGAGAAGCCAGCTCACGGGGAATCCCCTGAGTGGTCTCATTTTCCCCAGGAAGGAAGGGGCTTAACTTTCAGTTTTGCTCGCTGACAGTAATTCTAGAGTTTCTCTGAAAGCACGTGGGTGATCTGTTATTTGGCTTCTGCACAAACACAGCTGTGGCAACCCGAGACAACACACACCCGTGTCCTCGCAGGGTTTGCAGCCTCTTAAAAAACTGCTCAGGGTCCTGGACACGCTGGACAGCTGCCCTCTGAGTGAACTGACCTCCTCTAGTTAAGAGCTGCGAGGTGGGTTACGCAGGCCCCTTTGTGACTCAAGCCCACCCTCAGACTCCCTGGGAGGAAAGGCAGGCTTCTTCCTGTGGCCTCTTTCACTTCCCTGCTGCTGGGCACCACCCCTTGCGGGGGGCAGGGGGTCTCTGGAGAGCCAGAGCCAAGCCACCTGCCTAGAGCATCAGAACTTCAACACGAGTGAACCCAACTAGTAGTCACTGCAAAAAATCCAGCTTGGCACTGACCACATGACTCCAGGGACTCCTACCCGAGCCCTCCCAGTTCTCTCCCTCAGCCCCTCATCCTGGAGGCTGCTAAGTCCTTTCCAATGAGGTTCACCAGATCAGATCAAAGTAATCCCTCTTTTTCCCACATCAGGTGGGTGGAACATAGAACACTCCTGACGTCCATCCAGTGGTTCCCATGCGTGGGAAAATAGCCCCTGCCACACTAGGGGAGAGGGCCAAGGGCCAATGTGGCAAAATCCATCAACATTTTAAATGGACGTACCCTCGAACCCAGCAATTCCACTATGAAAACTTACCCTTCCAATATCCTGACAAAAGGATGCAGATTTGCTCCAAGAAAAGGAGGATTACAGTGTCTTTATAAAAGCTGGATCCACATGCACTCTGAAATGCACCCAGAGGAAGCAATCTAATAAGTTCTTTACAGCAGCCAGTACAGCTGGAACTCCTACGGACACTGACAGCAATGAGATTTATCTCTGAGAAACACAACTCAGTGGAAACAGCCGACAACAGTGAGAGTGGCTTCTAGAGGCCACCTTTGTTCCTTGGCTCATGACCCACCTTCATCACCTTCAAAGCCAGCAGCGTCACATCTCATGACCCTGCTCTGTCGTTACCTCTCTCCCTCTGACCACACCTGGGAAAGCTTCTCTGCTTTTAAGGACTCGTGATCCGATTGGGCCACCTGTAACCACGTCTGCACTGTCCCTCCCACCACGTCAGGGAATATATTCACAGGTTCCAGGGACTACGGAGGGAATATTTCTGGGGTGCCATTATTGCGCCGACCACCATAACACTCTCTGAGGATTGCTCGTGACAGTGCATAGAGAGAGTCCCCATTCCTTTTTAGAGTCACACGGTCCTCCATTTTGAGGTGGACGATGGTTGACTCCACCATTCCCTCCAGTTGGAAAATAAATGGAACTTTGTCTTGAGTCCACTTTAAGGTAAGCTCAGTGGAATCCCAAACACATACTTGATATTTACCAGTTACTGATTGTATAGTTGGAATAAATATTTTTAGCAAATCGTAAATTATTCCATACCCACAGGGTAAGGGTTTTTAGGATAGAAAAGGCCTAAGTAGAGGCCAATCAAAAACAAGACCACATGCCCAAGGGAATCCTAGAGATCAGGGCTGCCATCAAAGACTGGAATCGACATCAATCTAACTCTGGACAGAGCTAACCCCGCCAGCCAGCCCCCAACCCCGCCACTCCTACCTCTTGATACAAAATCCTTCCTCCTACAAGCATATCAAAATCTGACCACTTTTCTCCATCCCACTGCCAGCCCCATCCAAGCGCCTTAACCACAGAGCTGGACCATGACAAGGGTGCCCCAAGGGCATCACCGGGCTCACTCTTGCTCCCTTCCTGGAGCAGACTGTTGTGTTCCAAGGCAAATCTGTGAGGTGTGGAGGCAGGGACCCCAGACTCAGGAGATGAGGAAGGGGAGATGAGATGGCTCTTCCCATGGCAAAACACGCACAAATATCTCAAGCGAGATCCCCTTCCAGCAATATTGACTAGTGTGGGCCACTAGTTATTCTAATAGAGAAATAGATAAGTAAAACACAATATTGACAAGCTTGGTTATTTGGTCACCTAAATTAGAAGGAAATCAAATAAGGAAAGGATTTTAACAGAAAATTAGTAAAGATTCAACTCATGAGATTTTTAAATTAAGACTAAAAACAACTTTATGCAACTCAACAATGAGTGAAACACACACACACGCACCCAGGCACATTCACACACACACGGAGGATTTATTAAACCAAGTAAATGACAAAACGAGAAATGACAATCTGATGTCAAAAGAAGTAGAAAATCTAAACATCAGACTTATTACCAGGTAACTCAGTACCCAATGTTCATGATGATGCTCCGGAATAATCAACAACAACAAGGTAAACTACATTTAGCAAGCTCCATTTTAAGTAGACCAAAGTTTCAGTAATTTAGAAGGATTTTCATCCAGCCTGGGGCTTTGATATTCCTGTCACCTGGGAAGAGCTCAGTTTCCGTTGGAAGGGCACTCCTCTGGCTCCTGTTCCTGGTTGTGATCAGTGAAGGGAAAGAAGAGAATAATACAAACACAGCAGGGAAAGGAGTGGGTGGGTGGAAAGGAAGCAGCACTCACAGAGGCACCTGAAGGACTGAGAAGGGAACACGATGAGATGAGGGGAGACTAGATTCAGAAAGGGGAGAAACAGAGTGGGGAGCGAGTAGCTGCCCACAGGAGGATCCTCCAGGCCCCAAGCACCAGAGAACACTGGGACATCCTCCCAGCTATTTGCCACTGCCCACAGCCCTTTGGCTCTGATGTAACCCTACTTACCTTTGACGAGTGTGGCCTCAGCTGCTCTCCCCTAGGGTTGATTGTCCTGGAGCCACACCTAGAGGCCGGAGCTGTTCTGGCTTGGCCAGGCCTGGAGTCCCTGGCAGGAATGGCACGCTCATCCCACACTCAACAGCCACACTTCACTGGACAGGTTCTAGAACACCTCACAGCTTCTTTACTCCCAGCCACAGAATGGGGCTGACAGGAGCACATGACCTGGGGCTGCTGCCAGAAGTACGGGAAGTGATCAAAGTGAACCACATCCTTTGAGCCTGGTAGATCACCCCATTAGCTCTAACAGGGTCACTCCGTGATCACAGCCGCGTGTCCCCACCTAGTGGCCATGGGTGGAAGTGTCTCTTGGTGTTTGGCACATTGCCCACCTGGTGGCACCTTTCCCCAGGTGAGGCCCAGAGAGTGCATCCGAGGTCTTCTTCTCAGAAAGGACGTGAGAGTCTGATCAACAGGGGAAATTTTCTGAGTGATGTTTCAATAAACATTTTGAAGGCTCAGAGTTCCTTCAAGAAAAATCCTTTCCAAAAAAAACGTAACACAGAGTGAGGCAGAGAGTGGAATGACAATGATTATTATAGCACCCAGGGTACCCCTTATTCACGCCAGGAATAGTTAAACTCCTTTGTGGTTGTCTGACATTCAACACCTAGGACAGTGATTCACATTGTGTGCTCCAATCTGCAGTAAGAAACGCATTTCAGGTGTGACCCAATACATGCTCACAAATATATATGAAATAACATTTACTCCTGCAATGTGTCCCCCCTTTTGGTATTTTCTATTCTCTGCTACTTAGGTTTACCAAATTTAGCGATAGAAATACAGGACTCCCAGTTAAATTTGAATTTCAGATAAGTAACGAAGACTTTTAGTATGTGTACATCCCATCTAATATTCGGGATATATTTATACTGAAAAGATTATTTGTTCTTTATCTGAAATTGTCTTTAACCAGGTATCCTGTATTGTAACTGGCAACCCTAATTCTATTCCATGTTTTTGAATGTTGGTCACAGTCTCCTAACCCAACGTTACAGCTGAGCAGTAAGGTGCAGGTCCCAGTTTGAAGACAGTACCTTAGGTGACAGGACCATGAGCATCTCCTCCCAAAGCCAGAGCAGGAATTCAGATTCCAGTGGAGCAGTCGCCACCTCTCCCTCTGAGACCTGCCCGCCCTTCCACTGCAGACGTGTCGCTCACCCCCAACGGTCCGTGCATGCCGCTGCAGTAAAAAGGTCTGGGGGTTTTTGAAAGATGACTTTTGTGCACATAAACGACCAGTGGCAGGTACTTTGTTTTTTAAATAACTACCCGATTTATTAAAGTACTATATTTAAAAACCTAGTTTTTCCTTAAACTTGAAGTCCAACTTAAAAATCTTATTAAGCTGTTTATGGATCCAGTCAAGTTTAACAATCATTTAGAGGAGGGTTTGACTGATGTTCGGTCTCAGTTACAAACTAGTTTAAGTAAAAACTCTTAAATCTTTAAAATGATATATTTAATTGCTTCAAATACTTCAACTGAGTAACTAGCAAAAGAAACATTCCCTAGTAATATGATGGGTCTTCAGTAGTGGCACAGAAGAGATGCTTCCTCTTCGACCACTGGCTGACCATGAAGATGCACGTCGTAGAGAGAGAAGACAGGCGTGCACACACGTGCACACGCACTCACACACGCATGCACACACGCACAGGCGGACCAAACAGTGCTAGAGGGGCGCAGTGCTACCCTCTTTGGGAACCTGTCTATAACGACCCCTAGTCCCCCTCTTGGCTCTCAGGAGAAAATAATTCTTTCTGGACACAGTTACGTGTCATTTAACGATGGGAATATGTTCTGAGAAACATGTCGTCAGGTGATTCCGTTGTTGCGTGAACATTATAGAGTGCACTTATACAAACCTAGATGGTACAGCCTGATACACCCCTAGGCTCCACAGTACTAATCTTATGGGACCACTGTCGTGCGTGTGGTCCAACATTGACCAAAATGCCCTTATGCAGCACATGACTGTAAAGCATTTTTTGTTCCCTTTGGAGGAAGATGAGCCCTTTGGTGAGGGGTGGGGCTGAAAAGAAGGATGGGGGGAGCACATTTACAACTGGAGATGTGGGAGGAACCTATCTCCTGGGAGCACAGGTCAACTACATTTATAGTGAAGATCATCAGCCTTTAAAACGCCTCAGGAAACTCAGGATAGTGGTTACCCTTTGGGGTGACAGGCCAGGGCCTGAGGGAGGCTTCTAAGTTTGGATGTAAGGTTCTGCTTCCTGATGTGGGTGCTGGTTCCCCACAAGGGGTCAGTTCGTGAATATTCTTTGGGCTGCATTCTCATATGTGTGCTTCTGTGCATGTTTATCATACTTCAATAAAACGTTCCAAAAATTGCTTTGCTAGTCAGTTAAGCTTCTCTTCCTCCAGATGCCAGACTCATAAGCCAAAAGTTCATTTCACTGCAGGCCCAAATGGAGCAGGCTTTTATACAAGAGGGTTCCAAGAGTTTTACCCCGAAGCATGAATTTATCCCAGCAACAAGCATCCCCGATGTTAACTCGTCACAACCAGCAGTTCTGCAGCCGGGTATCAGGCCCTGGACTCTCCATGGGTCCCTCAACAGTACGCAGGGTGCAAGGCCGAGTTCAGCGCTGGACAGAGCCCATGCACAGTGTGCCCAGGAGTGGGAGGGAGTGGGCATGCAGGAGGTGAGCCAGCCGCCCAGGAGGGTGCGGAGGGGGCTGGGGAGGCCTGAACCATAGGCAGCAGGGAGATAATCGTCATCCTAAATGGCACTTTATAGCTTCCAAAGCTCTCTCAAGTCAGTTTTCTCTCTGGATTCCTACAGGAACTCTGAGAGGGAAACAGAGCAAGTGACATTATTCCCAGCCCATAGATAAGGCCACCAGAGCCGAGACAAACCAGTAAGGAGTCCAGGACTGGAATCCAGAGCTCCTGACTCTCTGACCACAGAATTGGCGACGGCAGTGATCAGGTAGAATGCCACTCACGAGTCAGACAAAAACCTGTGCTCAAACCAATCAGTGTTTGATGGAAAGGCGGGAATGAGGCAACCTTGTGCCCCCGACCACCACGGTGCAATCTAAACTACCAGCACCGCCAAAGAAAGGCAGAGCCCGAGCCTGGGCCCAAGCTGGTCTTCAGGAAAAATGAGGCAAGTCAGGGACAGCTGAGGAAGTACACGCTGTAGGACAACTGACAGCTTCTTGAATGAGTCAACAGCACACAACTAAGGGGTGTGGTGACAGTTCTAGAATCAGAGACCTTAATGACGTAAGCACACAATCCATGGATCTCGTTTAGATCCTGATCTAAATAAATTAACTGTAAAAAGGCATGTTTTGGACAGAGCAATTTAGGTGTAGATGCGTATAAATGACATTCACCATCAGGGTCCAATGGATCCAGTTTTCATTTTTCTAGTTTACTTTTTGAGCAATTCCAACAATTTGTAGGGAATGATATTTCATGACTGTTATTCTGTCTTAGACACCTTCCAAAGAACAGAGGGAAAAAAAGTGTTACTTATTGTTTTAAAAAATAGAACTAAACCCATTCTGTCCTGCCTTTACTGTATGGGTTCATTCAAGCCTTTTATAAATTGAAGATATATTTATGGGATCTTAAGAACCTTACTTTTCCTGTGTCTTGAAATATTTGACTATTTCATCATCCTGAAAATTATTTCATCATTACTCATCAAGTATTTCAAAATATGCTAAAAGGGGCTAAAAAACAAGACAAAGAAGAAACTATGGAATTTTCTAGAAAGACAATACAAAAGTGAAATGAGGGGCCGGCCCACTGGCGTAGCGGTTAAGTTTGCATGCCCTACTTCAGTGACCTGGGGTTCACTGGTTCAGATTCCGGGCACGGACCTAAGCACTGCTTATCAAGCCACACTGTGGCAGGTGTCTCACATATAAAGTAGAGAAAGATGGGCACAGCTGTTAGCTCAGAGCCAAAACTCTTCAGCAAAAAGAGGAGGATTGGCTGCAGATGTTGGCTCAGGGCTAATATTCCCTAAAAGAAAAAGTGAAATGAATTGTCACTGCCCATCGTCCTTCCATTGTATTAGGACATTGCCCAAGGTATCATGTCAACTTTCAAGAAGATATCAAAGAATTCTAGAGATAGATGTTTCTTTCTTCCGCTTTTGCTGAACACAGTTGAGAATTCAGAATTTCTCATTTTCCACCCAGAACAGTAAGGAGAAGAAAACTGACATTTTGCCATTACCAGGCAATCAGAAGTGGGTGCAGAGGGACCGAGAGTTGGTGCCCTGTCCAGATACTAACAATGATGTTGAAATCAACCTAATGAGAGAAATCTCAGTGAGTCTTAGATGACCACGTCCTACATGAACTTTTCCAAATTCATATTTCTAAGGATAAAAAGGAAATATATTTACATCCAGTCAGTCAACAAGAAAGACTTCACTCAATATTTTGTAATAAGAACTTGGATCATTGCATTTTTCTCGAAAGACATATGACAGTATTCTTTCACATTTTTTGATATTTATGAACAAAATTTGATGCAGCTCCTAAGTGAATAATGCTGAAGGCAGATGTGTTCTAAGATATTGGAAGGAAATAGTGATGCAGAATTTTTTAAATTAATTAAATTGATCATTCTAATGGATATTTGTAAACCAAAAAAGGAAAATATTTTGCAATTATGGAGCAAAGAAAATGGCATGCTCTCTTCAACAGAATTATGGGTGTCAAAGATTTCAAAAGTTTTTTCCGAATAGTGCATTTTGATGATGCCAGTGTGAGAAAAAGAACCAAAAGTAATAGTGCGCTAGAACCTGGTCATGGTGTACTGGAAACCTGGAGTCAGCTTTTGCAAGGTGGACATGTTACAGGTTCACACACAAGTGACAAGTAGCTGGCTGCAGTCAAAGGATGCTATCCCTCTATTCTTACAGAATTCTGTTATTTGTAACATGACTAAATGTAAAAAATGTAAAAGGCCCATTGGACCGAGACGGCCCATGGTGATGTTGAGGGGCAGGAATTAACTTGACCCTGTAAGGTGTAATGATGGCAGTACGGTTATTTAAGACAACCTTCTTCTTTTTTGAGATGTGCAGGGATAAGATGTCTGGCCAGCTTATACTCCAAGGTAAAAGGGGGTCAGGTTGGGGGACTCGATGACACAGTGAGGCAAAGTGAGGACGGCTCGTGAAGCTAAACGGTGCAGTGTGAGAGTCTGCTGTCTGTGCTGCTCTTGTGAATGGTGGACATTCCTATAAGAAAAAGTTTCCCTTAAAAAAAAGAACAGAGGGCTGGACTGGTGGTGCAGCGGTTAAGTTCGCACGTTCCGCTTCAGCTCCCCAGGGTTTGCTGGTTCGGATCCCAAGTGCAGACTTACACACTGCTTGTCAAGCCATGCTGCGGCAGGCGTCCCACACATAAAGTAGAGGAAGATGGGCATGGATATTAGCTCAGGGCCAATCTTCCTCAGCAAAAAGAGGAGGATTTGTGGCAGATGTTAGCTCAGGGCTAACGTTCCTCAAAAAAAAGAAAAGGAAAATGCTTCAGCAACAGGGTTATCACTCTACACAATTTGGAGTGCAAATAACATGCCCCAGCCAGGCCCCCTTCATTGGGAATAGTGGAAGCCCAGATGGCCAGGCTGTCCCAGCAGCCCCCAGTCCCCAAGGCCCTAGCCCCCACTCCAGTGTGTGGTCAAGGTGGGTTTTATCTACACTGCTCAGTAAACCGGCCTCGGCAAGGTAAGTTGAGGCCAGAGTACACGGAATCCCAGCTCTCCTGCTGGCCAAAGTGCTGGCCCTGACCTGAGGACCTCTGGGTGGTGCTAAATGAAGATGGTTCCAAGCAAAAATGGCCAGGACCATTCAAGGTAAAGCTCCATCATTTCCATCATTCAGCTACTTTCTCAGGGCATCCCCCCTTCCCAGGCAAAGACTGTGGAGCAGATTGTGCAGGACCAAGGCTGGTAGGTGCCCAAGAGCTGCTTCAGAGGCCAAGGCTTGGACTGCCATGGGAAGGCCTGGGCCAGCTAGGGAAGCCAGCTCTAGTGGGGCCTGGTGGCAAGAGGAGTTCTGGGCCCTCTGCTCTGCCTACTCTGCCAGGCCACAACAGTGGTCCCAGGGTCAGGCTCAATGACGGGACTTCAGGTCCAGAGTTCCAGACTCCACCGGTTAGCCCCTACATTCCCACGCCCAGATCCTGCAAGGGTGCCAAGGGATCAGGCAGCCAGGTTCTGAGCAGTCTCCTTCACAGACTCTCCTCAGAACGCCTCTAAGATGCAGAGCAGCTTTCCAAGATAAAAAGTCTCCCTGTGTGATGGGGCCTGTGGATGGGGCCAACTCATGCTGGTTTTAGTGGCTTATAAAGCACAGGAATTTATTTCTCACAGTTCTGGAGACTGGACATCCAAGATCAAGGCACCAGCAGAGTCAATGTCCGGTGAGGGCCCACTTCCTGGTTCACTGTGTCCTCACATGACAGAAGGGACAGGGAGCTCTCTGCGGTCCCTTTTGTAAGGACGCTAATCTCATTCATGAGGACTCTACCCTCATGACCTAATCACCTCCCAAAGGCTCCACCTCCTAATATCATCACCTTGGGGGTTAGATTTCAACATACAAATTTTGGGGAAACATAGAGCATTGCCCTTCATTCAAATAACCAAGGGAAACTTGACCCAAGTGATTCTTCCCAATGCTCTTCCAAGCTTTCCCTGATCGTTCTAGAGAACTGCTAAAAAATTACCTACCTTAAGGAGAGGACCACGTCCACGCACACCTCACATCCACACACACAGATGGAGTTCACGCAGTGCCCCTCTGAAAGTTTCTCAGACTTTTGGCTGTGACCCACTGCAAGAAACATGTTTCCACTCTTGTCCAGCGCACACTTGGGTAGGTGTCGAACTGAGAGTTTGGAGACGACAACGGTAGAGAGGGGGGTGAGCTCAAATGACCAGACCCTCTTACCAGGGGCCAAAGGCAGAGATCTGGCGCCTCCTCCCCCACAGCTATTTTGAAGGGGCTGCCTCTCTGGGAGGAAGGTGTGGATGCAGCCTCCCCCTTCCCAAGGCTGAGAAGGCCCCTCTCTCACAAAGTCAGTAGAAAACAGGGCTGGTGGCCTGCCTCTTTCCTTGCCCAGGAAGAAAGAAACATTGCGAGGGAGGAGCTTCCGCCTGGGACAAGAGACCTTGCGCCTTGAGCTCTGCCCAGAATGTTAAGTTCAGCCTTTGGGGAGTGGTTTCTCCCGGGAGCCTCATTTGCCTCCTCTGAGAGTAGCACTCAGGACTGGGAGACTTTACTAAAGTCACTCCCACCTTCACTTATCCCACAAATGTTTCTTAAGTTACCTAAATACCCGATACGCTAAGCCAGGCTGTATTAGTTTTATAGGACTGTCATAAAGCACCACCCACTGGGAGACTTAAGCAACTTATTTTTTTACAGTTCTGGAACGGAGAATCCAAGATCAAGCTGTCGGCAGGACTGGTTTCTCCTGAAGCCTCTCTCCTTGGTTTATAGAGGGCCATCTTCTCCCTGAGTCCCCACATGGTCGTCCCTCTGTGCCTATCTGTGTCTCAGTCTCCTCTTCTTATCATACTGGATCAGGGCCTACCCAGTGACCTCTTCTTAATTTGATTACATCTGTCAAGACCCTATCTTCAAATACAGTCACATTCTGAGATACTAGGGGTCAGGACTTCAATCTGTGAATTTGGGGGTGGGGTACAATTTAGCCCATAACATAGAGGCTGGATCTTAAAAAAAAAAACAAAGAAGGGGCCGGCCCCATGGTGTAGTAGTTAAATTCACACGCTCCGATTCAGCAGCCCTTGGCTTGCGGGTTCGAATCCCTGGTACAGACCTAGCACTGCTCGTCAAGCCACACTGTGACAGCATCACACATAAAATAGAGGAAGATTGGCATAGATGTTAGCTCAGTGACAATCTTCCTCGAGCAAAAAGAGGAACATTGGCAACAGATGTTAGCTCAGGGCCAGTCTTCCTCACCAAAAAAAAAAAGAAGACAAAGAAGACAGAGTCCCAGGATCCTCGGGGTCTCAGAGCCTAGGAGACATGAACACAGCCCAGCCCAGAGCAGAGCCCAAACCCTGGCAGGACCATTGAGGCAGGAGCTCTGGCTGTGGCCCACAAGAGGCACAAGAGCCTCCCCTCACCCAAAACCACTGCAGAGAAACTCCAGCTAGGCTCAAACAAATCCTCTGTGCGTGTAGTGGATGTGGTATGTGCTGCAGGCCACAAGTGCTGCATGTGGTGGCTAAGTCACCTGTGCTACCAGTACCTGCAGCTTCCACCCCACCCTGGTCCACAGGCAAGCCTTTCAGGGGCCATGCTGTACTGCCCTTCCATGTGGCACATGGAGGTTTCAATACTAGATCAACACCCAGAGAGTAAAAATAACAGCCCAGCCCAGAGCAGATGTCAAACAAATGAGCTCATGGCCAAATCCCTTCCCCTTTCACCCCTTGCTCCTGCCCCCCTACGAAGTCACCCGCTGTCTGGGCTGCCAGTTTGATTCAGCAAACACTATTCTTATAAACAGCTGACCCAGATTCTCAGCTTGAATTAGGACATCTCCCAGGCAGTCCAGGATGTACAGGGATGAATTAAATGTTGCTTAAAAGCATGAAAGCTTGAAAGCAAACTTGGGCAGCTCTCTCCAGAGAGGACAATGGTGTGGGACCATCCAGGGGCCACGGCCCCCAGGTAGGACCCCATCATGGTTCACGCGCCTTGTGCCTCTTTCCCCAAGCTTGATGCTGACTCATAGAACCACTGCAGAAAGATCTGTGTTTTAAACTTTAATTAACCTACATTCTTTCCTAGATCTTGTGACCTGATTTTCCATCCTCTCTCTGCTGGGTAGGAATAGAATCACTTTTTGCTTTAGCCCCAACAATAGGTGTTTGACCCCCAAAGCAAAGGACATAGGCATCAGGAAGCAGGCAGGAACTGGTGACAAATGCATGGGTTAGAGTCGCTGTTCCCCTTGACCTTTGCATCCAGAATCACGGAGGTGGGGATGAGGGAACCAGTCCAGGCTGGTCGTGCCCAGGAGAGTGGCGGCCATGAGGATGAACATCCCCAGCTCCAGGGAAGGTAACTGGCCCAGAGTCCCAGCTGGTGAGCTCTGAAATTCATTCTTCCCATGGCTGCTCCCAGTGACCCAATGCAGCAAGGATAAGAAGGCAGCCCTGCTCATGGGAGACAGGAGCTCCTCTGATGGAGGATTTGCCATGGCCAGACAGAACTTCCTTAGGCTGAAGGCCCTTGAAGATGCAGCCAGCCTCCCTTTTTGCCCTCAGAATCCAAGCTGCATCACCATTCCAGTGCTACCAGCCCTCTGCATCTCCCTCTTCATTTTCCCTCCCACGGGCATTTCCCACAATAAAACTGCTGCTTGTGGGAGGACCCAGATTAACACAGAGCCCAGCTGCCACGCCCCCCACCACCTCCACTGCCCTCCCCTTCCATTACCTGACAACTGCCTGGCCTCCCTGCTCCACCCCTGCTGCCAGTCTGCCCTCCATGCAGCAACCTGACTGATCCCTACCCGCCACTGTGGCTCCCATCCCACTCCAAGTTAAGGCCAAAGTGCCCACCCCGTCCAGGCCTCACATGCCTGGCCCTGTTCCTCTCTGACCAGACATCCTGATGCCCCATCACCACTCTGCTCCAGCCAGACTGGCCCCCATCACTTTGCACTGCTGTTCCCTCCACCGCAAGCTCTTCCCAGACTTGCACGTGGCTAACGCCTGCCCCTCCTTCAGGCCTTCATCTCTCCTTCCCGGTGAGATGGGCCCACCCTGCTCCCAATGCAGGCTCCCCTCTCTCTCCCCCTGTTCCATTTTCTTCCACAGCAATGATCACCTTGTAACAGAATAATTTCCTGATTTATTAGACTGCACTATTCGTTGTCTGCCTCCAACTAGGATGAGGGCAGGATGTTGCTGCTTCTGCTCACTAGTGAAGTCCCAGGCACCTGGAAGGCCGCCTGCCTTCAACAAGGGGATGAGGTGGAACAGATGAAAGAAAAGCTAAGAGACGTTCAATCTTCATCTACCAGGGGTTTCAAAAGGGAAAAATAGAGAAGAGAGAAAGAAATAATAAAATAAAATTTTCCAGAATGGAAGAGAGAAGTAAATCCTCACTGTGAAAGAGGACACCAAATCCTGAGAGGGACAAAACCAAACCAAACCAAACAGATTTTATCCAGAATATATAAAGAACTCCTGAAACTCAGTGAGAAAACAAACACCAGAATTTTTTAAACAGTGGACAGATTTGAACAGACACTTCACCAAAGAAGCTATACAAATGGCAAATAAGCGCGTGAAAAGATGCACAACATCATTAGTCATTAAGGAAATACAAATTAAAACCACAGTGAGATACTACTGTACACTTATTGAAATGGCTGAAATGAAACACATGGACCATACCGAGTGCTGACAAGGATGTGGAGGAAGCAGAACTCTCACATATTGCTCGTGAGAATGTAAAATGGTGCAACCACTTAAAACAGTTTGGGAGTTCCTTTACAAACCAAACACACACCTCCTTAATGATCCAGCCATTCCCTCCTAGGTAACTACCCAGGAGCAAGGAAATACATGTCTGTGTGAAGATGTGTATACAAATATTCATAGCAGCTTTACTTGTAATAGCCGAAAACTGAAAACGACCCAAATGTCCATCAAGAGGTGAATATAAATTGTGGCACACCCACGCAACGGAGCCCAACTCAGCACTCAAAGGAGTGAGCCATGGATGCACGAATGAGTCTCAGAATAATCATTCTCAGAGAAAGAAGCCAGACAAAACTCCAGGAAATACAAACTGATCTTTAGTGACAGAAACTAGACCAGTGGTAGCTTGGCGGGGGCGTGCAGAGAAGGACAAGGGGGAGGCTCAGAGAGGGCATGGGAAACTTTGGCCACGATGAGTCTCTTCACTGTCTTGACCATGGCGATGCTTTCACAAGTGTACACATATGTCAAAACTTATCAAATTTACACTTTAAATACGTGCAGTTTATTGTATGACAGTTACACCTCAATAAAGCTGCTTTTAAAAAAATGCAAAATCTGATTCAGTAGGTCGGAGGCGAAGCATGAAATTCTGCAGTTCTACAAAACTCCCCAGTGAGGCCCATGCTGCTGGTTCACAGACCACACGTGGAGCAGTGAGTGTTAAACAGCATCTCTGAGGCAGAGGAAGAGAATTAGTGAACTGGTGGAACGTACTAGATGCTCTTTTGACCAGGTGGGTGGTGACCTTGGCCTCGGGCAGAAGACAGCCGGACCGTGGGAGAATAAAATAGGAAAAGGGGCTGCAGGAATTTTGGGCCTGCTTCTCCCTGCATTGCCTCGAGGCAAAGAGGGCCTGGCTGGCCTCACTCTTATAGCTACTCCAGGAGCCTCAGGAGTAAAACCAGGGCCAAGCAGAAGCCCTGAGCTTGAGAAAAACTGAGGGAAACCAACAAACTCCTGGCAGTCCCTTCTACAGCCTTCCCCCAACCTCCCTGCCAAAAAAAACCAGGGCTGAGAATTACAGTCTGAGACGTGTCCGTTCCAGGTGCTGCTTCTCTCTGGAGACAAAGGACCACCCCCTGACCCACAGAGTTGTTCCAGATTTTCTCATGCCCAGGCTGTCCCCCTGGGGTTCATCCACCACCCTCAAGTCCATTGGCCTCCCCTATATGTGAAGCCTGACAGATTGCCGTAGCTGATACTCCCACAGGAAAATGAGCACAAAGAACAAAATATCCAGACACTGGCAGAGCGTGATTGTTTCAAAAGAAACCCCATGGGGCCGGCCTGGTGGCCAAGTGGTTAAGTTTGCACAATCCGCTGCAGCGGCCCAGGGTCTCGCTGGTTCAGATCCTGGGCGCGGAAATGGCACTGCTCGTCAGGCCATGCTGAGGTGGCATCCAGCGTGCCACAATTGGAAGGACTCACAACTAAAATATACAACCATGTACTGGGGGATTTGGGGAGAAAAAGCAGAAAGGAAAAAAAAAAAGAAGCTTCGCAACAGTTGTTAGCTCAGGTGCCAATCTTCCAAAAAAAAAAAAAAAAGGAAACCCACAGCCTGTGTTAAAGATTGTACCAGAAACACAAGATTAGAAAAGATGGATTGAAGGTTTGAAATTAGCTACTAAACATAGCAAATAAGATAAGGGGAGAGATTAGCAACACAAAATAATAATAGGAAAATATTTTTAAAAAGAGCTAACAGAAATACTAAGTATGAAACACAGAGTTGAAATTAAGAACACAAGAAAGGGTACGAAGAGCAGACTGGATAGAGCTGAGGAGCAAATCAGCAAATGGGAAGATCAGGTGGAGGAAATGTCCTAGGTGGGATGTGCGAAGCAGGCTAGAATGAGGCAATGAGGAATGGCAGAGACTATGGTAAACTGGAGAGCCCCAGTATAAAGGCATTCACATTCAACTAAAAAAACAGAACAAAACCCAAAACTCCATGCAGGCCACTACAAAACATGAAGGGGGTGTGTCTGGTCACTATCACCTGCCTGGCCCTTGAAGGATTTGGGTTTACAACTCTTGCTTTAAGGGGCTAAGGAATTTCCGACATTGCACTTGATTTCATTACCACTTACACACTACTGAGGGGTGATCTCAATTTTCTTTGGTATCTACTTGCGTTGCTGAGTAAATTTTAGATTTAAATCTTTTTTTTTCCCTTTGGTAACCCTGTAGAGTTATCACTCCTATTTTACAGGATAATAATAGTTCAAAATGTTAAGACTTGCTCAAAGTTACTGAGTTAGTAAATCAGAGAGCTAAAATTATACTTGCCAAGGAACTTTTTTTTTTTTGAGGAAAATTAGCCCTGAGCTAACATATGCCACCAATCCTCCTCTCTTTGCTGAGGAAGACTGGCCCTGAGCTAACATCCGTGCCCATCTTCCTCCACTTTATATGTGGGACGCCTGCCACAGCATGGCTTGCCAAGTGGTGCCATGTCCGCACCTGGGATCCGAACCGGCAGATCCCAGGCTACCGAAGCAGAACGTGCGCACTTAACTGCTGCGCCACTAGGCCAGCCCCAAAACCAAGAAACTTTTTAACTTGAAAAATTTAGAAAAGCACAAAACAGAAAACAAATTTCATACAAATATATATATATATGATTTGTAGAAATATTTATGATGTACATCATATTTAACTCCAGGAATGTGAATTTTTATATATCCATCATCGTTTTGTATGTATATATTTATATGTAGTCACTTAGGTTATTGTAAGGTTTTTTTCTTATTGTGGTAAAACATACATAACATAAAAATTATAATTTTAACCATTTTTAAGTGTATAGTTCAGGAGTATTAAGTAATATACATCATTGGGAAACCCATCAGGATCATCCATCTCCAGAACTTTTTCATCTTCCCAAACCAAAACTCTGTCCCCATTAAACACTAACTCCCCATTTCCCCACCCCCAGCCCCTGGCACTCACCATTTTACTTGCTGTCTCTATGAATCTGCCCTCTCTAGAGACCCCGTGCAAGTGGACTTACACAGTATTTGTCCTTTTGTGACTGACTTGTTTCACGGAGCATAATGGATGAAACTCCAAGACATTATGCTCAGTGAAAGAAGCCAGTCATGGCTTTAAATTCCGACTTTGGTTTTAAGGCAGCAAAGGTGTGTGTTAAAAATAGCTATGAAGTTTGTAAATATCTAGCAAGAGAGTATGGAATGCGAGTGACCTAGCCCGAAAGACTTCTTTCTGCATGAAATACCCAAACATACAAGCAGCCTTTATGAGTGACACTAAAAAAGGAACTCTGAGCACTGGCTCCTGGCACATAAAGCTCAGAATAGCTGCGCTTTAGTTACCAAGTATAACAGTACAAAATGTCACGCTGGGAATACTGAATGTGGGAGTTGATTGCCCAAGAAAGAAACCTCTCACCTAATTTAAGGAAAGTCAAAATGAATCCATTCTTTCGTTCAGAACTCTACATTGCAAAAGTCCCAACTCGTACGAACAACGTTAACTTAGACATAGATCAGTATCAGAAAATAAAGGTTATTTAAAGCATATTGTTATGGTTTCTGGATGGTTCTTCCATCTACTAGAGAATGCAATAGAGACACAGGAAATTGACCCTAAATATGGAGTAAATTTTGTTTAAATGGAAGTTTAGAAACATCATCCTCCAAATCAAAAAAATAATCATACCTTTTATACATCACACCTGAAACCCCTACAGTTGCCCTGGGAAGTTGACAGAACAGCAGGGGCAGCCTGTTTCACCTCACAGGGGCACGACAAATGAGTAAGTACTTGGTTTCACGATGGCAGCTAGGATATAGGCTAGCTTCCTGCTGTCTGTACCACAAGGGGAAAAGTCTGATGGGAAAGGGAAAGCAGCTTACTGAGCTTCACCCGCCCGCCCACTAGCACTCCCTGTTTTGTTTCCACACACCAGCTCTGCTCCCTTGGTGAGTCTGGCCAGGCTGTGTCACCTCTCCATGCCTCAGCGTCCTCATCTGCAAAGTGAGTAACAACAGAATCTACCTCGGAGATGGATTAGATGGAGTACTGCATGTGAAGCATTGAGGCCAAGGAACCACCTCATTGTGTGTGCTCCAGGAAGGTAAATTGCCACTGCGGTGCTTGCTAACATTTTAGGAGTCTTGTCTCCCCAAATGGATGGGCATGTTTTAAATTTGGGGTTGTTCAAGGTGTTTTTTTTAAATGTCTGTTGTGAGTTGAATTGTGCCCCCCCAAAAAGATATCTTGAAGTCCTAACCTCGAATGAGGTGAATGAGACCTTATTTGGAAATACTGCTTTTTGCAGGTGTAATTAAAATGAGGTTAGACTGAATTGGGGACTAGGGTGGGCCCTTCATCCAATACGTCTGATGTCCTTGTAAGAAGAGAAGAGACACAGAGATAGGCACACACAGAGAGAACACCATGTGAAGACACAGAGGGAAGAAGGTCACGCTACAGAGGCAGAGATTGGAGAGATACAGCTGCAAGCCAAGGAACGCCAAGGACTGCCAGCCACCACCAGAAGATAGGAGAGAGGGCATGGCTGCCGACACCTTGATTTTGGACTTTTGGCCTCCAAAACTGTGAGAGACTAAATCTCTGTTGTTTTAAGCCAAGCAGTTTGTAATACTTTGTTACAATAGCCCTAGGAAACTGATACAATGTCTTAAATGTCTAAATTTCCTAGAGCTGGCACATAGAGGGCATTGGATATATACTGCATGAACAGATGAAGAGATGACTAAAGACCAGCACAAAGGTGAGGCAGGCAATGGGCGTGAGTAACCAGGCAGGTGTGGTGAGTACATGTGCACATCTGGATGGGGGGGACAGTGCACATGCCCCACCTTAGGCTCTGAATGACAGAGACTAGGCTCCTGGGAGGGCTGCCACATGGGAATATGTCCCAGTATAGCAGGGCTTCCAATTTCCTAAGGAACCAGAAATCTGGATTTTTAGGTGAAATCTCCCAATTTCTTAAATGTTGGCTCACAAATAAAATAAGTGTACCAGCCAATAAAACCCCTCCAGTGGCCCATTTGCATTTCTAAGGTTGGGCTCAGCCCTGGGGAGGATGCACAGTGGCTGACTGATGAAAATCAGTGACATACGGAAAACTCATCCTCAGTGCTGGCATCCTGCCTCCTCTCTGATCTGTCTGAAAAAGAGCATTAGAGCAATTGAAATCTGACTAAAGGAAGAGAAGCAAATATCTAGAACCCAGATGTGCCAAGCAGGATAAATAGTCCCTATCCAATGGAAAAGCCCTAAAGCTGAGAGGCTGGACACCTGACCCTAACCTTGAGATAAATCCTCTCTTTGAGCCTCAGTTTCCCCATCTGTGAGAGGAAGGGATAACATGTGCACTTGCTACCTCCCTGAGGCATTAGGATGCCAATGAGAGAATGTGGATGACAAGGCTTTGGCATCAGTGTGGTGTCATTGGGACCATAATCATAATTCTAATGGGCATGGTCAGTATGATGCAAAGTCTCCCGACAGCCAGTCCCATAACTTTACCATTAGGCTGGGTCACCACTGCTGCAACACAGTCAATGGGACATAGATTTTGTTCTCCTTGACTTATATTGATTCACAGACAGACTGTCTGAATTAGGGCACCTGGAATATTTCAAAAGAAAGCTACTGAGACTATGGTGAAGGAGAAAAGGGTATCTCCAAAGTCTTGAGGTCTCTTGACTTTAAAGCGAAGTGTGATCCTAGGACCAGCAGCACCTGCATTATCCGGGAATCTGTTAGAAAACGAAATTCTGGGCCCCACCCAGACCTCCAGAATCACACTCTGGGGAGGGCCCAGCAATCTGTGTTTTAATAAGCCCTCCAGGGATCCTGATGCTCACTCCAATTTGACAATCACTGGCTTGGGGAAAACAGGTCATACACAGATAAGCAGGACAGGTGCCCTTTAAGAAATACAGAGCCAGGGCTGGCCTCACGGTGTAGTGGTTAAGTTCCACATGCTCCGCTTAGGCAGCTGGTGGTTTGCAGGTTCGGATCCCAGACATGGACCTATACAACCCATCAGCCATGCTGTGGTGGCGACCCACATACAAAGTAGAGGAAGACTGGCACAGGTGTCAGCTCAGGGCTAATCTTCCTCAAGCCAAAAAAGAGGAGGATTGGCAGTGGATGTTAACTCAGGGCGAGTCTTCCTTACCACAAAAATAAAATAAAAATAAATAAAAATTTAAAAATAAATACAGAGGGGCCGGCCCTGTGGCACAGTGGTTAAGTTCAGTGTGTTCCCCTTCGCGATCCTGGGGTTTGCAGGTTAGTATTCTGGGCATGGACCTACAGCACTCATCAGCCATGCTGTGGCAATGACCCACACACAAAGTAGAAAAAGACTGGCATGGATGTTAGCTCAGGGCTAATCTTCCTCAGAAAAAATACAGAGAGAGTCCAATGTGGCTGTAGATGTTTGTACTAAAAACTAGATCCAGGTGACAACTCTACCCAAAGTGGCAGCTGACTCAGCTATGAACATACTAAGCTGGCCTTCCGGGTGATATAGCTTCAGGGCTTTTCTCATTGAATAGGGACCAATTATCCTGCTTGGCACATCCAGGTTCTAGAAGTTTGCTTCTCTTCCTCTAGTCAGATTTCAAATCCTGTAGTGCTCCATTACAAGGCCACAGCCTACAGCCCGTCAGCACTCAGTGAGCTGACTGGCATGTGGATGCTTCACCTGGGTAGATAAAATGTGCCAGATTTCCAACAAAAAGGACAATGTATGGCAGACGTGGGAACACGTTAAGATGCTCTCTTGTAGAGGTTTGCAAATGGCTGTCAGGAATCAGAGCAGGAATCCCACGCTCTCCTGCTCAAAAGTTGTTTAGCCCAATGAGGAAGGGGCACAAGTAAACACGCAACTGCAATAACATGCCTCAAACGCCAGAAGGGAGGGGTGGGCGGCTGTTCGTAGAGGCAGGAAGATGTCCTGCCCAGAGGGGCTGAGATTTCACAGAGCCGGCAAGCTTCAGCTGGGGATCTACCAGGCAGGTATTAGCCACTACTTGTTTACATGTGGCCTCCCTGGGCAGGGCCTGCTATGTAGGCAGGGCCTGTATCCTAGCTGCGTAGCAATTCAGTAATGTTTATTGGTATGGGTGCATTAGATTATCAGGGCTTAGGACAGAGCCCTCAACACAGCCAACACCCTTTACTGCCTCTGTACTCACCAGATAACCTTCGGTTCCCTTCCAGCAGCTCTGAATGCCTGCTCTATGCATAGCAATGTGACAAGTTAGTGCTAGAAGAAAAACGAAGCATGTGAGTAGCTCATCCTCACACAGGGGAGACAAGAACTTAAGTAACTAATAGTGTGCAGCTTTAAAAGCACGCTGCAGGTTAGAGAAAGCTGAGAAGGATGTCCGAGGAGATCATCTGGCCAACCAAATGGCCCATCACAGACAGAAATGCCTTAGAGCCCTCAGTGGCCTGCAGCTCACAAACAAAAGGCTCTCAGTCCACGAAGACTTATCTTGCTCAACCGGGCTAATTCATGCTGAGCAGACTCACAGACACCAACGTCTAAACAACTCTAAGGCCAATTTACTAATTTACCTTTTCAGCATCTATTCATGACTACCATCCAGGGCATGCACTGAAATGCATAATTCAGGCACACATTCAACAAGGATTTTATAAGCACCAAGTGCCCATTATTTAGCAGACTGTGGGCAGCTAATTGAGCAAATAACACAGCCAAATGAGGCAGAGACCCAGAAATGGGAGGAGGAATGAGCTTGGCGTCAAACAAACTAGAGTTCAAACGCTGTCCACTATTTATTAGGTAACTTTGGGAAAATTACTTAACCTTCCGGAGTCTCTTTCCTTACCTATAAAAAGGACATAACAACACTCTCTCACATGATTGTTAAAAAATTACATTGGATTACGTATGTAAATTGCCTAGTTTTATTTATGTTTATATTTATCTGGAGAGGCTGTGCCACATAATGGTTAAGGGAACAGACTTTGGGATCATACAGATCTGATTTAACTTCTAGCTCTGCCACTTAATAGGCATATGATCTTGAGAAATTTACTTAATTTTTTCCACTAAGCCTCAGTTTGCTCATTTGTAAAATGAGAATAAAAATTCCTCAGAGGGGCTAAGAAGTAAATAAGATAGTGTATTCAAAGGACTTAGCAAATTCCTAGGTTATGAGAAGCATTCAACAAATGTTATGGTTAAGAATAGTATAATAAAAAGTTGTCAGTGATTAGATACAAATCAGTGATACTAAAAATTACTAAAGATACTAAAAATTAAAGTTTAAATTAGTACAAACTTGTTTAATGAAATTAAATACGGGGCCATCAAATATACCAAAAAAACGAATCACCTTGTATTCAGTTATTTAAAAACTTTTCTAAGGAGGCAGGCCTCTTGCCTCAGACTAGTTTCATGCCCATATTTTGCAACAGAGTTTGTAAAACAATGTTATTTGCATGCAGCCATGCAAGAACTCAAACGTTTCAATACTGCTAAGTCATGCTCCATGGTGAACCAGAAGCAGCATCTCTGGGATCTACCTTTCTAGTTTGTTGGATGGGAACCCATAAAGCATTATGCATTTGGTCTAACAATTATACACCCATGTACATACTGTGTGATTGTAATGAAAGCCCCTGCAGTAAAAGACACAAATCACTTCCCTCAATTCTGGATCGTTCCTTTGATTTATTCTCTCAACCGACACTGCCAATTTTAAAATGGCTTATAAAGCTGATGAATTATGGAAGGGTGATCTGGAACTGATAAAAACCAACCTTCCAATTCTAACCTTCTTACAAATTCGACTGGCCTCAAAGGGCAGCCCCTTATCCACCTCAGCCTGTCCTCAACCACATCGCTATTTCATCCAGACCCCGGAAACCACACCGCTGCCATGACGGCCGGTTAGAGACCACAGGAGAGCGGGTTAGGACCAACAGCTCAGCTTATTTGGGTCTTGCTCTATTACAGTCTAGTATGTTTTCAAATTTCAGGGTGGACTCTAGGAGCGTTTTTACAGTCGCAACTGAAACTTTTACACAAAAGTAAGTTCCTGGAAGAATGTGTTTCTGTATCACCCCAACAGAACTGAAATAAGAGGCTCTTTCTAAATTGTAGTCATTTTCAAGAGAATACACTGGAGCCTCAGTAAGAACACCTGCTTTGGGCTGCTGTGCCCAGCAAGGAGTCACAAATTATAAAATGGAGAGGTGGATTCCACGAATGGTAACCTGATGTGATGCTTTTTTTAAGCAAAGTGATAGTGGAGCACGAGAACGTGGACACCCCCTCCAACAAGAGCTTTCAGGAGGCCCTGGAGTTACGAACTAATTTGGTGTTTTCCCCTTCAGAAAACGGATGGACGGGAGCAACCACCTAAGCTAGGCTCGTAGGCCGGGTCCCGCGGAAGGAGCCTCACAATGACCCCGTAACGGTGACTTGGCGAGTCACGGTCGCCGCGGCCACGCAAACCCGAGCTTCGGAGGGTAAAAGGCAGCACCAGGGACGAAAGCCCCCGGCCCTCCAGCCCTCACCCTCTGCCCAAGCCTAGGGAGGGGGGTGGAAAAACAACTTCTCCAAGGCCCGATAACGGGCGTGCCCGGGGCAAGGAAGAGGCAGAGGAGACCCTGAGCGAGGCTGCGCGCATGCCGCGGAGGGAGCTCAGGCAGGAACGCGGCCTCGAGACGGGCGACGCCGCGGCCAGGCCCGGAAAAAAAAAAACACGCCAACCGCCATCTTCCCGGAGCGTCTAAACCGACAAAGCGCGGCCCCGCAGCTCATGCCCACAGCTGCGGCCCGACCGCTCTCGCGAGACCGCGAAGGCTTCTGGGAAAGGCGGGGGAGGGGAGGGCAGGGGAAGGCAGGAGGAGGAAGCCGGGACCCCGGGCTGGGGGCGGGCTGAGGCGGCGAGTGAAGCCTCAGGAAGTAGAAGGGGCGGGGAAGGACGCGATTGACGCGGCATGTGGGCCAATGAAGAGCGAGCTCGGGCGGGCCTCTAGCCAATGGGCTGTGCGGCCTGGCGCGGGGGGCGGGCGCTGGGGTCGAGGGTAGCTTGAGCGCGGCGGCGGCGTTGTTCAGTCTGAGCGAGAACATTCCAGAGGTGAGTCCGGTGGAGGGGCGGTGGCCCCGCGCCCCCTCCCCAGTCCTCCCCGCCCCCTCGACCCCCGCGGGCTGCTGGCTGGCGGGGAAGGCGCCCCGACGCCCGCGGCTCACGGCGCCGTCTCTCCGCGCCAGGTCGCCAGGCCCCGGGCGCTGAAGGGTGTGGACCCCGGACGTCGCTGGGACTGCCCCTCCCCGCTGCTCGGCGGCGCCTGGCCCGGCCGCTCTCGCTGCGCTGCCTCCGCCGCCTCCGCCCCTCCTCGGACTCGGGTTCACACGCGCCTCACTTCATCCCAGTCCCGGGCGAGCAGCGTTGGGTTTATGTCTTTATTTGACGAAAACGGTGAGTGCGCGGGCGCGGGCCGGCGGGGAGATGGCGGCCGCACAAGATGGCGGCGCGCCGCGTGACCCGCGCGCGTGTGGCGCAGTTCGGGCGGGCGGGTGGCGGGCGTTCCTTCCCCTCTCCTCTCCTCCCTTGCCTGCTTCCGTCCGCCCCGGCCGTCTCCCCCGCCGCGCCCCCGCGTTCTGCCCCCGTCCGGGCCGCGCGGGAGCGCGCCGCGCGGGCCCGTCGCCTCCGGGGGCTGAGTCAGGCCTAATTGCTGCATTCGTGAGTCATCGCCTGTGCGGGGCGGGGCGGGGGCGGCCCGGGCCGGCGCCCCTCGGCCGGTTTCGTTTCCCCCCGCCCCACTTCTGTGCTCGCGGAGGCCGGGCGGCGCACATGGCGGGGCTGCCGCGGCCCGGTCCACCCGCCGCCGCGGAGCCCTCGCGAGGGTGCACCTCCGCAGCCCCGCCTCGCAGGTGGTGCCGGGTCGGCCTTTACACACCGGAACGGAACGCCCGGTGGCCATGGGGACGGGAGCGAAGGTTAACTGTGTTTGCGTAGGGAAGAGAAAGGGAGGAGAGGTCGAGGTCGGGTCTTGGGCGATCCTCGAACGCACTCTGCTCACTCCAACAAGATAATGTTCCGGTGTATTATGAGAGTGGTTTTTTTTTTTATTTTTGAAGTAAGCATTTGTTGCCTAAGTAACAGTTTGGTTATTTTTAAAGGACGATTTCTGTAGTTTTCTGTCTCAAAATGATGGCTACTATGGGAGGGGGAGAGTATTTGAGAAGTGTTTTTGGTAGTACGGGCTCGGTTTGGGAGAGAAGTCATGTGTTCATTTTCCAGCCGTTAAAATATGGGTACTTCACCGAAGCACACCGTTGACATGCCGACTGTCTTTGGTCTGATGGAAACTCACAGTAGCTGAAGCAGCAGACTTTGGTTTTTTGAGTCAGGCATCTCCCAATCGGAGTCATATCTTAGTCAAAATGGAGGCCTTTTATGTTGCTACAGGTGTCTTGTGTTATATGGGAATACTAGCTATTTTTCACATGAACTGAGATACATTTTAACACCGGAGAACTCGAAATAATTAACAAGAACGCGAAGGGAGGCGTTTCCATGCAGGAATTATGTTAAATATGTTGGGGTTGTATGTTTTGCTTTCTTTTTCAGAGCTGTTGCGCAGCCATTGGTACCTGTATTGGGGAAACATAGCATACAAGCAAGAAGCTTACAGCCTCAGTGGCGAAAATTTTTTCATGTCAGAGACCGAGAACTCTTGCAGTCGTTTATGTCATCCCTTCTTCTCCAGACAGAAGATACCAAAAAGTTGCAATCAAAGATCTCTTCATCTTATTGATAAAGCCACTAATAAGCCAAAATGTCTGTCAACGTCAACCGCAGCGTGTCAGACCAGTTCTATCGCTACAAGATGCCCCGTCTGATTGCCAAGGTAATACTGATGGTCATTGTAATAGCAAGTCCTAAGTTCTTTTAGCGATTGCATCTCCTGGGGTGGACAGTGGAAAATTAAAATTCTTATTTCTTTTAGGTTGAGGGCAAAGGAAATGGAATCAAGACCGTTATAGTCAACATGGTTGACGTTGCAAAGGCGCTTAATCGGCCTCCAACGTGTAAGTAATGGGTCTTAGAGAAGTCTGAAGAGATATTTTAGCGATATAGTCTAGATGATCTTTGATCTGCAAGTCTTGCCTGAATCGAATCCTAATTAGCCTAAAGATTAAGTGGAACCTTGCGCTTAAAACCAAGTGATTTATTGCCATTAGTACATGTAAGTACCCGAGCAACACATTTTTTAATCCAGTAATTTGGAAACAGTGATGCTTGCATAAGTGTGGATGTGTAGCTAAAGATTAATTTAGATAACTAACGAATCAAACCATTTTTTTAAATAGATCCCACCAAATATTTTGGTTGTGAGCTGGGAGCACAGACCCAGTTTGATGTTAAGAATGACCGTTACATTGTCAATGGATCTCATGAGGCGAATAAGCTGCAAGACATGTTGGATGGATTCATTAAAAAATTTGTTCTCTGTCCTGAGTGTGAGAATCCTGAAACGGATCTGGTGAGTGCCTTTGAAGTTTCTGTCAACAGGGAAAAAAAGTATATCTGCTTTTCTGGTTAGTCTTGTGATATCGCCAAATCGTGTTCCTGAGAATGCAGAGCAGACTGAATTGGAAATAAAACACAGAAGCTCAAATTTGAGATGTTTCCATACTGACTCTAATTGGTTTTTTGGTTTTTTTTTTTTTTTTTAAGATTTTATTTTTTCTTTTTTCTCCCCAAAGCCCCCTGGTACATAGTTGTGTATTTTTAGTTGTGGGTCCTTCCAGTTGTGCCACATGGAACGCCGCCTCAGCGTGGACTGATGAGCGGTGCCGTGTCCGCGCCCAGGATCCAACCCAGTGAAACTGGGCCGCTGAAGCGGAGCGTGAACTTAAGCACTCGGCCACAGGGCTGGCCCCTCTAATTGTTTTTTTAAAGTAGATTACTTTGTGAAAGAACATTCTTTTGTCTGTTAAGCTGGTGTTTTAGGGGTCTTCTGATGGTTAGATCACACTATGTTCTTCACAGACTTTTCATCATATATTATGGATGACATACTTGTTTTTACTTTTTTGGCAGCATGTCAATCCAAAGAAGCAAACAATAGGTAATTCTTGTAAAGCCTGTGGCTATCGAGGCATGCTTGACACACATCATAAACTCTGCACATTCATTCTCAAAAACCCACCTGGTAAGTCTTCATGATGAATTTCTGAGGTCTTAAAGCAACTGATTGTTGGAAACAAAATAGTTTCTTTGTTGCTATGAAAGTGGAATATAATACTTATAATCTTTGTATCATTTTATCAAATCTGACTTCATTGAGATGTACCGTTAAAGGTGAAAAACAGGCTGCCGATTAAACTCTCTACCATACCATCAATTTTTAAGACATGCTAATTAGGGTGGATGAAATAGGTATTGTAGAGTAGAATGTGTGATGGGATCCCGACAGAGAATCTGCATCTAGAATACTGTGTTGTAAGCGGGGCAGGGGCTTGGCTGGTTAAGTATGGAGAGCTCTTAGAGCACTGCAAGCAACACTCTGTGGCAGATGATTGAAAATGTCTGACACAATTTGAGCTTGCTATAGCAAGAAAGTCTAACCTATTCCGGTGTTCTCTTCTCCGTGAGACGAGCCGTTATATAGACTCAAACAGTGTTCTAGCTATCAGCTGAAGTACTTGCTGAAATATGCTCTTGTTCAAGTTCGTGAGGGATGGAGGAAGAGGGTCTTGAGTGCCAATCTTACCCAGCTACCTAGTCTTTTGAGGCATCACTGCTTCATCGTAGTCTAACCAAATTGTTAATGCTACCATATTTTGGGAGGTTCCCTTCTTAGTCTCAGTTTCTTACCGATGAAGTACAGTGAATGAATTTGGTCTGTGAGTCTTGAGTTAGGGGTAATGTTGTGTTTGAATGTGGTGTCTGAGTGGAGGGTTTTGAAGCAAAATGGCCGGGCTTCAGATGTTCTGGCAAACAGTGTGGTGTAAAATAAGCCATGGTACTAAACTTTTACTTCCCTTCTGTTTCTGATAGAGAATAGTGACAGTGGTACAGGAAAGAAAGAAAAGGAAAAGAAAAATAGAAAGGGCAAAGACAAGGAAAATGGCTCCGTGTCCAGCAGTGAGACACCACCGCCGCCGCCGCCAAATGAAATCAGTCCTCCACATGCTGTGGTGAGTGCACGGTTGATGGTATGGTAGGCACCAAAATTGTGTAAAATATGTTTGGTTGAGGTAGGCAGAACTTCAAGGTAACATTGCAAAAGTATTTTGGGTTCCAGGTGCTGTTTGGTTGATTGAATTAAGGTGAACCCAATTTGTTTTCACAGTAAATAGATGCCATTAACTTGAGAAATCTGAGGTGTGTTTTTTAAAGATTGGCACCTGAGCAAACATCTGTTGCCAATGTTTTTTTCTTCTCCCTAAAGCCCCCTAGTACATAGTTGCATATTCTAGTTGTGGGTCCTTCTAGTTGTGGCATGTGGGATGCTGCCTTACCGTAGGCTGATGAGTGGTGCCACATCGGCACCCAGGATCTGAACCAGTGAAGCCCTGGGCCACCGAAGCAGAGCGTGTGAACTTAACCACTTGGCCACAGGGCCAGCCCCAGAAATATTTTTTACATTTTAAGGCCTTTGGCGAAGCGTTTTTGTTTTTATAAAGACTTTTTTATTTTTTCCTTTTTCTCCCCAAAGCCCCCCGGTACATGGTTGTATATTCTTTGTTGTGGGTCCTTTTAGTTGTGGCATGTGGGACGCTGCCTCAGCGTGGTTTGATGAGCAGTGTCATGTCCGCACCCAGGATTAGAACCAACGAAACACTGGGCCGCCTGCTGCGGAATGCGCGAACTTAACCGCTCGGCCACAGGGCCAGCCCCTGAGCATTTTTGTTTTTATAAACAGGAAGAAGAGGAGGATGATGATTGGGGAGAAGATACAACTGAAGAAGCTCAAAGGCGCAGAATGGATGAAATCAGTGACCACGCAAAAGTTTTGACGCTAAGTGATGATTTGGAAAGGACTGTTGAAGAACGGGTCAACATTCTGTTTGATTTTGTTAAGGTAAAACATTTGTTTCAAGAACGGTTCAACATTTTCTTGACTGATAAATCACCTTCGTGCCAGCTTTGGGCTTTTGGCTAGATATGTTACTTTAAGCTGGGTACTTGATAGCTTTAGAGCAAAATGTGCCTCTTATTTCACTGAATTGTTTGCTTTCGTTTGCAGAAAAAGAAAGAAGAGGGTATTATTGACTCGTCTGACAAAGAAATTGTTGCTGAAGCAGAAAGACTGGATGTAAAAGCTATGGGCCCTCTTGTTTTGACTGAAGTTCTTTTTAATGAGAAGATTAGAGAACAAATTAAGAAATACAGGCGCCATTTTCTAAGAGTAAGCAAATTGTTTTACGTTCATACATGAGATTAGAGCTGTGTGAGCTTGGAAACAAGCAGCACTTTCTCGCTGCTGCTTTTGTCATCCTGAAAATGGAGATAACTGACCTTCCAAGTATGTAAGTATCTGAAAAATGTTGTGCATAGTCCCTTATGGATAAAGTAACACAGAGGTCTTTGTGTATTGACCTTTTTGAACCACTGTTTTGGGGCCACAGCCTTAATGAACAATCCTAAGGCAATGAATATACTTGGATATTAGAATTGTCAACTTAAAACGTCTGAAAAAGCTTGTTAACGCCACGATAATCTATTTGCAGTTTTGTCACAACAACAAAAAGGCTCAGCGGTACCTTCTTCATGGTTTGGAGTGTGTGGTAGCAATGCATCAAGCTCAGCTAATCTCCAAGATTCCACATATCTTGAAGGAGATGTATGATGCAGACCTTTTGGAAGAAGAGGTCATCATCAGCTGGTCAGAAAAGGTGGGGAATGTATCAACAATTTGCTCTTCAAGATCAAAGGTATTGAGACAGCTGTTGGGCTTCTTTGGAAGAAGTACCTTAATACTGAGTCACTTCTGTCTACATTAGAATACAGCCCCTGTGCTTGACTGGTATAATTTGTAGGTGATTCCTACCATGTCAGCTTTATAGTAATAACTGTTGAGACTCCTTAATATTCGTTTGCCGAATTATGAATACGTTTTTTGTTGAGGTTTTAAGATTAGGATGTGACCCAGTTCCCTCGAAGAACTCAGTATGGGCCGTTAGTAGATAACTCAAATTATTTTTTAGATTCTTCGAACTAAGAAAATTGTACTGAACACTTTTTAGGCCTCTAAGAAATATGTCTCAAAAGAACTTGCCAAAGAGATTCGTGTCAAAGCAGAACCATTTATTAAATGGTTAAAGGAAGCAGAGGAGGAATCTTCTGGTGGTGAAGATGATGATGAAGACGAGAATATTGAGGTAAACAGTGGGGAGAGTATTGAATACTGTGTTAATGATGGGTATTTGAGAATTGTAAAACAGCAATCTTGGGTCGTTTCAAATTTAAAATTTTCAGGTTCAATAAAATACAGTCTCAATAATTTGGAAAATCATATTAATAGGATGGTAGAAATCTCTCATACCCCCAGACATTATGATTCCAAATAAATTTTGTCTGAGTTCCCAAAGGTTTAATTAATGCAAGTGAAGTAGAGGGTGCTGGTAATCTGTAAAAATGAATAAGATACTGTTGGGCTATGGAGAGGTTTTAGTTTTTAAGTAACAAAAACTGTGACATGAAGAATGATAGCTGTGTCAAAGTAATTTTTCTTCTTTGTTGATCATTAATTTATATTGCTATTTTTATAAGCAGATTTATTGGGATAAAGGTTTGTGATAACATTTGTTTTGTCAGGTGGTGTATTCAAAGACTGCCAGTGTACCGAAAGTTGAAGCTGTGAAGTCTGACAACAAGGATGATGACATTGATATTGATGCCATTTAAGGGGTGGGTGCAGCCCAGCTTAACTAGAATGCTGCGAATCTTTCTGCGTCATCAGCCAGAAGTGCAACATGTATGTGTAAAAGCTAAAATAGCTTAACATCATGCTACACTTTCTACTAAAAATTTATTGCTGTGAGTGGTCTGTAATTAAGCCCAACGAGACATCTAGGGAGTCCATACACATACCAGTGAGCAGATATAGTTTGCTTATTTATAGCATGTTTCTTTTTGAAAAATTAGTGGTGGACACATTTGGATCACATTTATACAGTTATGAAAATAAAGATTTGATTTTGGTCATTCTTCAGATTTTTGGCTCTGAATGACTTAAGCTGAAGTAATTGGCTCCTTTAAGAAATGTTGCACCATCATTCAACCTGATAGGATTCTTGGAGCCTGTTAGATATTGTTAGGTGCTGAGGTTGTAATGAGGTCTTTAGCAGAATGTAAACTTAAACTTATTTGTAATTACTTTATTCAGCTGTTAAGAAATATAGTACTTAGAGGTTTTATGTCTCGTCCCTCACATTGGCATCTGGTAGGTTACATTCTTCCCATGCCAAGGTGAACTGATAATTAAATGACCGTGCAACACCTTTATCTTAGAAACAGTAAAAAATGACTTGAGTGTCCTATAAATAATTTTGAGAGCAGGTTTTGAAACTTGAATTGTGTTCTTTCAGTCCATGTACACTTGGCCCAAATTGTAGTCTTTGAAGTCATGTGCATTGCACGTTGGATGAGCCAGGGGAATTATTACATTAACAAATAAGCATTTTATGTGTATGTAGCTGTTGCTTTGTACTGGGAGAAAACTCTCAAACTTCGGGGTGTGATTGAATACTAAACTATAAGATTTTATTTAGGGTAAGGAGGAAAGGGTGCACTTAATCTCTAGTAAAAACTGAGCATAATTTTTCGCCTTTTACGGTTTAAATTACAATTTGAAAATGTTAAGACATTGTATCTTTTGTTCAGTGGATTTACCCTGATACTGTGGTTGGTTCTTTAATGCATTCTGTATTTGGACACATAGCTTATGCTTTTTAGGTTTTGGTTGCTGTCTTGCCAAAATAAGTGTTACTATATCTCAAACTTGAGTCCCGTCCCCGCATCCTGTCATCCCCCCCGCTCCAATGTCTTATTTGAAGAGAAACCTAAAGCTTACTTCTGAATCAGAGCCTATGTTTTGGTATAGGACTTGCAGTGTTTATTTCGTGTTGAATATAGCCAGACACCCAAGAAGTCTGTGATGATGGCCTCTGAATGCAGGTGACTAGGGCCTGACCCAGCCCAAACAGGACTTCAGATTTAGAAGTAACTTCCTTCTGAATTCCTTGCCCAGTTGGCTGATCTAAACGCACTTGCTATGGGTTCTGACTATATCTGAGAAATCATCTTCAAGGTAAAAACTTGTTGCATTTATTCCTTTACACAAAAAGTGCATTATGGGAATCAAGAATCCATGGGGTTAATTTTGCTTGGAGCACTGGCTTACATCATTCACCTCTCTGATTTATGATTTCTTTGTGATTCATCTCACAGATTATAATGAGACCTTAGCAAATGTATGTAAAAATTTTTTCACATTGAAATTAGAGAAACTTTTGATATAATAAAACCTCATTAGCTTGATATTTTAAGGAATATTAAAACCCAGCAGTCTTACTGGAGAAATACAAATTGGTCTCCAGCTGCCTTTTGATACATTTTGATGAGAATGAAGCAAGAGCCATATACATGAGAGAAATGTGCTTTGACACACCAAAGAGAAGAGATTTTCACAAATTCACATCTCACCTAGGCTTCAAATGTTTTTGGCACAAGGTGAATTTGTTTTCATTAACTGAAATTCTACAGGAGATACTGGTGACCCAAGCCAAGGCAAGTTGTGCTCAATACCCAATGTCAAGCTAATAAGGTTCTGTTATAGAGCTGCTTCCCCCCCCCCCCCCCCCCCCCCCCCGATCTGAAGGAACACATTTTCAGGGTTTCTAAACACTAAAGAAAATTTTGGCTTAGACCAGTGCTCAGTCTAGTGCCAAACTTCCAATGGAATTTGAATCCACATAAGAATTTTATTCACAGAGGCTATGCTAATAGAGTAATCCTTCACTTTTGCTCTATTTAACTGTCTTAAAATTTCCTGTTTCAGACTGCTACATTACTTGATTAAACAATGTTAAAATTATATTTTGTCTGTTTTAGTATTAAAGTTAACCTAAATTTTTCTTTATAAGATTGGAGCATTGAAATCTTCCCTGTTTTATAGCTGCTGCTTGAGATATGTGTTGGACGTCTCCTTCTGCAGTTCCCAGCCTTACTCAAAGAATAGAAGTTGCTCATTATCTTGAATCAGTGGCTTTCCTTAGGTCTTGTGTTCCTAGTCTATAACTCAAATTGATTACAAACTGAAAAGGTTTGCCTTAATCACATTGATTGAAATCTTTATGGGTGTTTACTAGGGAATTCTGGACAACAAGTGTGTAGTAATATAACTGGATATAACATGTATCTCTAGTTAAGAAAGAGGGAAATAGGGAAGATTGCTTTCTAAACAAGTCTTTTCTGAAGTTAGTGAACTTGTTAGGTACCAGTTTGAGTCCTAAAGGTTCAAACCTGGGTATGCCTCCACATTCCCAATGTTTACTCCAGTGTACCAGGCATTAACTAAAAGCCTTTGATGTGGAGGTAACTTAAAAATGAAAGTCAGTCCCCAACGAGTGGGAAGTCCAGAAGGATGTTGGTATAAGTGAGCCGTCTGCCTTTTATATCTGTCAGCATGCAAGGTTGGCCCAGTCTCTGCATTGTCATTTTGGTGGTTTTTCAAATTCTGGCCTGTATGACCACTCCAAAGCTCTCAGTACCAAGAAGAGGCTACACTTGTGTCACTGCCTCCCTCCAGCTGTCTTATGTGTATTGTGTTTCTCTGAAGGGCACAGAGTCATGCAACAACAGTCCCCAGTACTCCGAATTGACTTTGATTCCTAAGGATGACACTCCGTAAGTGGAGTGACATGGGCAAATGACTTGTCAGAGGTGTATGGATGGCTTGTGCACAGCCTCCAGAGTCTAACTCGGTGAGCCTTTGTTCATAGGAGGTTTGGAACTGGGGCTTTGTACTCCAACCCTAACCCCCATCCCAACAAAGAGGTCCTTTTGAGGAATCAAATCTCTGGTACTTTACAGTTAAAAAATTGGACCATTTCTGAGTGTTAGAATATATGGGGGTAGTTGCTTGAGAGTTGTTCTTCCTCACACCCTAGACCAGTAAATAACAGTGTTGGGCTCTCAGAAGCAAACAGTAAGACCTGAGTTACCCCAGTCCCAGACATTTGGTTATCCATTCAATGAGCTCCATTTAAGGGGAGTATTATACTTGGGCTTTGGAGTCAGACCTGGCTTCTGGCCAGGGCCTCCCTGTAAAAACTAGGAAACTTATCCATGTCTTCCTAATGGGAATGGTAACCCCTGTGTGCAACACTTAAAATCCTGGCAAGCCTTAAGCTGTGATCAGTAGTAGAGGTAATGCCTGGCTGGGCAGGTAGGGTGAATTGCTGCCTGGATAAAGGGGATAGAAGAAGACACAGCAGAGCATGTGTTGGGACCTTAAGGAGGGTGTATGGAGCAGGGATCACTGTAGACTGAGGAGAGCAGTGGATAGCTAAAAAGAATGGGGTATATGGCTGGGGAACAGTTTCAGGGTGCTACAGTGTTTGCCTCAAGTAGCCCCCAATGTGCCATGGGTGGTAGCTACCAGCAGCACTCGTTCTGCAGTGATATTCAGACCAAGCCAGGTCAGTGTCTGAGGACAAACCATGGCTCCTGAGACCCCGTAACAGCTGCGGATAGCACCCTGGAACCAGTAGCCAGCCCAGCCTGTCACCTGTCACCTGTCTCAACAGATTGAGATAGCTGAGAAGCTCCCATCACCGTCATCATGGGGCAGCACTGAGCTGGTGCTAGAAACTGATTCAGTCCGACTGCACACATCTTGGTCCAGGAAAATAGACCCCAAAGCTGATGGTGACAGCATTGTGGACCTAGGTAGGAATCCTGTGAGGAAGAATTCAGCCTGCCTGTACGGCTGAGGGGGCTTCCAAGGTGACCTGTGACCTGCCGAGGTGAAGAGGAAGGGCTCCCAAGCATCAGGAATGACCTAAGAGATGGGTGAGGACTTGGGTGCAGGGCCAGGGGGTAAGGCTGGGCTGAGACTGGTCCAATGTTCCTGACACCCAGGAAAGGGATCCTTCCAAGGTACCCAGTGGATTTGATGGAATTAGGGGTTAGGTAATATGCACTACACAAGGAAGAAATAAGCCCAGAGAAGATAACTGGCCCAAGGTCCCACAGCACACCTACATAGGGGCTAGACCCTGTGGCTTCTGACTAGGCTAACTTTGTCTTCCATACAGCCTTGAAGTCCCTGTTGCACTGTGAAGGACTTAAGACAGGATTTTCTGATTCTTGGGGTGGTTAGATGTAGGGAAGATAGTAGCTTTCAGGGTCCTGGCTTGATCTTGGGTGAAGATGCAACAGAGGGGCCTGGAGCCATCTGAAGTGATCACCTCCAGACTGAAACAGCCCCAGTGAGGGAGCAGGATGTCATCCCGTAGTGTACCCCACAAGGTGTTTTGTTTGTACAAGCTTTTGTTTGGGCACACTTGCTGTTGTTTTGTCCCCATGCTAGAGGAGTTCCCAGATGAAAGCAGGCACATGACAGAGGTGAAACTTGAGGGAGGAAACAATTGATGACTTTTGAGGACAGGCTTGTGACAAAAAGCCTTACAAAAGAGGAAACTTCTGAAAAGATGAGTAGGAATAAGGCCAGGAGAGAGAAGTGGGGGAGCACATCTGGAAGATGGAAGTTGCTTTCTATAGTTGAGTGCAATGGGTGGTGGAGATGAGGCTGGAAGAGACGTTACGACATCCTCTGCAAGCTGTCGACTGAACCCTACAAGCTGTAGGAACAGAATCACTTGTGTCCTGCTGCTGTGGCAATCGAGGCAGTAGGGGACTGTCTTATGGTTGATAGAGCCAGCAGCTGCTGTGAGGAGTTGACTGGTTAGACAGGGATGCACTTGAGCCTGGAATGGTTGGGGAGCTCAAGCAGCATTGGGTGCAGTGTCCCGCATGGGAGGGATTAGCAGGCTCAGGCCCTTGTCCACAAGCAGCAGAATTTCAGCAGCTAGGAGTGATGAAACTTCCCTCTTGAGACTGGGATCTGCTATTTGTGGTTTGGGTAAATGCCAGCACCCAGCCAGGGGGTCCTTGGAAGATCAGGGCCTGAGTGAAGACAGGGTTTTTCTGTTCTGGCTTCCCAGATTGTAGACAGCCATTTGTGTTTGCAGTGTTGGGGGCCTGAGACAGTGAAGAAAAGCATCCTCAGATGTGACCACAGGCCTTATGTATTAGTCAAATTCTTTCAAGAGTATTATAACTTTTTTTATCGTGGTAACGTTGGTTTGTAACATAGAAATTTCAGGTGTATATCATAATATAGTTTGTTTTGTGTAGACTACATCACGTTCACCACCCAAAGACAGACTGACATCCATCGCCACACACATGTGCCTAATCACCCCTCTTTCGGCCTCCTTCCCACCTTCCTCTCTGGTATCTGCTCAAATTCTTTTAATAACAAGTAACCCTAAGTCATGGAGCCAGTTGGGAGGAGGAGTGGTTTACCAAGGGTTCACATGGTAACAGATTCACTGGGAACCTCACAATAGAAGTCTGGCCTTGCGAGGACTCGGGAACACCAGCAGGTCCAGCCTCATGGGCACATCGTACCAACCAGGGCTCTAGGCACCTGGGCAAGAAAGAGCATCCTTCCAGGGCATTGCCTCCATGCCCCTTCCTCTACATCCTTTTTCCCCTACCCATACGCTTCTTGGTCCTTTACAACCACCCACACTCAACTTCCTTTTGATTTGGCTTTCTCATGGTTCCCCTTGGCTATTAAGCTTCTGTTCCCACTGCTTAATGCTCAGTTCTTCAGACTTCCCAATTCAAATTTCTGAGAAGGTATGTTTGGTAGGCTCTACTGGTCCTCAACATTCCTATTAGGTGGATTGTTCACTTCTGGCTGCCACGAGCTCCATTGGCAGCTCCCGTCAGCTGTGACCAAGGAGGGCAGGGTGTCATGAGGGATTAACAATGTGACTGCTAAAGGCTGCCTCAATAGAGGTGTGTGATTGGGGCAACAGAAACTCCTGGGACTTAGAGATATCTGGAACACGTTGCGTTCACTGGAACCTATTTCCTCTGTAATTAGCAGGCTTTGAGAACATCTGCTTAGCAGCTGCCTTGTATAACCAGTGGACAGACAGCAAGTGGACACCACCCTTCTGTGAGTGTGAGTGCCCAGCACTGGGATAAGTTACCCTGTGTGAGAGGCAGAAAGACAGGACACAGGCCCTGCCACAAGGATTTTACAGTCTAATAGGGAAGACATGATTTCCCTTCAGGAAGCCATTAGAGGTTACCTGATAGAGAGGTGGTCTTGCACGGTTGTGGTTTGAGTCTGTGTGAAAGACTATCAGGGAAGGTTTCCTGCAGGGATGCAGAGTGGAAGAGTCACTAAGTTAGATAATATTCTCTGAGCCACAGGGAGCCCCAAATGGTGGAGCTGGACAGAGGCTCAAGAGGAGCATTTTATGTAAAGGGAAATCAGCAGGCTTTGGCGACCAGGCTAGACATAAGAGACATCAGGAGATGGACAAGTTGCATAAAGCGAAGATGACGGTTCAGCTCGGGACCTGATGAGTTTGAGGTACCTTTGGCATATCTAGGTGGAGGGGTCCGGGAGGCAGCTGGCTGTGAGTCTAGAGCCGCAAGTCCTGATTTGGGAGCCATGTCTGTCAAAGTAATAGCAGAGTCTATCTTGGAAAGGTTCCATTTTTCTCTCCCCCATAGACTGACTTCTCCAAGGGCAGTGGCAAGTCTGGCTTACCTGTACCCCAAGTACCCAGAACTGGGCTCGCACACAGGAGGTACTAGGGAATGGCCAAGTGCCTGAATGGGTGCATGGATGGGTGGATGAATAGGTACATGGTAGATGGATGGATGGATGTTTGGGTGAATGAATAGGCAAGTGGATAGATAATTGGGTGGATGGAAGGATAGGAGAGGGATAATTCACTGAATGAGTGGATTAGTGGTTGGGTGGGACATTGGGAAGCAAAAGTGATTTAGAGGGGCCGGTGCCATGGCCAAGTGGTTATGTTCGCGCACTCTGCTTTGGCGGCCCAGGGTTTCACTGGTTCGGATCCTGGGCACAGACATGGCACCACTCATCAAGCCATGCTGAGGCAGCATCCCACATGCCACAGCTAGAAGGACCCACAGCTAAAAATGTGCAACTATGTACTGGGGGGCTTTGGGGAGAAAAAAGAAAAAATAAAATCTTTTTTTTGAAAAAAAGTGATTTAGAGCATGCCTTCTCCTCCTAGCCAGTTCATACTGTATAATTCTGTATGACCAAGAGAACATTGTTCTTTTCTCCTCCTTTTCTCTGTTCCTTTTCATGAAGTCTAACCTGTTTACAAGCCAGGTTGCCTCTGTTTTCTTTACTCTTTTCACTGCTTACCCTGCCCATCTCTTCCTTCATCCCACCACCACCTGTACCCCATTGACATCTTTACTCTCTCCAGTCCACTTACCGGTCCCCATTACCTGCATTATCACTTTTCTTTAGTGTGGTAATTACATGGATAGTCCTCTGAGACCTCCCAAAATGTGCATTGCTCTTAGGAGCAGCATCCTAGCGAGCCCTGTCCCAGTGGAAAACCTGTACACTCACCCAAACCTGAGAGTCCCCAAACTCAGCTCTCACCTCAGCCCACCCCAGTTCAGTTCAACCTAATCAGTAGGGTTAAATTATGACCAAAAAGAAGAGGAAAGTAATCAATAGTGGAGTTAAAAGCACAGTAGAACTTCAGACTTAACAGGAGGAAAGAGGAGATAAATAGAAACTCGGCCAAACTAGCAAAAGAAGGAAACGGGAAAAAGGAAACCTCAAAAATGTATGAGAGACATAACAAGGAAAGACTAAAACCAAGTGTGAACAGACCAAAGTCCCCTATTTTAAAAAAAAAGGTGAGGGCTGGCCCTGTGGGCAAGTGTTTAAGTTCACACACTCTGCTTCAGTGGCCCGGGGTTTGCCGGTTTGGATCCTGGACACAGACCTACACACCACTCGTCATGCTGTGCTGTCGTGGTATCCCACGTAGAAGAACTAGAATGACTTACGACTAGGAAATACAACTATGTGCTGGGGTTTTGGGGAGGAAAAAGAAAATTGCCAACAGATGTTAGCTCAGGGTCGATCTTCCTCACCAAAAAGCATAGCTTAGAAAAAAAAGTTAAAAACCCAAAAAACATTGGGTTAAATGCTGGAGACTCCATTTCAGGCCTATGTTGTACTCCTTGTTCTGAAGGCCCCAACCACTAAAAGGCAATTTGTTTATGCAAAAATTAAAACTTTTTTAAAGATTTTTTTTATTTTTTTCCTTTTTCTCCCCAAGCCCCCCCGGTACATAGTTGTATATTCTTTGTTGTGGCTCCTTCTAGTTGTGGCATGTGGGACGCTGCCCCAGCGTGGCCCGACGAGCAGTGCCACGTCTGCGCCCAGGATTCGAACCAACGAAACACCGGGCCGCCTGCGGCGGAGCGCGCAAACCTAACCACTCGGCCACGGGGCCAGCCCCAAAAATTAACAAAATTTTAATGGGTTGCACTACTCACCAAAAACACAGAAAAATATCATAGGTGAATAGGGAAACAAGCGTCAACTGGAACAGAGACCTTTGTGGAGCAAGCGAATGTGAAAGACAGGGATGCCCTGAAGGTGAACACTCGAGCCAGCAATGAAATGCAGAGACTAAGCCCTGGACACTCCCTGAGGTGGTGGGGATGAGCCCGGGCTCCCACATTAAGCCAGGGACCCCGGGAGGCTGAAGCAGACCGAGGTCTGTGACATCTCTGGCTCCCATCTGAAGCAAGCCTCCCTCCCTCCATGGCCCCTACTCAATCTGACATAAAGTTCAGGAGAATAAGAGCTTACAGTAGAAAAGTACCAAGCAAAAGGACAAACCATTTAGAAATGAAAGTCAGGAAAAACACAGCAGCTTTAGATTCTCCCTAACTCTTCAGATACTCATCAGGATACGTTATATTAAATACCTGTACTTTAAGCATTTATAGAAATGGTTGATGGGCTTTTTTTTAAAGGGCAATGAAAAAGAGACAATGAGGAATGTCCAGGCACATATTAAAAGAACTACATAGAACTTTAAGGGGAAAAAAAAATGTGAGTTATGGTTAAGATGTGGGTTGAACCCAAGTAGACCCCAATCCCTCCCAAAACTTCACTAAGACATCAGTAAAGGGATAACATTAAAAATCATAGAGGATTGTGGGAGGATGGTGGAGTAAGAAGAACCAGGCATCTGTCTCCGCATGTAGACAACAACTGAAGTGACAGAATCTGTCTCATGTAACTATTTTGGAAACTTAGAGTCTGTTGAAGGCTTGCAACTTCCAGGAGAGGAGTTGGACAGTAAATTGCAGTTAATTTTGGTTAATTTCAGATTCACTTAGACTAGTAGCTACTCATCCTCCACCCTGAGCCTCGTGGCAAGCAGCTGTGCACATGTTCCTAGAGCAGCCTGCACACAGCTTGCAGGAGCCAGGGTGGGCCAAAAGAACCCTATCCTCCAAATATCAGGAATCTGTGCTCTGATTGGTGGTTGCTGCTTCTGATCACAGAGCTGCAGACAAAGATGAGGGAAGCCATTGTTGTAGCACCTACCCCACATTGTTGCAAGCCCATACTTCTTGGGCTGAAGCGACTTCCAGGAGATTTAAAGAGATGGCTCTCTCTTCTCTGCTTCATTTTTCTCATTTTCATCTTTGTGGAGCCAGACATTAAAGGTTAGGATATTCAAAAACCGCTAGATATAAGAAGAAAATTACAAAGTGACCACACATGCCTAGAGAAAGGCACAGGCCTGGAAAACAACTGGGAAGACCTCAAGTTTACACCTCAGGCTGACCCTTGGCCCAGAGAGAGCCTGTAACAATAATAATAAACAAAAACATTAACAAAACCTAGCAAACCCTGGGGAAGGGGTAGAATCTGATTTCCAGAGTGAATGCATTATTAGATTCAGGTGTCCAGTGTACAACAATTTCTCAAAACATACCAAAAAATGGGAAAGTAAGGCCCATTCAAAGGAAAAAAAATAAATGGACAGAAACTGTCCTTGAAAAAGACCTGATAGCAGGTGTGCTAGCAAAGACTTGAAAGCAACCATCTTAAAGATGTGCAAAGAACTAACGGAAGATGTGGATAAAGTGAAGATGATGATGTCTGAACAAATCGGAAATATCAAAGAGAGAAACCAAAAACTCTGGAGCTGAAAAGTACAATAACTGAAATTAAAAATTCACTTAAGGGATTCAAAGGCAGATTTGAGCAGGCAGAAGAAGGAATCAGCAAACCTGAAGATAGGACAATGGCAATTATTTTGTCTGAAGAACAGAAGGAAAAGAGATTGAAGAAAAGTGAACAGAGCCTAAGTGACCTGTGGAACACCATGAAGAGGAGCAACATATGCATTGTGGGAGTCTCAGAAAGGGAAGGTGGGAGGCAGGGAGAATATTTGAAGAAATACCAGCTAAAAACTTCCCAAAGTAAATGAGAGACTGAGACTCAATAGACATCCAACAGGCTCAACAAACTCCTAATATGATAAACTCAAAGAGACCCACACCAAGACACGTTATAATCACACTTTCAAAAGAGAATCTTCAAAGCAGCAAGAGAGAAGCAACTCATCAGATCAAGGAATTTATTTTGTCCTCAATAAGATATTCAGTATATTGCTCATCATAAACCTTGGAGGCCAGCAGGCAGTGGGTTGATATATTCAAAGTGCTAAAAGCAAAAGTTGTCAACCAAGAATACTATATTGTCAAAGCTGTCCTTCCAAAATGAGGGGGAGGGGCTGACCCGGTGGTGCAGTGGTTAAGTTCACACGTTCTGCTTCTCGGCGGCCCGGGGTTCGCCGGTTCAGAACTGGGCGGCAGACATGGCATTGCTTGGCACACCATGCTGTGGTAGGCGTCCCACATATAAAGTAGAGGAAGATGGGCATGGATGTTAGCTCAAGGCCAGTCTTCCTCAGCAAAAAGAGGAGGACTGGCAGTAGTTAGGGCTAATCTTCCTCAAAAAAAAAAAAAATCTAAAAAAAGGAAAATGAGGGAGAATGGGGGCCAGCCCGGTGGCACAGCAGTTAAGTTTTCATGTTCTGCTTCGACGGCCCAGGGTTCAGGGGTTCAGATACCGAGTACAGACCTTTGCACTGCTTGTCAAGCCGTGCTATGGCAGGCGTCCCACATATAAAGTAGAGAAAGATGGGCATGCATGTTAGCTCAGGGCCAGTCTTCCTCAGCAGAAAGAGGCGTATTGGCGGCAGATGTTAGCTCTGGGTTAATCTTCCTCAAAAAAATAAAAATTAAAAAAAATTAAAAGTGAAGGAGAAATTAGGACATTCCCAGATGAACAAAGGCTGAGGAGATTTGTTACCATTAGACCTGCCCTGCAAGAAGTACTCAAGGCGGGCCGGCCCCGTGGCTGAGTGGTTGAGTTCCTGCGCTCCACTTTGGCGGCCTGGGGTTTCACCGGTTCGGATCCTGGACATAGACATAGCACCATTCATCCAGCCATGCTGAGGTGGCATCCCACATGCCACAACTAGAAGGACCCACAACGAAAAGTATACAACTATGTGCCCAGAGACCTTTGGAGAGAAAAAGGAAAAATAAAATACTCAAGGGACTCTTGCAGGGTGAAATGAAAGAACTCTGGACAGTAACCCAAAGCCATAGGAAGAAATAAAGATCTCAACAAAGGTAAATACATGGGAAATTATAAAAGCTAGTATTGGGCCAGCCCTGGAGGCATAGTGGTTAAGTTTGGGACACTCTGCTTCAGTGGCCCAGGTTCAGTTCCCTAATGTGGACCTACACCACTTGTCTGTAAGTGGCCATGCTGTGGTGGCAACTCACAGACAAAAAGAGGAAGCTTGGCAGCGGATGTTAGCTCAGGGAAACCTTCCTAAGCAAATAAATAAAATAAAAGCTAGTATTATTGTAACAATGGTTTATAGCTCCTCTTTTTGTTTTCCACATGATTTAAGAGAATAATACAGTGAAAAATTAATCTGAAAGCTAATATTATTATAACTCTGGTTTGTAACTGTACATTTTATTTTCTGCATAATTTAAGAGACTAATGCATTTAAGAGAATTATTAGTTTATGTTTTGGGGAACTGCTCTATATAAAGATGTAATTTTGTGACGTCAACAACCAATAGGGGCAGGGACAGAGCTGTAAAGGAGCAGAGTTTTTATGTTAGGGAAATTAAGCTGGTATAAATTGACATTAGAATGTCATAACTGTAGGATGTTAAATGTGATCCCCATGATAAACACAGAAAATATAGAATATAATGAAAGGAAATGAGAAAAGAATTTAAACATTTAACTACAAAAAAATCAGCTAAATGCAAAAGACAGTAAAGCAGGAAATGAGGGACAAAAAAGCTATAAGGCGTACAGAAAACAAATAGCACAGTGACAGAATTGAGTCCCTACTTACCAATAATTACTTTAAATCTAAGTGGCTTAAACTCTCTAATTAAAAAATAGAGATGGGCAGAATGGATAAAAACACATGCTCCAACTACATGCTGTCTACAAAAGACTCACTTGAGATCCAAACATGAATAGGTTGAAAGTGAAAGGATGAGAAAAGGTATTCCATGAAAATAGTAACTAGTAGAGATTAGGGGTGACTATGCCAGTATCAGACAAAATAGTCTTTGTATCAAAACAGTTTACAAGAGACAAAGAAGGATATACTGTATGTTAATAAGAGTTTCAATTCAGCAAGAAGGTATAACAATTATAAACATTTACAAACCTAATAACAGACCAGCAAAATATATAAAGGAAAAACTGACAGAATTGAAGGGAGAAATAGACTTCTACAACAATAGTTGGAAACTTTAATACCCCTCTCTCAGTAATGGATACAATAACTAGACAGAAGATAAGAAACCAGAGGACATAACACAATAAACCAATTGGATCAAACAGATACATACATTGCACTCTATCCAATAACAATATACACATTCTTCTCAAATGCACCTGGGACATTTTCTAGAATAGACCATATGTTAGGACACAAATTACATCTCAATATATTTAAAAAGACATCATACAAAGTATCTTCTCTGACCACCATGGGATAAAGTTAGAAATCAACAAGAGAAGTAAAACTAGAAAAAAAAATTGGAGAAATTAAACAAAATACTCTTAAATATTCAATGGCTCAAAGAAGAAATCAAAAGGGAAGTTAGAAAATACCTGGAGATGAATGAAAACAAAAGTACAACATATCAAAACTTATAGGATCCAGCGAAAGCAGTGCTAAGAAGGAAATTTATAGCTATACATGCTTACATTAAAAAACAAAAAGGATCTAAAGTCAGCAACCTGACTTTACAACTTAAGGAACTAAAAAAAGAAGAACAAACTAAACCCAAAGCTAGCAGAAGGAAGAAAATAAAGACTAGAGCAGAGATAAACAAAATCGAGGGGCTGACCTGGTGGTGTAGTGGTTAGGTTTGCATGCTCTGCTTTGGCAGCCCAGGGTTCACTCGTTTGGATCCTGGGCGCAGACCTACGCATCGCTCATCAAGCTATGCTGTGGTGGCATCCCACACAGAAGAATTAGAAGGACTTTCAACTAGGATATACACCTATGTACTGGGGCTTTGGAGAGAAGAAAAAGATAGAGGAAAAATGGCAACAGATGTCAGCTCAGGGCCAATCTTCCTCACACACACACAAAAAAATGAAAGAATAGAAAAATAATAGAGATAAATCAGTGAAAGAAAAAGTTAATTTTTTGAAAAGACCAACAAAATTGACACACCTTTAGCTGGATGGACTAAGAAAAAACGGGAAGACTCAAATTACTAAAACCAGAAATGAAAGTGGGGACATTACTACTGATTCTACAGAAATAAAAAGGCTTATAAGAGGGGGCCGGCTCCGTGGCCAAGTGGTTAAGTTCACTCACTCCGCTGCGGCAGCCAAGGGTTTCACCAGTTCGGATCCTGGGCGCGGACATGGCACTGCTCATCAGGCCCTGCTGAGGCAGCGTCCCACATGCCACAACTAGAAGGACCCACAACTGAAAATACACAACTATGTACTGGGGGGCTTTGGGAGAAAAAGGAAAAAATAAAATCTTTAAAAAAAAAAAGGCTTATAAGAGCACTACGCACAATTGTACACCAACAAATTAAATAGCCTAGATAAAATGGACAAATTCCTAGAAACACAAAACCTACCAAGACTAAATCATAGAAATACAAAATCTGAACAGACCTATAACTAGTAAGGAGATTGAATCAGAAATCAAAAGTCTCCAGACAATAAAAGCCCTGGGCCTAATGGCTTTATTAATTCTACCAAACATTTAAAGAAGAACTAATACGATCCTTCTCAAACTTTTCCAAAAACTTGAAGAGGAGGGAACACTTCCTAACTCAGTCTGTGAGGCCAGCACAACCCTGATACCAAAGCCAGAAAAAGACACTACAAGAAAAGAAAACTACAGGCCAATATCCCTTATGAACGTTGATGCTAAAGTCCTCAATAAAATACTAACAAACCAATTCAGAAGCATATTAAAAGGATTATACATCATGACTAAGTGAGATTTATTCCTGGAATGAAATAGTGGTTCAACATACAAAAATTGGTCAGTGTAAAACATGATATTAAAAAAATGAAAGAAAAAAAACTACATGATACATCTTGATTAATGCAGAAAAAGCACTGACAAAATTCAACACTTTTTCATGATAAAAACACACAACGATCTAGGAATAGAAAGAACTACCTTAATAAAAAATACATGAAAAACCCACAGATTGGGCCAGCCTGGTGGCCTAGTGTTTAAGTTTGGGGTGCTCCACTTCGGTGACCTGGGTTTGGTTCCTGGGCATTGACCTACACCACTCGTAAGCCATGCTATGGCAGCAACCCATATACAAAAAGAGAAAGATCAGCCACAGGTGTTAGCTCAGGGCAAATCTTCCTCAAGCAAAAAGAGGAAGATTCGCAACAGATGTTAGCTCAGGTGCCAATCTTAAAAAAAAAAAAAAAAAAAAAGGAAAGAGGCAAAGGGAGTTATGAGAGAGAGACACACAGAGAAGAAGGAAATGTAAAAACAGAAGCAGAGATTGCAATGATGCAACCACAAGTTTAGGAATGCCAACAGCCCCCGGAAGCTGGAAGAGACAAGGAACAGAGTCTCCCCTAGAGCCTTGAGAGGAAGCACAGCCCTGCTGCCGCCTTGATTTCAGACCTCTGCCCTCCAGAACTGTGAGAGAATACACTTCTCTTGTTTTAAGCCATCGAGTTTGTGGTGATTTGTTGTGGCAGCCCCAGGACACTAAAACAGATGGCTGTAATAAAAAAGACAGGTAATAACAAATGTTGGCAGGGATGTGTGGATGTTGGAACCTTCATGAACATACACTGCTGGTGGGAATGTAAAATGCTACAGTAACTTTGGAAAATTGGGCTTGCAGTTCCTCAACAGATTAAATATAGAGTTGCCATATGATTGAGCAATTCCACTCCCTAGGAATATACTCAAGAGAAATGAAAACATACGTCCACATGAAAGCTTGTCCCTGAATAGCAGTATTGTTCATAATAGTAAAAAAGTGGAAACTACCCAAGTGTCCATCAACTGAAGAATGGATAAATAAAATGTGGTATATACATACAATGGATTATTATTTTGCATTATGTTGTTTCCTAATTCTTAGTGCTCCTTATATAGTTAAGATGCTAATCTTTTGTTAATTATGTGCATGAAAATATCTTCTCCAAGTTTGTATTATGTCTTTTTCTTTATATCTTAATGTAGTTAAAGTTGATGTAATTTGTTTTTTCCCGGTTGCTGACAAAATTGAGCATCTTTTACATATGTTTACTTGCCATTTGCCAGCCTATTTGTGAAGTGCCTTTTCAATTCTCTTCCCTATTTTTCTACTGGGTTGTTTGGCTTTTTCTTAAAGATTTATAGAAGTTCTTTGTATATTCTAAATACAAGCCTTTGTTAGTTATATGCGTTACAAATATCCTCACCAGGATAATTCTTGTTTTTGTTTGGTTGTCCATTCTTTGAATATGCCTTTTGGTGAACAGAAGTTCTTAATTTTACATAAGCAAATTTATCAGTCTTTTCCTTTAGGGTTATTTTTATGCCTATTTAATAAATTGTCCCTACTTTAAATTCCTGGAGATACTGTATTCCGTATATTATATTCTACAAGCTTTATATTTTGTCTTTCATATTTAGATCTACAATTAATTTTTGCATATGGTGCGAAGGATCAAGTTTCTTTTTTTTCCCCTTCTGTGGGAATATCCAATCGTTCAGAACTGTTTATTTAAAAGACTTTTCTTTCTCACTGTCCTGCAGTACTCCCTTTGTTGTAAATCAGGTCTCCATGTATGTGTTGGTCTGCTTCTGAGTTTTCTTTGCTATTCCACTAAACTGTTTTCATATTTATACACTCATACCACACTGCCTTATTGGCCAGACTTTATAATAAGCTTTGGTATCCAGTGAAGCCATTCTCCTCCCTTGTTCCTCTGCTTTAAAAAGATTTTGGGTATTCTTGGTCCTTTGCATGCCTATATAAATTTCAAACCAGCTCATTAAGTTACACAGACATCTACACACACACACACACACACAGCCCTTCTGGCTTGTTTTTTGAGATTGGATTGAATGTGTAGATCAATTTTATAGAGGAATTAATATGCTTATAATAATGAGTTTTTTGATATATAAACATAGTATTCCTTTTTTTTTTTTTTTTTTGAGGAAGATTAGCCATGAGCTAACTACTGCCAATCCTCCTCTTTTTGCTGAGGAAGACTAGCCCTGAGCTAACATCTGTGCCCATCTTCCTCTACTTTATACGTGGGATGCCTACCACAGCATGGCTTTTGCGTTTCCTGGGTTTGGTCCCAACTTTGTATGCTTCCTGAGTGCAGGGCTGGTTCTCCAGGTAATTAAGTTCCTGCAGCACAGAGAGATTGTTGTCTTTTGGACTCTGATTTTAAATATCAGGTCATCATCGTCTTTTCTTTTTTTTTTTTGAAAGATTGGCACCTGAGCTAACAACTGTTGCCAATCTTTTTTTTTTTCTGCTTTTTCTCCCCAAATCCCCCCAGTACATGGTTGTATATTCTAGTTGTAGGTCCTTCTGGTTGTGCTATGTGGGACACTGGCTCAGCATGGCCTGATGAGTGGTGCCATGTCCGTGCCCAGGATCCGAACCAGCGAAACTCCAGGCTGCCAAAGAGGAGCAGGCAAACTTAACCACTCGGCCACAGGGCTGGCCCCTCTTCTTTTCTTTTCTTTTTTTTTTGTTTTAATTTTCTTCAAAATTCTATGTTGAAAGCTTTTTTTATTTTTTTATTTTTTATTGAGTTATTGATAGGTTACAATCTTGTGAAATTTCAATTGTACATTAATGTTTGTCAATCATGTTGTAGGTGCACCACTTCACCCTTTGTGCCCACCCCCCACCCCACCTTTCCCCTGGTATCCACTAAACTGTTCTTAGTCCCTAATTTTAAATTCCTCATATGAGTGGAGTCATACACAGATTATCTTTCTCTCGCTGGCTTATTTCACTTAACATAATTCTCTCAAGGTCCATCCATGTTATTGCAAATGGAATGATTTTGTTCTGTTTTGCAGCTGAGTAGTATTCCATTGTATATATGTACCACATCATCTTTATCCATTCGTCTGTTGCTGGACACTTAGGTTGCTTCCACGTCTTGGCTATTGTAAACAGTGCTGCAATAAACATTGGGGTGCATAGGACTTTTGGGATTGCTGACTTCAAGCTCTTTGGATAAATACCCAGTAGTGGGATGGCTGGATCGTATGGTAGTTCTATTTTTAATTTTTTGAGGAATCTCCATACTGTTTTCCATAGTGGCTGCACCAGTTTGCATTCCCACCAGCAGTGTATGAGGGTTCCTTTTTCTCCGCAACCTCTCCAACATTTGTTGCTATTAGTTTTAGATATTTTTGTCATTCTAACGGGTGTAAGGTGATATCTTCGTGTAGTTTTGATTTGCATTTCTCTGATGATCAGCGATGATGAGCATCTTTTCATGTGCCTATTGGCCATCAGTATATCTTCTTTGGAAAAATGTCTGTTCATGTCTCCAGCCCATTTTTTGATTGGGTTGTTTGATGTTTTGTTGTTGAGTTGCGCCCCTCTTCTTTTCTTATTCAAGCACAGAAAGCTATACTTTTCTCTCTCAATACTGCTTTCCTTGTATCCCACAAGTTTTAATGTGTAAATTTTTCGTTATCATTCACTTCTACTTTTTCCTTCTTGATTTCTTTGACCTATAAATTATTCCTGTGTGTATAGGTTTCTGTTTTTAGGGGAATTTAGGGGCTTTATTGTTGTTCTTGTTGTTTGTATGTTTATTTGCCTGCCTTAGGTCTAGATTTGAGAGTTTGCTTTAACAGAATCTCTTTTGAGCTACAGAAACCAGTTCCTGCTTATTAATATTCCAGCATATCAATTATTCATCCAGGCTTGGACACATTACACACTCCGAGTCATCCATACTCCTGCCCTCTTTGTGAAAGGAGGCTTTGAGTCCGGCGGCCCCACAGGGAGGGTGTGTAGGTGGGACTCAGGGCTGACTCAGAAGGCCAGCCCTAGACAGCTCATGTCTGAGGTCGCACCCACCGGAACAGAATCCTGTTCTAACAGTTTGGCGGGCTCCATGCTGCCTTGCCATGCCCAGCTCCTGAGCTGTCTGTGTGAGGTCAGGGATTTATCAAGATGAAAGGCTAGACCTTTGAGAGTTTTGCTCTTTCAATTCTGCCATTGTGTTTGACCTGTAATCATACTGGCAACAAATATTTTCCAAATGCAATCGTGACAACTGCTTCCCAGTTGATGTGTGCTGGGGAATATGATGAACCATTGGAATCATTGGGATCAGCAGATGGGGAAATGGAAGCACAGGGTGGACAGGAAGGGCCTTAGGCAAGGCCACTCAGCCAGTCAGGTGCAAGGGCAGGGTGGAACTTTGTCTGCTTCTCACATGGAATTCATAATGAGGGACAGAAGGCTGGTCGGCTGGCCGTTAATTATGCACTGACTTCAAGATAAAATTAAATCCGTTACCAGCAAGTGAAGAATTACCCTCCTTTATTTAAAAACCACAAAAACAGTCAGTATCAACTGCCCACAGATTTTAGCCACACTTTTTTGGTTGTCTTGTCACTTCAAGTTGGTGACCTTGGGCAAATTAGTTAGTCCCACTAAACACTGAGTGTAGTAGGCTGAATAGTGGCCCCCCAAGATACCAGGTCCTGATCCCTGGAACCTATGAATGCTGTCTTATAAGGCAGAGATCTTGCAGGTGTGATTATGTTAAGGATTCTGTGATGGGCAGACTATTTTGGATTATCCAGGTGGGCCCTGAATGCCATCACAAGTGTCCTTATAAGAGGAAGGAAGAGGGAAGTTAGAAGAGGAGATGGCAATGTGACTAGACACAAGGCAAGGAACAGGCAGCTACCAGAAGCTGGAAGAGGCAAGGAACAGATTCTCCCCTAAAGCCCATGGAGGGAGTGTGGCCTGCCATCACCTTGATTTTGGTCTTCTGGCCTCCAGAACCATGAAAGAATAAACTTACGTTGTTTTAAGCCACACAGTCTGTGGTCGTTTGTTACGGTGGCCATAGGAAGCTGATATCTGAGACCAGGGAGAATACCATCGTGGGGCACAGAGAGATGCTGTGGATGCTGCATGACTGCACACTGGATCCCCATGGGCAATCTGCAGCCCCTGCTCTGTTGATGTGGGCTGCTGGGGTTTTCCTCCATCCAGACCCAACTGATACCCCTCCCCCCAACCAGAGAGAGTCTTCTAAACACCCCAGGCCTGGCAAGCCCCAGGCAGCCTCTGAGAGGTCTTTCAAACTCCTGCATCATCAGAGGTAGAAAAGATGCTGGCCCCTCTCCAGCACCTCTGGCCTCCACTTCCTCCTAGTCAGCTGGGTTAACCACGTGAGCAAACTCTGGGGCTCCTTCCAGTTCTGACGGATGAGTCAATCACTTATCATTCATTTTCATTTTCTCACTGCCCAAATTCAGGGGCACCAGATCCTGAAGTCTATACAAGCCCGCTGGTGCCTAGGCCAGCTAGTGCTGGGGGTATGATCTGGGACAGGAGATCTGTGAACTTGCTGGTGAACTCAGACACTCTCCAGACCCCATGCAGACTCCAGGGCACAGAAGATAGCGTCAGGGGCCTGCAGCAGAGGCCTGGTGTCAGCATTTGCCAGCTGGGGGAGTCTGGCAAACTTATTAACCTTTAGGAGTATCAGTTTTCTTATCTGTAAAATGGGAACTCACTCATTCCAGGAGAGGCAGGAAGATAAGAGGAAACCCAGGCAGGCTGATGAGTCTTCTCAGATACCACAGACAGCTGAAGGAAGGTGAGGCTGGGAATGCCTGCAGGAGTGAGCAACCTGGGAGTCATTGGGGCCCTGGATAGGGATGTCAGGAACTGACAAGTCTGACCTCAGCAGAGGTTGGAAGAGAAAGGAACCAAAGGCAGAGGTTGGGGGACAAATGAGGGTCCCTCATTTTAGAATACAGAGAAAGGCAGCGGTTTGTGGCTGAGGGGAAGTGACTGTAGGGAGGGAGGTGGTGCAGAGGAGGGAGGGACTGAGGATCCAGGGAAGGTTCAGTGAAGGTTGTGGGAGGGCCCCAGGAAGGACTTAGGCCCAGACTCCCCACTGGAGCACCTCCTTTGAGACGTGCAGGGAGGTAGAAGGAAATGACCCTTGTTGGGGTGCAAGGGTGTTTGGGGGTGCTGGAGGGAGGTAGGGTCTCCCAGGTCATGTGGCATCAGGACAGGGTGTGCTGTGAGGGCTCTGGGTGGGTTGTCGCTTCTTCTCTCTCTGACTTTCACTGTCCTCTGGGGCAGACATGGCCCATCCCAGCGTTTGCCTCTCCCCCACCACCTCAAGGAGCTCCAGCCCAGAAGTGGGTGGAGATGTCTAAGGCCAGGGGGCACCCCCTTCCTCCCCTGGGGGGGGCTCACCTGCAGGAGGAGGTGGAGGGAATCCTAGCCTTACATGGAGTTTGATCCAGAAAGTTAGGAATCGACCTGAAGTGGATTCAACAGAACACCATTGAAAACAGGTGTTATCACCTCCTGCTGAGTTTACATTCTTCAATAAATGCAGTTACAATAATAATAGTGTTGCAAGAGGTATTATTGTCTTTCTTCCTCCCCATCCCATGTTTGTTAGATGGAAATTATGACTCAAAATAGGTCCTGAGTTACTACATTTGATGTCTGCTAGGCACCTCAGATACAACATGTCCAAAACGGAACTGAATTTTTTATTTCTATTGCCATCCCCCAGCCCTCCTCCTCCAACCCATCTCTCCCCTTGGTAAATGGTACTAGGAGTCAGCATCAATTCCTCTTTTTCTCTCTTTCCAAACATCTAGTCCATCAGCAAGTCCTGCAGTCCCGAGGGGAACAAGCTCTCCCAAATCCAACCCAGTGTGAACCCCCAGTCCTGACTCCTCCTTCTCTCCCAGACACGCCACAGCTTCCTCACTAGGCTCACACTTCCCTCTCGGCACCACGCCTAGCCAGAGGGGCCTTTTATTTTATTTTTGACCAATGTTTGTTTACTATTTTTATTTTATTTTTTAATAAAAATTGAGTAGATCTGCAATTCTCCTCCTAGATACATACCCCCAAAGAACTGAAAACAGGTACTCACATAGGTACCTGCATGCGCATGGTCTTTACAGCACTCTTCACTATAGCCAAAAGGTGGAAATAGAAATGTCCATGAATGGATGAGTGGATCAACACAATGTGATCCATCCACACAGTGGGCTATCAGTCAGCTATGAAAAGGAATGAAGTATTGACACGTGATACCACGTGGATGAACCTCGAAAACATTATGCTAAGTGAAAGAGACAAGACACACAAGGTCAGATATTGTCTGATTCCATTAGTATGAAATATCCAGAATAGGTAAGTCGTAGAGACAGAACACAGATTGGTGGTTGCCAGGGACTGAGGGGTGGAGGGGATGGGAGAAATTGCTTAATGTTTGGGGGAGTGTTACTTTGGGGTGATGGAAATGTTTTGGAACTAGATTGAAGTGGTGATTGCACAATATTGGAAGTGTACTAAATGCCCCTGAATTGTTCCCTTTAAAATGGTTCATCTTGGGGCTGGCCCCATGGCCTAACCCAACTTGTCTGTCAGTGGCCATGCTGTGGTGGCAGCTCACATACAATGTCAGCTCAGGTGAATCTTCCCCAGCAAAAACAAAAACAAAAACAAAAACAAAAAAAACTGAGTAGATTCAAAATAGCATCTCAAGTATCCATCAGGAATGCAATCCACAAATGCTCCTATACCTGCCTCTTGTTTCCCTCTCTCCTGTCAAAGATAAATCACTGAACCACTACCCTGATTTTTATGTTTATCATCCATTTGTGTTTTTTTCAGTAGTTTTATCCCATATGTTTGCATCCTTAGACAATATGTTGTTTGGTTTTGCATGTTTTCATTTCTGACCTTTGCGTAAATAGAATCATGCTTTATATAGTCTACGAACTGTTTTCGTTACTCAACATTACGTTCCTGCAATTCCTTCATGTTGTTGTGTGTAGTTGTAATAAAGTTGTTCTCTTTGCTATATACTATTTCTGTGTGTGAATATGCCATATTCTTTATGCATGTAATAATAAACATTTAGGTGGTTTCCAGTGTTTTTCTATAACAAATGACAGTGTGATAATATTCTTATACGTGTCCCCTGTGCCCGTGATCAGGAGCTTCTTTGGGGTAAATATTGTGGATGGGATTGCTGGGTTGTGGGAGATGCACAACTTCAACTTTACTCATTAATGCCAGATTGTTTCCCAAGATGTCAATTTTATTCATTTTTGCCAAAGAACCAGTTTTTGGCTTTGTTGGTCCTCTATGTGGTGTTTGTGTTGTATTTCATAATTTTCTTCTCTTGCCTTTATTATCAATTTCCACTCCCACTGGCAATGTCTAAGAGTTCCCTTTGCGCTGCATGCTCAGCAACATTTGCTTTTGTCAGACTTGTTCGTTTTTCCCAATCTGGTGGCTGTGAAATGGTCACTCATTATGGTCTTGGTTTGCATTTGCATTAACAAATGAGTTTAAGCCTTTGTTCTTGTATTTATCTGCCACTGTGAAGGGCCTGTTCCTATGTCTTGCCCATATTTCTATTAGGTTATTTATCTTAGTAAGTTGTAGACATTCTTAATGTAGTATGAATATGAATCCTTTATCAGTTATTTCTTCTCTCAGTTTGAAGTTTGCGTTTTCATTCTCTTGATGGTGTTTTTGGAAAACAGAAACTGTTATAGGGTAGAGGGGAACTTTCCATTCACTGTATATCCCTTTGCACCTTTTAAATTTTGCACCATGTGCATCTATTGCCAAAAGAAAAAAATGAATAAAATTTGAATTAAGATGAAAGAGCTAACTCTCTATCATTCTACTCTGATTTTGTTACAGTTATCATGTCTTGAAATTATATTATTCATGAATTCTTTTACATGTATCCTGTGACACTTGAGGAAGAACTTTTTTGGTTCACAGCTATATCCCCAGTGCTTAAAACACTGCTTTTCATAAAGTAGGTGCTCAGTCAACCTTGTGGAAGGAAGGAACAAAGGAAAGAGAAAGAAAGGAAGGAGAGGGTGGTTGCCATTAAAGGCTGACGTGACATTTTCTGGGGGTCCAGTGGCTCCAAGGCTGGGGCAGGAACACAGGTAGTGGAGGAAATATTCTTTCCTCGAAAAGAGCTTAGACTTTATTGTTTCTGAAGAAGTTACTATTTGTATTTGGGAGAAGTTCTTACTTTAATACATCAGCCCTGAAGGAATGGGCAGATAGGAGGCTCCAGGAGAGGTAGCGGGTTTTATTCACCCACTCATCCCTTCTCTCCCCAGTTCTTTTGTTTTCCACCTGTCTTTGCAGCGAGCATGGTGTGAGAGCCACCGGACTGGAATCTGAGGGCACTGCCTCCTGCCTAGGGGAGCTTGAGCAAGTCTCTTGCCCTTCCTGAGTCTCCATGTCCCTGTCTGCAAAACAGATGCAGTAATATGAACACTAACACCTTATCTTGTATTGCAGGACTCCTTACCAAGCACTTTTGCATCCATTATCTCCCATAATGAGCTCAAGACCCAGTGAGGAAGGTGAAATTGGATGAGGAAACCTGAGAGGAGGAGTGATTCTCCACCTTCTAGCCATGTGTGGCCTAATAGCCTTGACCTGTGTCTCCAGACTCCAAGTCCAGTGCTCATCCCAGGGGAGAACTGAAAAATGCAGCTGCCCAGGAAGGCAGGTTCTCTCCTCTGGGGAATGGTGAGCTCTGCACATATGTGCTGGCTGCTTTACGGGCATTATCTTTGTGGATCCCTACAGCGACCGTGAGTGGAAGGGACTATTATTCCCATTTGACTGATTAAGAAACTGAGCCTCCGAGACAGGAAGTGATTTGCCCAAGATTACCCAGCATTCAGGATCATAGCCAGGGTTCGAATCCAGGGTTCAAACTCCAGAGCCCTTGCTTCTCTACCACCTCTGTTGTCTCTACAGACCTCTGGATATGGTTCTAAACAGTGAGCTTTCCCAGCTCAGAGCAGAGTGGGCAGAGGAGAGGGCCTGCTACAGAGAGCTGCACTCTCAGGATCTAGCAATGATACTCAACAGAAGGTCATACACATGTGCATGGAGATCTAGATCTTTATCTGTAAACTCCAGCAGATCAGAGAATAGAACATTTCGATAGCCTGGGGCCATTAAGTGTAGAGGCAAATGGCCCTTTCTATCCCCATCTTCCTCAAGGCCATCCCAATATTGCAGAGTATCATGGGAACTGATAAAGGGGTAACTATGAATCCTTGATAAAAACCATTGGCCTCTCCCTCACAGGGCTGTTGGAGAGTTAGTGGTCTTAGCATAGGTGGCTGGTGCAGAGCCAGGTACACAGCTGGAACTCAATAAATGCACTATGGCCTCAGGCAGTAAAAATCAAGGATGCTGGGAGTAAGGGAGAGCTCACTGGGGACTAGTCTGGAAAGGCTCCATGGAAGAAGTGAGATGACATTGCTGTATAATGACAGGGAGAATTCAGATAAACAGGAAAGCTGTTCCAGGCAGGAGAATGGCAGGAGCAAAGTCTTGGACATGAGAATTCCTAAGCTGCTTGCTGGCTCTCACAGAGAGCAAGAGTGGCCCCACTGGGGTGAAGGGGACCAGAGTAGTGAATTAAACAAATAGCAGCCAGCCTGCTCTGACGCCTGATATGTTGGGGATCAGCCTGGAAGGTGGAGTCTGAAATGGAGTTCATATTTCCCAGATCCTCCAAGCATCAGTGGCCTACTTGGGGACACACCTGGCTCAGCCCCAACTTTTCCCCTGCCTCCAGGCATGATGACCCCAGGGGTCCTGCAATTATCACATTCCATCCCTTCTGCTCTCTGTGGCTTTGTTTATTCTCAGTGCTCAGTCCTCTGTCTGCTCCCAATCAATTAACAACAACAACAACACACATACTGAGGAATGGCTCCTGGGTCCCAGCAGTTCCCACACCCTCTGGTACAGAGAGCACAGGCCCGGGGTCAGGAGATCTAACCACTCGACATGGTGGTATTGGTTTGTATTGGTTAGGAATGTATTGGGCTGCAAGTAACATACAACCTAACTGGCATAGCTTAAACAAATGGGTGCTTATTTTTCTTGCATAAGAAGAATTCTGGAGGAGAGCAGTCTCAGGGATAGTGCAGATACTCAAAGATTCTTTCCTTCTGATGCTGGAGTGGCTGGGGTACTGAACAGATCTCCCCACCATGTGCCTACACTAGCTGTGGAGCAAGGACATGGATCTGGGGCTTGGGAGATCTGGGCCCCATTCTGGTGTGCTGCTCACTAGCTGTGCAACTACAGACAAGTTACTTCACCTCTTTGAGGTTCAGTTCCCCTTCTGTCCTGCAGCAGCAAGGGCAGGACTAGATTATCTCCAGCTTCTGACATCTCATGATGACCTTTCTTCTTGATGTGAAAGTAAGCACTGTCTATGCACATACACAGATTGGCATATATAGTTACATCTTTTCAGTTTAAGGAGACTGAGATAGAACCTATTTTAATATGAAAACAGGAAACAAGGAATATGAAAAAGGACAGAAGGCATTTCAGGAACGACTTCCACGTCTTGCCCTTCTGTTCCTTCTAGACCATAGACCTATAGATGAACATAACTCAGGGCCACAGAGGGTCCTTCAGACAGAAAAACACTTTGCTTTTTTTCTTTTTCCTTCTCCTCCTTCTTTTTTTGCATGTAACATGCACACCCTGCCCCCCCCATTTCCAGCACTTTATAGTACCATGATGTCATTTTACATAAGTGCAATGAAAAGTTCAAAGTATTTCTTTAATTCTAGCCTTTAGGAAAACCAGAAGCATTTTGAATTAAGTAGTGTCAGCTTCATTTCCTACCTTTTGGCATTCACTGACTCATTATTTAACGTGTGGCTTCGGTGAGAAAAGCATCTAGGCAGAAACCTCATCCCCCAGCTACTTCTCTGGCCAATGTGGAATGTTCTGAACAGTCCAAACACTTTCTCTCAGCCCCCGCCCAAGGCTAAAACCCTTTTGTGCATCCTCTGGGTGTTTTCCCAGGTGACCTAGTTGACATTCCTGTCATCAGGATGCAGAATTGTGTGCCATGCTGTGTCCAAACCTGGCCTAGCTCCTGCCTACCCCTCCAGGCTCACCTCTTGCTCTCTTGACATTTACCCCAACCCACCATGTTGTTCCCCATCTCTGTGCCCCTGTACAGGCCGTCCTTCTGCTTGGAATGCCTTTCCACCTATCCTTACCTGGCTAACTCTACTCATGCTTTTAGACTCAGCATAAACACCTCTCTTCCAGGAAGCCCTGACCCAACCCCCCATGTTGGGCTAAATGCTCCAGCTGGGACACCCACAATGTTGTGTTCACCCACATTTCAGTTGGACTCTACGAAACATACATTTAATTAATAAGAATTCAACCATCACTGCACAGCTAAAGAGGGAGAAAGAGAGTAACATATTAAACAGGGCTGCCCTAGGCCCAGTGAACACTTGCCTGAGAGGGTGAGATGGAAACATCTCTGTCCTCTGATGTTTTTATATTGGGAGCATCTGTCCTCTCTGGGAATGATTTTGGTATTTAAAGACATATATGTCTCACAGACCAGGAAATGTCCCAGACGTAGCAAGATGGTTCACATGTTGGGGGACCAAAAGAGAAAAAAACAAAAATAGAAAAAGAAAAGCAAGACATACCCACTGCAAGGCCTTATTTGTTACGGAAGTTTTAGGATATGGTTCAAATCCCAGTTCTGGGGCTAACCACCTTGTGTACTTTGGTCAATTCACTGTCACTTGTCTAGACTTCAGATCACCAGGTGTGTTTGCCCATCTTATAGTGTTACCCTGAGGCTTACATGAGGTGACAAATGTAATGTACTCACAAAGTAGCCTCTCAATAGTTCATGTTACTCCAGGACACACTGCTCTCCTTTTTCAGAATCCTGCCTCAGTGGATTCCACCCACTGTTGGCCAGGACCACCAGACACATGCAAAGGAGAGTGGACAAAGGCTTCCAGGGAAGGTAGCATTTCCAATGTCCCAGGCTGCCAGCATCCACTGAGCTCGGGCCCAGCCTGGGACGCAGGGATGCTTCTAACCCTCCTGCAGTTACATGCTGGTGTATAAGAAGAGCCTTGTTATAAATCCCCTACAGGCATTTAGGAACTGGTCCTTGGGGGTTTCTAGGGCTTTGCCTCGCTCCTCCAAGCCCCCTTATAGCACTCTTCCTTCCGGATGGCATTTAGCTGGGTGCCCGTCCATCTCCCTCCTAACGATGAGGTCCTCTAAGGCAGGACACGCCTACTGCCCTCGGGATGCCAAGCCCAGTCCCCGCTGCTCAGAGCCAGAGGCAGGAAGGGTGACTGAGTCCTCAACTCCCGGGTCACTGTCAGTGATGCAGGAACCCAGCTCCCGCCCGCAGCCCCGGCCCTATAATTGCTGCCGTGGCTGGATTCGGCGCGGCGCGGTCCCCGGGACGCGACCTCAGATTTTGCACACAGCAGGTGCTCCATCAACACTGTAAGTGCCAACACAGTAGTGGGGCTCAGGCCACCGCCCAGGGCAGTTTGCCGGCTTTTTCGGAGGTGTAGGCGTGCCTGGGACGCTGGGAACCCGCCGCCCCCGCCTCCCGCGGGGACCAGCCATCCCTTCCCCGCCCTGGGTGCCGCCCCCTTGGCCCGGGACAGGACCAAGTCGCCCCTAGCAACAGCAGCCGGGCCGGCTTCCTCCGGCCGCGCTGACTGGCCGAACTCCGGGAGGCGGCGGTGTCGTCACTTCCGGCATCCGGAGGCAGCAGAGGAAGCCGAGGGGCGGCCATCTTGGGTCCGTGAGGCTCTGAGGTGCCGGGAGCGGCGGCGGCGGGGGCCACCGGGCGGAGGCTGAGGCCGAAAGCGAGCCGGCGGGAGAAGAGCAGCCGGGCGCAGGTGCCGCCTCTGCAGCCCCCTCCATGGTCGGCGCCCGCAGCCCGCGGCGGCCTGTCTCGCGCTCTACCTCCTCCACATCCTCCTCCTCTTCAGGGGCCGCCGGCGGCGCTGTGTGGAGGCCCCGGCGCTGAAATCCGCGGCGCGACGGGCGAGAGCGGAGAAAGAGGCCAGGCGGTCCGGGCCCGGGGGGCGCCCTGAGGCGCGGGGACGCCGGCGGGCCGACCCGCAGCCTGCCGCC
>NC_060286.1:43406133-43519479 GCF_021613505.1 Equus quagga
CGGGCCCCGCCACCGCCGCCCGCGGGGCTCCTCGGCGCAGCCGCCGGGGCCGGGGGAGCATGAGCCCCGGGACCCGCCGGGGGACGGCCCGGGCCCGGCCCGGGATCTAGACAGCCGTGGGGGAGGGGAGCCGCCCTCGCGCGGCGCCGCTGCAGGACCGCGGCGCTCGACGCCGCCGTGCCGGCCGCGGGTCGCCGCTGTTTCCCCCTCGCATTGTGCTTCAGTGAAGTGGAGTAAGATGTCTACTAGGACCCCGCTGCCGACGGTGAATGAACGAGACACTGAGAACGTAAGTGGCCTGGGCGTTCGCGGGCCGCCCCGGGCGGAGCGCGACAGCAGCCTCGCCGTCGGCCGCGGCGCCGGGCGCTCTGGGAGCGGAGGGCAGGCCGGAGGCAGCGGGCGGAGCGTTTCCTGGGGAGGGCAGCCGTCCGGCCGCGCGTGCGGGGCCGCGCGGCGTCCTGTTTGTGACTCGAGCCGGGCCGCGGCGGTTCCGTCGGCGTCTGGGGAGGCTGGGGTGCCGCGTCGTGCGGGTGGCCGGAGCTCCGCGGTGTTTAGTGCTTCTTGCACCCAGACTCTCGCTCCGAGTTGGGCAGACAGCTCTGGAGAGCCGGTCGGGTTAGAAACGTGTCCGCGGTGCCTGTTGAAGGTAACTCATGGGGTCAAGCGGACCGTCCGCTGTGCCTCCTTGTTTGAGACGACCGTCGCTAAGACCAGGTGCCCGCCGAGGAGTCCCGGCGGCCCCGTGGACGGCGCTGCAGAGCCGTTCGGGAGAGGGGTGCTCAGAGCGCGCGCGGACTGCGGGGAGGGCGGCTCCGTTTCCGCACGAATCTGTCTGGAAGGGGTTGGTAAGCCTTTTGGGAGGAAGAGGCGAGCTAAGGCTGCCCTGCCGCTCGCGGCCTGGCTGAGGGACGCCGCTCTCGGCTCCGCGGGGGAGAGTGGCTGAGGGGGGCTCTCAGGCCCCTGCGGCGCTCACGTCCTGGGATTCTGTATGAGGAGCCTTTGGTTTTGTTCCTGGAACCCTTTCAGAAAGGCCAGGAGGAGCATTTTTAGGGAATGACAACTTGTAGGAATTCCGTTGGAGAAGTGTTGACTGTCCGAGTGCCTTCTGAACCCTTCTCTGGCGCTGGGTTCAGAACCTCCGATCTAGCTGAGTTATCTTCGGTAAAACATCTAGGAAGTAACTCGTAAACAAGCTTCGCTGGCCTTTCCTTGTAAGTGTTGTGAGGTAGTTCCTGGCAAGAAAATGCTGTCACCTAGGAAGAGCCTCCTCACTCTGCCTGTTTTCCTGCTTTCAGTAACGTCCTGAGACAGTGTGGCCTAGTGGTATCAAATACCTTCATTTTAGTCTTCAAAATGCCACTTCTTTGCTGGATACCTATTAGGTGATGTAATCTGTTTATGTAAACCTTGGTCTAAAGCATGCCTCTAGTAACTTAATGTATAGTATTTAATGGTCTTTAACCTGGTCAGTAAGTAGTACGCGGCTGTACGTTCCTTTACCTGAGATGGATTAGAAAATTACACAAAGAGTGAGTAATAGAAATTGTAGACTAGGTGAGTCAGTGAACTCACTTTCTTGTAGACCTTTTGAAGAACCTATTTCTGACCTCATCATTTTCCTGTTCTTTGACTGCCCTGTAGAGTGGAGCAAGTAAAAAAGTGAATTGATTAGCTTTGATCATTGACTTTCATTCAGAGAAGCAAAATCTTACATTGAACCAGAGCAGGAGCTCTATACTTCCTCAATAAACTCAAGCCAAAAACAATCAAAACAGATTTGTAATAATGAAGGATTTACACCAATGGGTCTTTACCGTGTTCTGTGGAGAATTTGTTGAATTATGTTGTAATTTTTTTGTTTCATTAGAAATTACTAGCTTTAGTCTTTAAAAACAACGTAGGGTATAGAGTGTGCCTTTATTTTCATGAAATGTATTTAAAATGGCATGTTTGACAGCCTTAAAGTCAGAGGTTTCCAGCACTTAATTGCATTAACTCACCATGCTCTGTTCCATTTTTAACTCTGGTATTGGCATGTTCTGGAAGTAGTTGCATGTCTTTTGCAGTGTGATGCTCTTGTATCAGTGTTATACGTCTGGCATATACCATGTTATTTACCTATCATTACTAAACTAGGTTATTAGACTTCCTGCTGATTGAATGGTGAGGGTACAAGAATGATTGAGAGCTCTGAGTCTCTTGAGCAACTCTTTTGTTAAAGTCAGGTTTATTGAGAGAGAACATTGACTCTTGAAGTGTACAGTTTGATGCGTTTTGATACCATCACAGTCAAGGTGTAGACATTTCCATTCCCCAAAAAGGTCCCTTGTGGCCCCTTTCCCAGTTAGTCTTCTCTCCCTTCCCCCAGCCCCTGGCAACCACTGATTTGTTATCTGTCCCTATGGTTTTACCTTTTCTAGAATGTTGTATAAATGGAGAGTGTATAATCTTGTGTCTGGCACCTTTCATTTAGCGTCATACTTTTGAGATTTATTCGTGGTTGTGTGCATATCAGTAGTTCATTCCTTTTTATTGCTGAGTAGTAAGTAGTTCATTAGGTATACCAGAGATTTTTAAAAAAAGTTTTATTGAGGTCATAATAGTTTATAACATTGTGAAATTTCAGTTGTACATTGTTATTTGTCACTCACCATATAAATGTACCCCTTTACCCCTTATGGCCACTCCCCCCAACCCCTTCCCCTTTGGTAACCACCAATCCCTTCTCTTTGTCCATTTACTAGTTTATCTTCCACATATGAGTGAAATCATATGGTGTTTTTGTCTTTCTCTGTCTGGCTTATTTCGCTTAACATAATACCCTCAAGGTCCACCCATGTTGTTGCGAATGGAATGATTTTGTCCTTTTTTATAGCTGAGTAGTGGTCCATGGTGTATGTGTGTATGCACGTACATATATATATCTCTCTCACATCTTCTTTATCCAGTCATCAGTCACTGGGCACTTGGGTTGCTTCCACTTCTTGGCTATTGTGAATAATGCTGCAATGGACATAGGGGTGCATTAGTCTCTTTGAATTGTTGATTTCAAGTTTTTTGGATAAATACCCAGTGGTGGGATGGCTGGGTCATATGATATTTCAATTTTTAATTTTTTGAGACATCTCTATACTGTTTTCCATAGTGGCTGCACCAGTTTGCATTTGCACCAGCAGTGTGTGAGGGTTCCCTTTTCTCCACACCCTCTCCAACACTTGTTATTTCTCATCCTGTTAAGTATAGCCATTCTGACGAGTGTGAAGTGATATTTCATTGTACTTTTGATTTGTATTTCCCTGAGATTAGTGATGTCGAACATCTTATGTGTGCCTATTGGCCATCTGCATATCTTCTTTAGAAAAATGTTCACATCCTCTGCCCGTTGTTTTGATCAGGTTGCTTATTTTTTGTTGTTGTTGAGTTGTATGAGTTCTTTATGTGTTTTGGAGATTAACCCCTTGTAAGATATACGATTTGCAAATATTTTCTTCTAGTTGGTGGGTTGTCTTTTTCGTTTTGTCCTGGTTTCCTTTGCCTTGCAGAAGCTCTTTACTCTGATGAAGTCCCACTTGTTTATTTTTTCTTTTATTTCCCTTGCCGGAGTAGACATGGTATTCAAAAAGATCTTCTAACACCAATGTCAAAGAGTATACTGCCTGTATTTTCTTTTGGGAGTTCTATGGTTTCAAGTCTTACCTTCAAGCCTTTGATCCATTTTGAGTTAATTTTTGCTTATGGTGGAAGATAATGGTCTCTTTTTGTTCTTTTGCATGTGGCTGTCCAGTTTTCCAAACACCATTTATTGAAGAGCTTTCCTTTCTCCATTGTATGTTCTTGGCTCCTTTGTCGAAAAATAGCTGTCCGTGCATGTGTGGTTTTATTTCTGGGCTTTCAATTCTGTTCCATTGATCTGTGCGCCTGTTTTTGTACCAGTACCATGCTGTTTTGATCACTAGGCTTGTACTATATTTTGAAGTCAGAGATTGTGATGCCTCCAGTTTTGCTCATTTTTCTGAGGATTGCTTTAGCTATTCTGGGTCTTTGGTTACCCCATATGAATTTTAGGATTCTTTGTTCTGTTTCTGTGAAGAATGTCATTGGGATTCTGATTGGGATTGCATTGAATCTGTAGATTGCTTTAGGTAGTATGGACATTTTAACTATGTTTATTCTTCCAATCCATGTGCATGGAATATCTTTCCATTTCTTTATGTCATCATCGGTTTCTTTCAATAACTTTTTATAGTTTTCATTGTATAGGTCTTTCACCTCCTTGATTAAATTTATTCCTAGATATTTTATTCCTTCTGTTGCCATTGTAAATGGCATTGTATTCTTGAATTCTCTATTAGCTCGTTATTAGAGTATAGAAATTCAGCTGACTTGTAAATTGATTCTGTACTCTGCAACTTTGCTGTAGTTGTTGATTATTTCTAGTAGTTTTACCACAGTTTTTTTAGTCCATTCACCAGTTGATGGACATTTTGGCTATTATGACTAGAACATCTTTGTCTTTCTATTTTGTAAAAAGACTTTCTGTTTTGCTTACCCTAGGAATCTTATTTAAATTATTTATTTTATGTTTAAATTATATATACCTGTGATAAGAATGTTGCTTGTAGATCAAGAATAATAAAAGGCAGATAATTTGCAACAAGAATATTATCTTCATCCTAGTACACTACTCTATTTTCATGTGTTTGATTTCCAAATATGAATTTCCACCTTTTGCTGATGAGTCTGATATACTGTTATCAAGTCATTTTATAACTCAAAAGGACTAGTCAGACAGTCTGACCTAATAAGGATAAGAGAGGTGACAGAAGCTGCTTTTGACCACTCACTATTTAGTAGCAAAGCCTCTGCTAGGCCCCAGATCTCCAGTTCAGTCCCCTCTGCTTTTTTGTACCAGCCTGTTTCTCAAAAGCTTATGTACTAATTATTCAACTAGGGAGATAAGGTTGTACCAATACACAGAGTATATTTAACAAAATATTTTTTAAAATCTTATTTTATAGAAAATTTCAAACAAATAATTAGAATTCAATAAGTATTTATCAATGGTTCTCCACCAGGGACAATTTTGCCCCCAGGGGGACATTTTACAACGTCCAGAGACATTTTTGGTTGTCACAGCTGAAGAGGATTGCTACTGACTGGGAATGCTGCTGAACGTTTTACAGTACACAAGACAGCACCCCCCTTCTCCCAACAAAGAACTTTCTGGTCCAAAATGTCAGTAGTGCCAGGGTTGAGGAACCCGGGTATATAGATAGCCACCAGGTACTCCACAGCTAAATGGCCAGTCCTGTTTCATTTGTTGTCTCCCCAAGAAGCAAATTCAGTATGTTGTATCATTTCATCTCTAAAGCTCTTGGAAGAGATAAAGCTTCTTTTAATTTTTTTGGTTTCTGTGAGGAAGATTGGCCCTGAGCTATCCTCTGTTGCCAGTCTTCCTCCTTTTGCTTGAGAAAGAGTGTTGCTGAGCTAACATCTGTGCCACTCTTCCTCTGTTTTATGTGGGAGCAGTGCTACGTCTGCACCCAGGATCTGAACCTGGGAACCCCGGGCTGCTGAAGCAGAGCATGCAAACTTAACCACTGTGCCACTGGGCTGGCCCTGAGATAAAGCTGCTTTTAAAAAAAACATGTAATCATAATCCCTTTATCATAAGTTCTTAAATATCCAGTCAGTGTTCAAATTTCCTCTGTTGTCTACTTTTTTAGCACTCTGTTGAAGGGTCCATATATTACAGTTGGCTAATATGTGAAATAAGATGCTTTTTAATGGCAACAAAAAAGTTTGCATTCTAGTTTATTTTCTACGGTTGACTTGTGTAGAGCCATTGACAAATCCTGTTTATATACTCGTAAAGTTAGAAATGTATTTTTCACTTAAATTTCAAACCATATGACACATTGTAAGCCTGGCTTATTTGCCAAAGTACCAGAGGCCCCAGGGCTTTGCCATTTATTTAATAGCTCCTGGTGTGTATGCACCATGTACTTACTTATTATTAGTTAATGCAGACAGTCATCAGAATTTCTTATCTCTCTGAAATAAACTGATGGTGTATTGTTTAGCTAACTATTGATTATGTAAGACTATTATTAACCTCTTCAAATTTGAGTGCCTACTCTGTGTATGACACTGTACTTAGGTGCCATAGAGGATATACCTAGGAACCATATCACTCCTGCTCTTTAGGACTTCGCAGTGCCTGTAGAACAAAGTACGCTGAACTCTGTGAAACCGTTTGTAAACTCTCAAACTGAAGCAAACACAAGAATCACCTGGAAGGCTTATCAAAGTGCTGATTGCTGGGCCCCACCTGCAAACCTTGATTATATCATTGGGGCGCTAGGGTTTGCAGTTCTAACAAGTTCCCAGGTGATACTGATGCTGCAGGTTCAGGGACCACACTTTAAGAATTGCTGCCTTAGAGTGGATACCAGGGGAAAGGTGGGGTGGGGGGTAGGCACAAAGGGTGAAGTGGTGCACCTACAACATGACTGACAAACATTAATGTACAATTGAAATTTCACAAGATTGTAACCTATCAATAACTCAATTAAAAAAAAAAGAATTGCTGCCTTAGTATTCAGTGAAGGCTTACCAAATAAACTATATTTCTTTAGATTGTATTGTGACTATAGAAGAGAGATTTCCAGCAGATTCAATAATTTTCAGGTTTCATGAGTTGTTTTTTTTTTGAGGAAGATCAGCCCTAAGCTAACATCTGCCGCCAATCCTCCTCTTTTTGCTGAGGAAGACTGACCCTGAGCTAACATCCGTGCCCATCTTCCTCTACTTTATATGTGGGACGCCTACCACAGCATGGCTTGCCAAGCGGTGCCATGTCCGCACCCAGGATCTGAACCAGCGAATCCCGGGCCGCTGAAGTGGAACATGCGCACTTAACACTGTGCCACCGGGCTGGCCCACTATGAGTTTTTAAAATTGGTTCTTTCTAAGAAAGTGTGGTTATGGAGAATAAGAATAAAAATAGTTACCATTTGTTGATCATTTACTATATATCAACAGTAGTAAGTACTTTATATAACATTTTATTTAAAATATGTAGTATAATTTCATTTAATCTGCATTTTAACTTCCAAGCACAGCTGTTTATTGAATCAAGCTGTTTGGGCCTTTAAAAAAAAGTTGAGGGGCTGGCCTGGTGGCATAGTGGTTGAGTTTGCATGCTCCACTTTGGCAGCCTGGGGTTTGTGGGTTCATATTCCGGGCACAAACCTATACATGGCTCATCAAGTTGTGCTGTGGCAGCATCCCACATATAAAATAGAGGAAGATTGTCAACAGATGTTAGCTCAGGGCCAATCGTTGTCACCACAAAAAAAGTTGATCTCTGAAGAATTAATATTTTTTTATTGGGTCAAAGTGTTTGGGAAAAGATCTTAGAGACTTCAACTTGAGGGTGATTCTTGTTTTTTCTGTATGTAAATTAGGTGAAGGTAGAAATTTGCCGTGAGTAGAAAATTGGTCATTTTGATTATTTATGTAGCACATGATTATTTACATTGTAATAACTTTTAGGAAACTTATACATAGCTTAATGTAGATTAGTAGTACTTGTTATCTTTAACTTCAAAGAAGATTGTTCTAGATTCTAAGATATAGACAAATTTTTATCCCTGGAATTTGTTCCCAAGCTGGAATAAGAGTCAGGGAATGTGACCCCTTCTTATCACCACTGGGAGGATTAAGGCAGAAATTCGCTTGTTTTGCATTCTTGTTTTGTTTTGTTTTTTGCTGAGGGAGATTCGCCCTGAGCTAACGTTTGTTGTCAATCTTCCTCTTTTTGCTTAAGGAAGATTTGCCCTGAGCTAACATCTGTGCCCATATTTGTCTATTTTGTATGTGAGTTGCTGCCACAACGTGGCCGCTGATGAGTGGTGTAGATCCACTCCTGGGAACCAAACCCAGGCAGCCCAAGCAGAGCGTGCCAAACTTAACCACTAGGCCACAGTGCTGGCCCCCTTTACATCCATTTTAAACTTTCAAATTAAACCTGAAGGAGAAAACAAATCTCTTCCCTGGGAATCTCCCAGCTTTAAAGTTGTCTTACACAAGAATTTAAAGAATGTGCTTGGAGTTGATTTGCAAGTAGTAATAAGGGGTTTGTGCTGACCCACGTGCACCTGCCTGTACAGTAATTGAAAGGGTGGAAGTTGGCACTGGAAGAAGAGAACTTTTCTTGGGGAGTCCACCTTCTTCTTCAAGCTAGAGTTCCTTAGCACTGCGCTCTAACCACCTGAGCTGCTGAGCCATGGTTAGTCTTATAGTAATGTTATGGGGACTAGATAAGGCATTGTTTTGTGGGTTACATGTTTTGTGGGTGTTCAAAGTTGAAGCTTGAACCAAGTAGATAGAAGGTGTTTCGTTTGTGTTTCTTGCTAATAGTTAGGCTGTTGCTTTTGAGGGGAGTTTAAATATTGTGGGATTTGTGTTACGGACATTTTACCTGAAAATCTGTATTGGTAGAATTTAATATGAAATTTGAATAAGCTGAACCCAAAGGTTTTTATTGCAGAATTTTATATAACACTATTCTTTATGTAGTTAGTACATTTATGATTTCATTGACTACAATAGCAGATTCTAGGATGAGAATCCTGGAGAGGAGTAGATTAGAATAACTTCCTAACTCAGCCTTTTGCCCTTAGACTTATTCTTTATCCAGAAGAATAATTTAAACTGGGGCAAGCAGCTTTTGTTGTTGAAGGCATTTGAAGTGTTCTTGATAGCATTCTGTTCACATACTATCTCCTTGTCTTCCTTCCCTTGCCTCGCCCTCCCTATCCTAGGCCTGCCTTGGTATCCATAGGCATCTATTAGCTTTACTAGTAGAATAGACTAAAGGAGCGTATGTCTTCTCTTTTTTTTTTTTTGAGGAAGATTAGCCCTGAGCTAACATCTGCCACCAATCCTCCTCTTTTTGCTGAGGAAGACTGGCCCTGAGCTAACATCCGTGCTCATCTTCCTCTACTTTATATGTGGGATGCCTCCCACAGCATGGCTTGCCAGCCTCTAAGAAATCTTTTTTAAAAAAAAGTTTTCTTTTTTGGTGTATGCATGTCTAGAGTATATTCTCATTTGTATCTTCTGGTTGTGTAATGACTTATATTCTATGGCTCTTTTATATATGGACAAAATTTTTAAGAACTAATACATAATATATAAAATGGAGTGCATTCCCCATTCATTTTTCTTACTGCTTTTTTCTTTTCGTTTTTTTTTCTTTTCTTTTCTTTTTTTTTGCTGAGGAAGACTGGCCCTGAACTAACATCTGTGCCCATCTTCCTCTACTTTATATGTGGAATGCCCACCACAGCATGGCTTGACAAGCACTGCATAAGTTCGTACCCAGGATCTGAACCTGTGAACCCTCGGCCACCGAAGTGGAACGTGCGAACTTAACCACTGCACCACCAGGCCAGCCCCCCTTATTGCTTCTTACGTTAGTGTTGATATGGCCCCTCTAACAGTTAGTAGTACTTTGGCTGAAAATCATAAAAACCTAACATGACAACTTAACTAAATAGAGGTTTGTTTTTCTCACAAAAGAAATCTAGGCAGCTTCTAGCTTTGGTTCAGCAGTTGAGTAATATTGGAGCTGGTGGTTTTTAAAAATATTTTTTTGTCTTGGGCCATCCCCGTCGCATAGTGGTTAGGTTTGCTCAGTCTGCTTCAGCAGCTCAGGATCTGCAAGTTCGGATCCTGGGCGCAGACCTATGTACCACTCATCAAGCCATGCTGAGATGGCATCCTACATACAAAATAGAGGAAGATTGGCATAAATGTTAGCTCAGGGCCAGTCTGCCTCACACACACACACACACACACATTTTTTGTCTTTTTTCTCATATTTGAGACCTTATGGCTGTAGGAGATCTCATACAGCTCCAGCTGCTATGGTTGCATTCAAGGCAAGAGAAAGGAGGAGGGGGCTGTACTAGTGTATCTGTCTCCTTTTATGAGAAACACAAGGTTCTCCCAGAACCCTCCAGTAGACTTTCACTAATGAGAACTGGCCGGAACTAATCCACATGCTACCTCTCGCTGCAGGGAAGTTGGAGAAAACAGGAATTTAGCTGACAATGTTGCCTCCCCAAACACACACGTAGGTTCTCTGGAAATGAAGAAAGGAGGATTGGATATTGAGTAGCTAACTACAGTATTTACTCCATTCTCTAATACTATGTAGCAACTTAAACGTTTTACATTAAAGAGAGGGTTTAGTTTGAAAATGAATGCTTTATGAATTTGTTAATAATCCTTCTTTGGCTTGATTCTGCGTTATTTTCAGTATCAGTGTACATATTCTAGTTTTCATGGTGGATGAATTGGTATCAGCTCAATTCCATGGGAGGGAGAAGGATCACCACTCCTTTAAATTGTTTTGTGTGTGTGAGGAAGATTGGCCCTGAGCCAACATCTGTTGCCAGTCTTCCTCTTTGTGCTTGAGGAAGATTGTCGCTGATCTGACATCCATGCCAATCTCCCTCTATTTTTTGTGGCATTCTTCCACAGCGTGGCTTGATGAACAGTGCTAGGTGCGTCCCCCAGATCCAAACCTGTGAACCTTGGGCCACCAAAGGAGAGCATACTAACTTAACCACTATGCCACTGGGCCGACTCCAGGACTCCTTTAAAATTTAAGAATTAAGTTCAACAGCTTTGAGTACCTGTTAAGTGCTTAGTGCTGCCACAAAATGTTGTAGATTGGCTACTGAAGAATTATATAACTTTTTTTTTGTCCTCAGGTTGTTTATTGGCTCCTTAGGGAGAAGAAAATTCCATGCATGAAATAATTGGCTAACAGTACAAGAATTAAAAATTTTTGTTAAAATGTTTAGTATTGAGGGGCCAGCCCCATGGCCAAGTGGTTAAGTTCATGCACTCTCCTTCGGTGGCCCAGGGTTTCACCAGTTTGGATCCTGGGTGAGGATCCAGCACCAATTAGCAGGCCATGCTAAGGCGGCATCCCACATGCCACAACTAGAAGGACCTACCAGCAAAATATACAACTGTGTACCTGGGGCGCTTTGGGGAGAATAAGAAAATATTTTTAAAAAAATGTTATTGACATTGAGTGCTACGATATAAGAATAAGAAACTTTTTCCTCTTTAGGGCCAATGATGAATGCATGGAAAAATAAAATGAAGGCCAAGGAGAAGCTGAAGTCAATTTAATTTGCTTCTGTTTTGAGAGAATTTTTTTAATTTAAACACATTAGACTTTTAAACTTAAGCACTTTATGTCAGGAAACATCAAACTAAATATGCTGAATTTAACCCTATTGGAATTTAACAAACGTCAGATATTTCAGTCTGTTGTGTGAGTTTATAATCTAATGGTGAAATACAGGTTTCTTTCTGCTTTGTGTTATGATTGTTTATTTGCATGAGTGTGTATTAGGTTAGGCTGCATTATGTTGTGGTAATACAAATGACCAAAATCTTAGTGGTTTTACACAGTAAAAAATCCTTGTTCACACAAATTTTGCCTGAGGGCTCATTGGCTCTATGAAGAGTGAGCTCCATGTCCAGGCCAATTTGATCCTGTGGCCCTCCATCTTTGGAGAGTGCTCAGGCTTCAGGAGAGCAGAAGACAGGGCTGGAGTCCAGCACTGGCAGTTAAATACTTTAGCGTGGGAATGACATGTCACTTTCACTTGCATCTCATTGGCCAAACGTAGGCACGTCGCTAGAGGGAAGTGTGTTTCTTTGCAGTCAGATTAATCCTCCACTAACTCAGAAGCAAAAGAGCCCATGTGGGGGATAGTAATATGGTCTACAACAAAGTAGCATAGTAGAGATAGGTACATACAAAGTATCTCAGGAGCCCAAAGGAAAAGAAATTAATTCTGATAGAAAACAGGGAGAGTCATGGAAGGGCTTCATAAAGATGGTGAGAAATGATCCAAACATAAAGGAATGAGTAGGGTTTTAGGTTTGAAGAGAAGAAAGAGCACTCAAACTGAGGGAACAGGATCACACTAGAGAATAGTGGAGAGGAGGAAAGGATTAGATCGGAGAGGGCCTTGAATTCATTTAACATTCATTCAACAATAATGTATTGCACAGCTACTATGTACCAGGCACTGTTCTAAGTTCTCAGAATATCTGATAATGAACAAAACAGACAAAAATCCCCTTGTCCTCTTGAAAGTTACATGCTAATGGATGTAGTACTAAAGAGTTAGTCTTTTATTATAAGTAGATTGGGGAGTAAGCAAAGGTATAAACTTGGCGTAAGATATGAATCTTAAGATTCTTGCACCATTTCTATTTTACATGCAGTAAAAGACAGTTGATTTGCACAGAAGTTAATACTTTGTCTATTTAACTGTGCCTCCCTCTAGAAAACCTAATACATGAAAAGCTGAATTTATAAACCATGTAAATTAGAAAAATGTATGTTTACATTCCAAAAGCTTAACAAAAATTTTGGATAGTAGTATAATTTTTTTTTTTTTTTTTTTGAGCAAGATTAGCCCTGAGCTAACTGCTGCCAATCCTCCTCTTTTCATTGAGGAAGACTGGCCCTGAGCTAACATCCATGCCCATCTTCCTCTACTTTTTTATATGTGGGATGCCTACCACAGCGTGGCGTGCCAAGCGGTGCTGTGTCTGCACCCGGGATTGGAACCGGCGAGCCCCAGGCCACTGAAGCAGAACGTGTGCACTTAACCGCTGCACCACCAGGCCAGCCCCTGGATAGCAGTATAATTTTAATGACTATGTTTTCATTGTGTAAATAGTAAAACCACTTGACACATACCTCATGGAGATGGGGACTTTGTCTTATGCACTGTTGTTTTTCCAACACCCAAAACAGTGTCTGGCACATATTTATATAAAGTTTGTTATATATTATCACTTGGCAAATATTTGAATGAATGAAAGAAGAAATTCAGAAGATAGAAAAGAGTAATTTCTCGTACTTTAACCACCTGAACACTACAGTGGTTAGTATTTTGATATTTTTTATTTAATCATTTTAATATTTATTAAGGACCTGTTATGGGCCAACTACTGTTTTAAGATCTAAAGAATAATAAATTACTGTCCCTGTTTTCATGAAACTTAAATCTAGTTTGGAAATAAATATATAACAAATATGGTTACCAAAATTCTTATAAAACCATACTCCAGCTGATCTACAAAATTTGCGTTACAACAGCATGTCTTGTGTACAACAAAGTGTACCTGTTTTGTTTAGTGTCATAACTTAGTTGTTTTAATCTTTTCTTTGATCAGCAAGTCCTCATTTATGAAGAGGCTATTTTTCCAAAGTTCTGATTTGGAAATTAGAATCCTTTTTGTTATAGGAACAGTGTTACAAATGGCTTAGTTTCATAACTAGTCCTGTTTTACCTAAAATATACATTTACAGTAAATCATACAAATTGTTTTCAGTGCAGTTTTACATGATAACTGAATAGAACAGAGGAGAACTTAATACCAAAATCTGGTACATGAAGGAGAAGTATTTGTTTAGAGGAATATGAGAAAGTAGATGGAGATTAACATGGAAATTCTGGAAAGGACAGGACTTCAGAAGTTGATGGCACAAATTAAGCTTCACTTTAAAATACTTGTTTTTCCTTCTTCTTGATATGAGTGCATTACAAAATACTTCTTATGTTTATCAGCTAGAATGAGGCTTGTGTGGACTGATAGATATAGAGAGAGGATGGGAAAGAAGGGACATTTTCCTGGACAAAAAGTTAGAAAAGAGAAAAGAATGAAGGAGGTTGAAAGTGTCTGTGTGAGGCTGTTTTGAAAGTGAGAAGCCTTCCTGGAGCAGGAGTTCACAGCCATGAGAAACAGGCAGTGGGGCATAGCGTCCTTTGAGCATGTCTGGGGAAAGAGGAACACTGGGCAACTGGGTGCTTGTACATACAGAATAGCACACAGCAGGCGTTTGTAACTCCCGTACCTTTGTGTTTAATACCGTTAGAGCCGCATATGATTTGTTTTACCTTTATGGAGCACGTTGAGTACTTTATTCATCTTTTCAACAAATATTTATCAAGGGCCACACAGTCTGGCTGTTTCTTTAAACACATTGTTTTGAATTACTGTTAGCAGCGTACTGTTGAAATAAATTGAGAATCCAGATCCTCTTTGGATTTCTCATTAATGATGTGGCTATGAATAAAGCACAGAGTATCCTGTGGTGAATGGTGATATCAGCTGTTCTGCCTGCTTCACAAGGTGTAGTAAGAATCCTACGTGCCGGTGTGTTTAATAGCATATGGAAAAGTTAAGTTCTTTATGACTGTAAGGCAGTCCTGTTACTCCTATTTTATATTACAGCCACATATAGAAAATATCTCGTTTCTTTCTGAACACCCGGGTGAATGTCAACAATTGATATTTTTCTTCTAAGTGTTGTCTTGTTTTCCTCATAAATTTATTTCATGTGGGCAAATCCCTTTAAAGTACTAGCTGCATTAGGATTAAAATTAAAGGTGTAATGTTTTGTTTCTTCAATTAGAGGCTCTTAAAACTTGGCAAGTACTATGTGTTCTCTCATTTCCTTATCTTTGTTGTATGTTGTATTGTAGCACACGTCACATGGAGATGGGCGGCAAGAAGTTACCTCTCGCACTGGACGCTCTGGAGCTCGGTGTAGAAACTCTATAGCTTCCTGTGCAGATGAACAACCTCACATCGGAAACTACAGACTGTTGAAAACAATCGGCAAGGGGAATTTTGCAAAAGTGAAATTGGCAAGACACATCCTTACAGGCAGAGAGGTAAAATACAAATTATGCTTAACTTCTGTTATGATGCTTGCTCTGTTTAGTTCCACGTGAGAGAGAAGAGAGTGTCTATATTTGCGCTTCTTTCTAAGCTAAACTTTTTTTTTTCAGAACAAGAAACATATATTAATTATCTAGGAGTTTTTTTGCTTTCCCATTTCCTTAAATTAGTTGTAAATATTATGAGTGTTTGAATAATCTTTTTCCTTTAAAAATAGTGGTCTTTTTCAGCAGTAAACATCTGCCACCACAGTAAAAAGTGTTTTGAACATCAAGTGTAAGCTCTTGGTACTTGAAAATCAGTAGTGTTATCTGTTTTTAAAGATTTATGCTCAAGAAGGTTCTTCATCTCCCCAAATACTTTTCTCATGGCTTATATTTGATGGATTATCATGCATGAAGGCGCATGCTTTTCTAACTTGTGTGATATTGGCTTTCTGCTCAACCACATTCTCTATTTATCAGAAATACTTCCATTAAAACTACTGAGTTAACTCCTTCTTCACATTATGCTTGTGTAGCACAGAACCTGTTTTGCTTCTTTGACATGGTTTCTTGCATTTAGATCTTTCTACCTGTTGTTCCTCTGCCTGAAATACACTTCACCCTTTTGTGTAGGGATCACTTCTGGGAAGTAATCATTGACAGACTCTTTCCCCAGGCATGGTACTCATGTTAAAAATCCTGCTACTTCCCTTAGATAGCTTGTTGTACGTTATATTGGTATTGCTTATTTGCCTGTCTTCCCCCTCTAGTCTGTAGGGTAGAAGTCAGTACTTAACACAATGTTTGGCACATATTAGGTACTTAATATTGTTGAGTGAATGTAATGATACTTTTGAAGGAAGCTTTTTAAAGAAATGCTTTCTCTGTACTGGAGCCTCCTGATATGTGTGCCAAGACAGTGTTACGAATGTGCCATGGTGCAGATGCCTGCCACCCACCATACCCAGGGCTGCTGGAGCAGGACCCTGGGCCTGTTATTCTGTCAGCAAGCAGCCTGTGTTTGCTGCAGTGTGCCCTAAAAATATTCTCATTTTCTCTATGTGCTGGGACCTGAAGAAGGTTGGGGAGCACTTGTCTATGCTAATTGGAGTCTTTTTATTTATTTATTTATTTATCTATTTATTTATTTTATTGAGGTCATATTGGTTTATAACGTGTAATTTCAGGTATACATTATCATATCAGTTTCTCTATAAACTCCGTTGTGCACACCGCCACTAGTGTAGTTTTCATCTGTCACCATACACATGTGCCCTTTTTACCCCTTTTGCCCACCTTCCACCTCCTTCCCCTCTGGCAACCACTAATCTGTTCTCTTTGTCCATGTGTTAGTTTTATCTTCCATCATATGAGTGAAGTCATATGGTGTTTTTCTTTCTTTGTCTGGCTTATTTCACTTAACATAAAACCCTCAAGGTCCATCCATGTTGTTGCAAATGGGACGATTTTGTCCTTTTTATGGCTGAGTAGTATTCTGTTGTATGTCTATACCACATCTTCTTTATCCGTTCATCAGTTGATGGGCACTTGGGTTGCTTCCACATCTTGGCTATTGTGAGTAATGCTGCAGTGAACAAAAGGGTGCATAGATCTCTTAGTATTGTTGATTTTTGTGTTCTTTGGATAAATACCCAGTAGTGGGATAGCTGGGTCGTATGGTATTTCTATTTTTAGTTTTTTGAGACACCTCCATACTGTTTTCTCTAGTGGCTGCACCAGTTTGCATTCCCACCAGCAGTTTATGAAGGTTCCCTATTTTCAACATCCTCTCCAACACTTATTATTTCTCGTCCTGTTAATTATAGCCATTCTGATGGTTGTGAGGTGATATCTCATTGTAGTTTTGATTTGTATTTCCCTAATAATTAGTGACATTGAACATCTTTTCATGTGCCTGTTGGCCCTCTGTGTACCTTTGGAAAAATATCTGTTCATATCCTTTGCCCATTTTTTGATCCGGTTGTTTGTCTTTTTGTTGTGGAGTTGTATGACTTCCTTATATGTTTTGGAGATTAACCCATTGTCAGATATATGGTGTGCAAATATTTTCTCCCAGTTGGTAGGTTGTCTTTTTGTTTTGTTCCTGGTTTCCTTTGCCTTGCAGAAGCTCTTTAGTCTGATGTAGTCCCATTTTTTATTTTTTCTTTTCTTTCCCTTGCCTAAGTAGACATGGTATTCGAAAAGATGTTGCTAAGACTAATGTCAAAGAGTGTTCTGCCTATATTTTCTTCTAGGAGTTTTATAGTTTCAGGTCTTACAGTCAGGTCTTTAATCCATTTTGAGCTAATTTTTGTGTGTGGTGTAACATAATGGTCTACGTTCATTCTTTTGCATGTGGCTATCCAGTTTTCCAAACACCATTTATCGAAGAGACTTTTCCTTTCTCCATTGTATGTTCTTGGCTCCTTTGTTAAAAATTAGCTGTCCGTACATGTGTGGTTTTACTTCTGGGCTTTCAGTTCTCTTCTGTTGATCTGTGTGTCTGTTTTTGTACCAGTACCATGCTGGGTTTTTTTGTTGTTTGTTTTTTTTATTTAGGAAGATTAGCCCTGAGCTAACTACTGGAAATCCTCCTCTTTTTGCTGAGGAATACTGGCCCTGAGCTAGCATCCATGCCCATCTTCCTCTGCTTTATACGTGCGATGCCTACCACAGCATGGCTTTTGCCAAGCAGTGCCATGTCCGTACCCAGGATCCAAACTGGCGAACCTCGGGCCACCGAGAAGCTGAACGTATGAACTTAACTGCTGCGCCAGCAGGCGGACCCCCCCATGCTGTTTTGATTACTGTAGCTTTGTAGTATATTTTGAAGTCAGAGGTTGTGATGCCTCTAGCTTTGTTCTTTTTTCTCAGGATTGCTTTCGCTATTTGGGGTCCTTTGTTATTCCCCGTAAATTGTAGGATTCTCTGTTCTATTTCCATGAAGAATGTCATTGGGATTCTGATAGGGACTGTATTCAATCTGTAGATTGCTTTAGGTAATATGGACGTTTCAACTATGTTTATTCTTCCAGTTCATGATCATGGAGTACCTTTCCATTTCTTTATATCTTCTATTACTTTCAGTAATGTCTGATAGTTTTCAGTGTATACATCTTTTACCTCCTTGGTTAATTTTATTCCTAGATAATTTTACTCTTTTTCTTGCCATTGTAAATAAATGGGATTGTATTCTTAACTTCTCTTTCTGCTAGTTCATTATTAGTATAGAAATGCAACTGATTTTTGTAAGTTGATTTTGTACCCTGCCACTTTGCTGTAGTTGTTGGTAATTTCTAGTAGCTTTCTGGTGCATTCTTTAGACTTTTCTACGTATAGATTCATCTTGTCCACAAACAGCAAGATTTTCACTTCTTTCTTTCCTATTTGGATACCTTCTATTTCTTTTTCTTGCCTAACTGCTCTGGCCAAAACCTCTAGTAGTATGTTGAATAAGAGTGGTGAGAGTGGGCACCCTTGTCTTGTTCCTGTTCTCAGAGGGAGGGCTTTCAGTTTTTCAGTGTTAAGTACGATGTTGGCTGTGGGTTTGTCATATATGGCCTTTATTATCTTGAAATACTTTCCTTCTGTACCCATTTTATTGAGAGTTTTTGTCATAAATGGGTGCTGGGTCTTGTCAAATGCTTTCTCTGCATCTATTGAGATGATTGTGTGATTTTTATTCTTCATTTTGTTAATGTGGGGTATCACATTGATTGATACACACACATTGAACTATCCTTGCGTCCGTAGTATAAATCCCACTTGATCGTGGTGTATGATACTTTTAATGTATTGCTATATTTCGTTTGCCAATAGTTTGTTAAGATTTTTGCATCTGTGTTCATCAGTGATATTGGCCTGTAATTTTCCTTCTTTGTCTTATCCTTGACTAGTTTTGGTATCAGGGTACTGTTGACCTCATAGAATGAGTTAGGAAGCATTCCATTGTCTTCAATGTTTTGAAATAGCTTGGGAAGGATAAGTAATAAATCTTATTTGAATGTTTGGTAGAATTCTCCAGAGAAGCCATCTGGTCCTGGACTTTTGTTTTTGGGGGGAGGTTTTGATTACTGTTTCAATCTCTTTACTTGTAATTGGTCTATTCAGATTCTCTATTTCTTCTTGGTTCAGTTTTGGGAGGTTGTATGACTCTAAGAACATATCCATTTCTTCTAGGTTATCCAATTTGTCGGCATGTAGTTTTTCATAGTATTCTCCTATAATCCTTTGTTTTTGTTTTTTTGTGGTATCATTATAGTTTCTCCTCTTTCCTTTCTAATTTTATTTATTTGAGCCTTCTCTTTTTTTTTTTAGTGAGTCTGGCTAAGGATTTGTCAATTTTGTTTATCTTCTCAAAGAAGCAGCTCTTAGTTTCATTGATGCTTTCTATAGTTTTTTTAATCTCTATTTCATTTCTTTCTGCTCTGATTTTTATTATTTTCCTCCTTCTGCTGACTTTGGACTTTGTTTTTCTTTTTCTAGTTCTGTTAGCTGTAGCTTAGGATTACTCATTTGAGATTTTACTTCTTTGTTGAGGTAGGCCTGTATTGCTATAAATTTTCCTCTTAGAACCACTTTTGCTGTGTCCCTTAAGAATTGGTTATGTTGATGTGCCACACTAGAAGGCCCTACAACTAAAAAAAATACACAACTGTGTGCTCAGGAGATTTGGGGAGGAAAAAAAAAAGAAGAATTGGTATGTTGTGTTTTCGTTTTCATTTGTCTCCAGGTATTTTTTTATTTCTCCTTTGACTTCTTCATTAATCCAGTGCTTGTTCAGCAGCATGTTGTTTAGTCTCACATATTGTGACTTTCTCAGCAATTTTCTTGTACTTGATTTCTAGTTTCATAGCACTGTAGTTGGAAAAGATACTTGATATGATTTCAGTCATCTTAAATTTTTTGAGGCTTGCTTTGTTTCCCAACATAAGATCTGTCTTTGAAAATGTTCCGTGTGTACTTGAGAAGAATGTATATTCTCCTGTTTTTGGATAAAATGTTCTATATGTATATATTAAGTCCATTTGGTCTAGTATTTCATTTAAGGCCACTGTTTCCTTGTTGACTTTCTGTCTAGATGATTTATCCATTGATGTAAGTGGGGTGTTGTGGCCCCCTACTATTATTGCATTGCTGTCAGTTTTCCCTTTAGGTCTGTTTGTAGTTGGTTTACATACTTGGGTGCTCCTGTGTTAGGTGCATATATATTCATAAGTGTTATGTCCTTCTGGTGGGCTGTCCTTTTATCATTATATACTGCCCCTCTTTGTCTCTCATAGTCTTTTTTATCTTCAAGTCTGATTTGTCTCATTTGCTGTCTTTTGCTTGCCATTTGTTTGGAGTATCATCTTCCATCCCTTCACTGTGTCTTTTGCTTGCCATTTGTTTGGGGTATCATCTTCCATCCCTTCACTGTGTCTTTTGCTTGCTATTTGTTTGGGGTATCATCTTCCATCCCTTCACTGTGAGCCTATGTTTGTCTTTAGAGCTGAGATGTGTTTCCTGGAGGCAGCATATTGTTGGGTCTTGTTTTTTAATCCAACCAGCCACTCTGTGTCTTTTGATTGGAAAATTCAATCCATTTACATTTAGAGTGATTATTGATGTATAAAGGCTTAATAATGCCATTTTATCTCTTGTTTTCTGGTTATTTTATATTTCTGTTGTTTCTTTTCTCTTGTATTTCTGACTGCCACTTCAGTTTGGTGGTTTTCTCTTTATGATTTGTGGCTGTGCTTTGATTTTTTGTTTAGTGGTTGCCATGAGGTTTGTATAAATTATCTCATAGATGAGATAGTCAATTTTCTGATAGCCTCTTATCTCCAATAGCTTATCAGTTTCCATCCTTTTCCTCTTCCCCTTCTGAGTTTGTGTTGTCACACAGTGTTGTTGTCTGCCTTGTGAGTTTGTGACTAAATTTAAGTGTTTATAGTTATTTTTGATGCTTTCCTTCCCTTTGTCTTTTATCTTATAATTAAGTATTTACTAACCTATTCTGATACAAAGCTGCAATTTTATGATTCTGTCTATTTATCTCGTTGCTCAAGGTTTTGTAAACCTTTGGGTTTTAGTTTCAGATGGGAGGGCTCCTTTCAACATTTCTTGTAAGGCTGGCCTAGTGGTGATGAACTCCCTCAACTTTTGTTTATCTGAGACAGCCTTTATTTCTCCATTGTATCTGAAGGATAGTTTCATTGGATAGAGGAGTATTTGCTGAACAGTTTTTGTCTTTCAGTATTTTTGATGTATCATTCCATTCTGTCTTAGACTGTAAGGTTTTTGCTGAGAAATCTGCTGATAGGGGTTCCTTTTGTAGGTTATTTTCTTCTGCCTTGGCTGCCTTTTATATTTTTTCTTTGTCATTGACTTCTACCAGTTTTAACAGTATATGCCTTGGAGAGGTCTTTTTGCATTGATGTAATTAGGTGTTCTCTTGGCTTTATGTACTTCTAAGTCAAGTTCTTTCCCCAGGTTTGGGAAGTTCTCAGCTATTAGTTCTTTAAACACTCTCTGCTCCTTTGTCCCTCTGGAATACCTATAATCCTTATGTTGCTTTTCCTAATTGAGTCAGATATTTCTCAAAGAATTTCTTCATTTTTAAAAAAATCTTAGTTTTCTTTCCTCCTCCACCTGAAGCATTTCTATATTTCTATCCTCTAAATCACTGATTCTGTCCTCTATAACGTCAGCTCTGTTTTTTATGGATTCTAGCTTAATTTTATTTCATTTTGTTTTTCATATCCAGAATTTTTCTGGGTGTTTTGTTTTGTTTTGTTTAGATTTTCAGTGTCTTTGGCGAAGTGTTCCTTGTGCTTGTTAATTTTATTCCTGAGCTTATTGAACTCTCTAAATTTTCTTGTATCTTGTTGAGTTTCTTTATGATAACTGTTTTGGATTCTCCTCTCCGTCTTTGGATTGTAAATTTCTGTGAGTTCAGGATTGGCTTCTGGAGACTTGTGTTCCTTCTGCTCTGAATGTTAATGTAGTTTTTCATGGTGTTTGATGAAATGCTGGTGCATTTGTGGTAGTATCAGGTTATCAGGTTGCAGATTCAACCTGCCACTGCTGGCGGGGGCAGGAGCTTTTGTTTTCTGATCCTGCCCTGTCTGCTGCAAGTTTTGCCAGTAGGGCTTCCCTGCATTTGCATGCTGACTGCAGCCATTTGGCAGGTCATGCACGCATGCACATGTGGGGCCTCTGTGCTCCACCAACAGGTCACTCTGGTGTGGGACCGTTGCACTTCACAGGGGATTGGTCAAGCTGGTGTGCTAGGTAGGAGGGGTTGGGAGCTTTCTTTTGCTCATGGTTGGCTCGTCTGAGCTGCTGCTTTTGGTGGGAGCTCCTTCGCAGGGGCTGAGCTGTAACATGGTGGGCACTCCCACAGGCTACAACTCTGAAAACATGCATGGGGGGCCTGGCTGCCAACACTGTGTGAACATCTGCAACCTGTATTGCTGCTGCCAGAGAGGGGAAGGGGTCCACTCACCTAGTTCCGCTGCCTCCTGGGGATCCAATCCACTCACCTTCAGATGCACAGTTGTGTGGATCTCTCAGACATCCTTTTGTGCTGTGTGGGGAATGCTGCATAGGGAATGTTGTGCTGTTCTGCTGGTTACTGAATGTCCATTCAATTGTAGCTTAGAGGGGAGAGACAAAGTGAACAACTCACTCCACCATGATGCTGACTTATTCTCTGCTAACTGGAGTCTTAAGTAAAGACTCTAAGTAAAGCTTTGTTTCTTCACATACCATCTCAATTTTAGCGACAAATCTCTGGTTAAGACTCAGTTGTTGACTTGCCTGGACTGCTTTTGGAATCAGTAAAGAGCACAAGTAGGTGGAGCTTTCCTCAATGTCCTTGATCACAGCTTGTTGAAATAAGGAATAAAACCTCTGAGTTAGTTCCCACCAGGCTCAGGTGGTTACTCAGCCAGTTTCCTTACATGGGCAGAGAATGGTGGGTTAGAAGAGGAGTGGGACAGACAGAGCCCCTCCCATTTTACTTAACATACATGGCTGAAATCTAGCCTATGGTGTTTATATCTAGTGGTTCTCTCTCCGGAAATGCTTGAATCTCACTAGATAGTGGCTAAATTTAAATTGTTTGTTTTTTTTAAACTGAACAAAACCATTTTTTCTTTTTTTCTGTTGTATTACCCAGAATCATATAAAATATAAACATAGGAATTCATTATGTAGAATGTAAAAGTTCCTTGAAATTTCTCTCCTCCAAGAGGATTATTTTCAGCAGTTTGGTGTAGAGTCCCACAGTTTTTTATGTAGACATTAACTTTTTGATTATTTTAACAAAAAAGGACTCGTTGGACGTAAGGGTAATTTTTTTTAGCAACATGCTTGACCTGGTCTGGATGTTAGTGCTCATAGGTCTGACACGTTCTGTTTAATGGGACGTCATCTTCCACTGTGTGCTGGTGTCCTAGCCTATCCCCTGTCAGTGGGCATTGGGTGGTTTCTAATTTCTTTGCTGTTAGAAACATTTGCAGTGGGTATTCATTTTTTTTCTTTTTTTTTTTTTTAAGATTTTATTTTTCCTTTTTCTCCCCAAAGCTCCCTGGTACCTATGTTTTTAGCTGTGGGTCCTTCTAGTTGTGGTGTGTGGGATGCCGCCTCAGCGTGGCTTGATGAGCAGTGCCATGTCTGCACCCAGGATCTGAACTGGCAAAACCCTGGGCCGCCGAAGCAGCGTGCACAAACTTAGCCACTCAGCCACGGGGCTGGCCCCTCAGTGAACGTTCTTTAACATCACTCTCTGTGCTCTTGTTGAGAGTGTTTCTGTAGGATAAATTCCTAGAAGTGGAAGTCCTGGGTCAAAGGGGATGAATATTTGACATTGTAATAGATACTGCTAAATTGGTTTTGAGAAAACGTCATACTGCTTTATTATCCTTCCAAAATTAATGAGTGTCCATTTTTCTACACCCTTGCTAAGACTGTGTAGATAATTTTTGTCTGATGGACAAAAAAATGGTATCAAAAACTTGCTTTTTCTTGATAACTGCTTAGATTAATGGTATTTTCATATAGTTTAGTCATATTTTCTTTTTGAAACATTTCCTGGTTATATCTGTTATCCATTTGTCTTTTCTTTTCTCTTTTAAATCTTAGTGATTTAAACCCTTTATGTGTTTCAGACATCAGTCTGATTTGTCTGGTTTCAATTCTGATTGGGGTTTCATGTCTTAGTGAGAAAGATTTAGTTTGTCCCAAAATTTTAATAATGATTTTGTATTTTCCTGTAATACTCCTATGGCTCACATTTGAATACTTAATTCATTTGGTATATATTTGGGGGGATTAGTATGAGGTATGGGAACTTTTATTGTTTCATCTGGATTACCACTTGTCCCAGGATCATCTGCTCTTTCCCTCTGATTAAAGATACCTGCTTTATCACATACTAAATCCCCATATATGTCCTTTTGTTTGTCTGATTTATTTATTTAGTCTTGTACCAAACTGTGATGTTTTTATTACTGCAGCTTTTGGCTGTACTTTTTGATCTTTTGGGAGTAGGTAAAGTCTGTACTGATTATTGTTATTTTTCAAAAAATTTCATAGCTCTTCTTGCCATTCACTTAGATGAATTTTAGAATCAAGTTACTATGTTCTAAAAATAACCTTACTGGAATTTTGATTAGATTAATTTTGTTTGGAATTAATTGAATTTATAAACTGATTTTGGGGAAATTTGCTATTTTAATGATGCCACATTTTTCTATGCAGAAATATGAAATGCATCTCAATTTTTTTTTAAGATTTGTGATTTTTTTCATCTGGGTTTTGTGTAATTCTTGTTCATTGCAAAACATTTTATAATTTTTGTCGCTAGTGTGAGTGGGATTTTTTTCCCTAGCTGTTGTGAATATATGGGAAAGCTATAACATTTGTATAACATCTTGTATCTGAGCACCTTTTGAACTCACTCTCATTTTGTGTATCAAAATTAAGCAAGTTCATTTTTAAATTATGCGTTATTTTTTTCTTTTGGCGTGCAACTCTCAATTTTAACACATTTATAGATTCATGTTACCACCATCATAATCGAGATACAGAACAGTCCCATTATTTCAAAAAACTCCTTTGTGATCCCTTGATGGTTACCCCCTCCCCCAACATAACCTCCTGCAACCATTTGTTTGTTCTTCATCCCCGCAGTTTTGTTTGTTTTGATGTCAGGTAAGTAGGATCATATAACATGATCCCTTTTGAAATTGGCTTCTTCTCACTCAGCATAATGCCTTTGAAGTTCATCCAAGTTGTATATAGGATAGTTTTCTCAGTCAACAGTGGACCACATATACCATGGGGCTCCCATAAGATTAGTACCATATAGCCTCAGTATATAGTAGGCTATACCGCTTGGGTTTGTGTAGGTACACGCTATGGTGTTTGCACAATGATGAAATCTCCTAACAACGCATTGCTCAAAATGTGTCCATGTCGTTGAGTAATGCAAGACTATACCATTATATGCCTGGACTGCAGTTTTGTTCATTCCCCCACTGAAGGACATTTGAGTTGTTTCCATTGTTTGGCAGTTATGAATAGAACTGCATAACCATTCAGGTTTTTTTTTTTTCTTTCTTGAGGGGGGAAGATTAGCCCTGAGCTAACATCTGCCGCCAGTCCCCCTCTCTTTGCTGAGGAAGACTGGCCCTGAGCTAACATCCATGTCCATCTTCCTCTACTTTATATGTGGGATGCCTGCCACAGCATGGCTGCCAAGTGTTATGTAGGTCTACATCCAGGATCCGAACCGGGGAGCCTTAGGCCGCCAAAGCGGGACTTGCAAACTTAACTACTGCATCACCAGGCCGGCCCCACCATTCAGGTTTTTATGTAAACATAAATTTTAATTTCGCTAGGATAATTAACCGGGAACTAAGTGAATTTATATTATAGAAAGTTGGTTTTATTATAGGTTTATTGCAGTATAATATTTCTAATAGATAGAAGGAAACTTAAAACCTCTTTTCTATTTATTATTGTATTTTTATCACTTGATGCTGTTCTCAGCCCTCTCAAAGCTAAAATCTTTATTTCTGTTAGCATTTTCTTGCCCTTTGATGTGTCTTGCCTATTGAGGTAACTAAGACCACTAAAGAAAACCCAGAGTGTTGTAGGAAGTGGTATTACTGATTGGGAGACTTAACTCAGTCTGAGTCAGTATAAGATAAAAGAATTATTATATATTATGTTAAGAGACAGTTTTGTGTTTTTTTTCTTGAAGATTTAAAAAATTTTTTTTTCCTTTTTCTCACCAAAGCCCCCCGGTACATAGCTGTATATTCTTCGTTGTGGGTCCTTCTAGTTGTGGCATGTGGGACGCTGCCTCAGCATGGCTTGATGAGCAGTGCCATGTCCGCGCTCAGGATTCGAACCAACGAAACACTGGGCCACCTGCAGCAGAGCGCGTGAACTTAACCACTTGGCCGTGGGGCCAGCCCCTAAGAGACAGTTTTAACTGCTATCCTTGGGGTAAGAATAGAGATGAGGTAGAATTATATAGTGGAAAGAATTTCCTAAAAGAAGAAGGGAGTGGGTATAATCTGTATCATGCACTTAGATCACAAGGATGTTGGGAACATAAAAGATACATGAGAAAATTTATGCATTCATTGGAAGAATGGCATTTTTACTGAACAGACAAATTAGATTAATGACTTATAACCAAGGTGTATACTATGTACAGCTAGATAACAGTTTCTGATAAAGTCTTTAAACAGAATGATTGTGGTATAAGCCCAGTTTAAATGAGACCCTTCTCTCTAGGATGATTCTTAATTTTTAGACCATGAACTAATCAGAAATAGACACCAAAATCCTTATTTTATATATATTTAAGAACACAAATACCGGTCATAAAGTTTGTCTGATTTAATTCTTTAATGAAAATGCTATCCATTCTTCTTAGTGTCATGGAAGCACTATCCCATATTTACTATGGATTTGGGGATGTTTGGTGCATTTACTGTCTTGTTTTTGGCCAGCTTTTCACAGCTGAAGGTTATTTTCTCTTCTGAAATATTGTCTGTTTCTATACTACAGTTTCCTTTGAGCCTAACGTTTTCTTTCAAGCTCATTTTTTTTTCTCAACTTATTTTCATAGCCTCCCAGGGATCTCTCCCCTCACATGAACTACAGGAGAACTCACTTGTATCTGTCATTTGGTACTTAATTGAGGCTATTTTTAATTATCTTAAAAAATTTTTTCCATAGTAATATATGCATATAGCTTACAAAGTCAAATAGTACTAAAAAACTTCTAACTAAAATCAGAACTTTCTTTTCCCATCACTCCTTGTCTCTCAGTACCATTACTCAAAGGCTCTCACTTTCAATTCTTTAGCTCTTTCTTCTGATACTCTCTTGGCCATCTCCAAATTTGTAATTTTAGATACCACTGACTTCCTCTTTATGGAAGATGAGGATATAGCTTTCTTACATAACTCACTTCCACATCTCCTTTCTTTTCCTCAATATTTCTATTGCAATGATAGCTTTGGGTAAACTTAGATTTATTACTTAACTAAGCTCTGTAAATATTGTTCACTGTTGAACTGTGATCATTTATTTTTTTATATAATTTTTTATTTTGTCTAGAATTAAGAGTTGCTTCAATTTTTTTAACACCTTTATGATTCTATGTATTTACTGCTAATTGTCCCAGGTGTTCTAGCATATCTCAAACATCTTAGAGTACCCATGCATATCGTGTAATATGTTAGTTCAAGAGAGAATGGGTGGGTGGACTTTAGAGACAGCAAGATAGTTCTTTCAAGGCACAGAGAAATGGGATGGTAGCTACAGGGAGATGTCAGACCAAGATATTTTTTAAAAGTTGGGCAAAATACCATGTTTGTCTGCTAATGGGAATAATTTAACAGAAAGAGAGAAAGTGGTGGCGTGGGAGAGATACTGGAGTGAGTTGAGAGATGATGATGGAGGCTTTGGCCTTGGATAATGCGAACAGTTCTTACATGGAAACAGGAAGAAGGTAGAGGGTACTGGCATAGGCACAGGTGTGCGGCTCTGTATGGTGATGGGAGCTTGTAGACGTTTTCTTCTCATGGCAGCTATTTTTTTTTCAGTGAAATGGAAAGCAAGATCATCGGCTAAGAGTGTGATTATCGATAGGAGACAGAGACCTGAGAAGGTTACAGTAATTACCGGGCAAGCTCGAGAGTGAATGGACTAGAGAAATGTAGTAGAATTCTCAGGCAACCTTAAGGCTTCCCTGAGGTTAGTGATCATGGATTTAAAGTGGGAATAGAAAGCAAGGTAGTAAATTACTCTTCAACAACATTCACTACCCCGGTGCAGCATGGCATTTGTGGATGGTTGGGATTTTGTCACACTAAGTGTAGTGAAATGGGAATGGAGTGAAGGCATTGATTTGGAGTACCCAAGGGAGTCATTACAGTGAAGAACTACAGATTTAAGTAGGAAGTAAGAACTTGAGGGAAAGGCAGACCGTGCAAAGGTGGTGGGATCAATGGATTTTAGATCCTGGTGAGTTCCGACAGTTGTTGGAGTTGTAGAGCAAGTGAGTGGAAAGGTTGGAGGAGGTGGTTAGAGAGTGGGAAATTCAAAATTAGGATCATACACCGTTTTCACATATTCATAGTTCCAAATACTAGAGTATAACAGTGCAAGTGGCTTAAGTATGTGACTTTTTTTTTTCCTTTCTAGAAGCTTCTCATTTATACTGTTCAGAAATTTCACAGGTGCCAAGGAGTTGTTCATCTTCATTCATTGTTCCTGGTACTCATTAATCAGAGACCTGACTCTTGAAAAGAGCCTTGATCTTTTAAAAAATCTGTTTTCCAGCTCAGCTCTGGTTTTCTATTTTACTTTTTGGGACATCTTTAATTTTATCTTCAGTCTTTCTGTTAAATATTTGTGTGTGTGTGTGTGTGTCTGTGTCCTCTCCTCTCCTCCTAGCTCTTTCTTTATTCTCTGATTATTTGTATCCAGTTCAGGTGTCATGAATGCTTTTTCTTCTGTTAAGTCCCTGAGGATAGTAAAGCCTTAATTCTTTTTTTTTTAGGTAGATTTTTGTTCCCTGCATTGTATCTCTTTTCTCTGGGCTTCTTTCTTGATGTATCTCTTTCATACAGATACTTTCTTTGGAATCTGATCATCTCTAGTTGCCTATTTGTATTAAGGTGGAACCCTAAGAAGCTGATCAGAAGCTGGGTTTGCATATCTGACCACAGAGCTTTCCTGTTGGGAGTTGTTCAGTGCTTTTACTGAAGGACCCCAGATTTGTTTATCTTTAGATCTCTTTTCTGGGCCTATTTCTTTAGATAAGAATCCTCTGTTCTGTGTGGGAAGAGCTGGTGGTCCCACCCTTCAGAGGCAGTCTGACCCTTAATACCCCCTGCCTCACTCCTGTCTTCTCCTGGACTCATTTACCTTGAATCCAGAGCCTTGTCATCTTCTATACAGAATTAATTTCCAGCCTCTTAAGAACCAGTGGTTATTGGTTGGGTTGAGGAACTGCAGACATTCTCTGTAGAGTTTTGCCCTTAGAATAGCTCAGCAGCTCCCCCTTTCCAAGTTGTGCTGGGTGAATCACGTGTCTGGTTATACCTTCCTCTCCTCTGCTCTCTGTCTGCTCTCTTTCAGAAAATTATTGAAATACCTTCCCCGCTCTTGTCTTCTCAATGTCTTATTGTGTTTTTATGCCTCTATGCCTTTACTGTCAGTCCTCCACATTTAACTGGAAGTGTACTGTTACCTTCTCATGTGTGTGTCCTGTCTTCTATGATAGAGGAGACAACAAAGAGGGGTTAGTGGGGAGGATTAGATCTTGAGCCTTCTTTACCCTCAGCCTCTAAGTACTCAATAAGTATTTGTTGTTGATTGTAAGAATGATAAAACCAAAGTTCTTCATCCTGGGATGTGTGCTAAACTTCTTGAGATTTAGATAAGTGGTTATTTATTTTTGTCACAATTTTGTGTGCGTGTGAGGACTGCGTTAATAGCTTTACAGAAAGTTTGGAGACAGGAGAAAAATCCCATGATCATAATATTATGAATACCATTTTTATTTTTGTATATTCTCCATATTTATGTGTATATTATTTCAACATACTTTTGGTCATAATTTTGTATCCTGATTTTTTCCCTCAGAATTTTATCCTAAGCAGTTTTCCATTGATGCTGCATGATCATCATAATCATAGATTCAATGGTTATGTGCAATCTAAAGTTTTTTTGCCTTAAAACTCCTTTTAACTTTTTAGATTGAGGACTCTCAAAAACCTTTTGTTTATCAGGTTATATCTACTGATATTTACTGTATTAGAAGTTAACAGTAAGAAACTTAAAATATATATATTAATTCATTTAAAATAATCACAAACCTATTACATGTTAATATAAATAATGTGTTTTTATGAAAAATAGCTATTTTCCAAAACAAATTATCAAGAAGAGTGACAGTGTTTTAATTTTTTGCAAGTCTCTTTAATGTCTAACTTAATAGAAGTTAGCTGGATTTTCCTGTCTGCTTCTGCATTCAGACTCTTTTGGCATATTGTTTTGGTTGAAGTAGATGAATAAAATCTGGCCTCACCCAAATATTTAGCTAGAAATGAGAGGAATATCTTAATACCCCTTCAGGTACTGTTCTTTGATGCTATACTAAAACTCAGCAAGTAGTAATTTCTTGGTGAGGAGCAATGATTAGTAGAATGTTTATTCAAAACAACTGTAGTAACAGACAGAAAAGAATTAATACTCAGAACAGTTTGCTTCAATTGGAAATTAATGGCAGCAGATTTGGAAGCAAGCAAGCAGAAAAATGAAAGAACCTTAGTACTTTGGTAACAGATGTAACTGAAAAGCATAAAGATGATCATCATGCTTTTAAGACAATCTGGAAGTGGAGTATTCACAGTTGATCTGTAGAAGCAGAAGGAAAACCCATATAAACTCAGTTCTTTTAAATTATGAATCACTTTATTATGCTTTTTTTTTCTTGAGGAAGATTGGCCCTGAACTAACATCTGGGTCAATCTTCCTCTATTTATGTGGGGTGCTGCCACAGCATGGCTTGACTAGCAGTGCTGGGTCCTCGCCTGGGATGCAAACTTGCAAACTCTGGGCCACTGAAGTGGAGTGTGCAAACTTAAGCACTAGGCCACTGGGCTGGCCCCTAATTACACAATTTTGATACTTTTGTTTGTTTGTTTGTTTGGTTTTTTTTTTTTTTTGAGGAAGATTAGCCCTGAGCTAACTGCTGGCAATCCCCTTCTTTTTCCTGAGCTAACATCTGTGCCCATCTTCCTCTACTTTATATGTGGTGACGCCTACCACAGCACGGCTTTGCCAAGCGGTGCCATGTCCGCACTCAGGATCCGAACTGGCAAATCCTGGGCCACTGAAGTGGAATGTGCACACTTAACTGCTGCACCACTGGGCTGGCCCTGATACCTTTTTTTATTGTGATAAAAGATACATAAAATAAAATTTACCATTTCAACCATTTTTAAGTGTACAGTTCTGTGGCATTAAGTATATTTGCGTTGTTGTGCAGCCATCACCACTCTCCATCTCCAGGACAGATATAGTCAATCTCATTATTTGAAAATTCCATATTTGCAAATTCACTTACTCCCTAAAATTTATTTGTAATCCCCAAATCAGTACTCTCAGTGCTTTTGCAGTCATTTGTGGACACACAGAGAGCAGCAAAAAGTTTGAATTGCTTGATGTGCATTTCCCCAGCTGAGGTTCAACAAGGTGACACTCTTGTCATGTTTCAGCTTTCGTACTGTAGACAAATGCCCTTTTTGTGGTCTGTTTAGTCCACATTTTCCGCATTTTTATGCTTTTTGTTGGCAATTTCACTGTTTTAAATGGCCCCCAAATGTAAAGCTGAAGTACTAGCCAGTGTTCTGATTGCAAGGCTGTGACGTGCTTTACAGAGAAAATACATTTGTTAGATAAGCTTCATTCAGGCATGAGTTATATCGTGCTGTTGACTGAGAGTTCATTGTTAATAAATCGATAATATATAGGAAATAAAATTTCCTTAATAAACAGAAACACACATAAAACAAGGTTATGCATTGATCAGTTGATGAAAATATTATGACTAGGGCTCGCAGGAACCTAACCTTGTATTTCCCTAGGAGCAGTGGTTCAGTATTCACAGCGACTTTATAGAACATAATCACTGTGAATGATGAGGATCAACTGTCTCTCTCTCTCTCTTTTTTTTTTTTTTGAAAAAGGAGGCTTAATTATTGCTGATAGTTTTGCCTAACAACAGATATCTGGAAAGGGCTATTAGAAAAAATCATAGGCTTTCCTCATATGTCTAATGATTTTTGATTCTCAATGTTGTCAAGAGGGGAGCATTAAGAAGCAAATTGAGGGGCTGGCCCCGTGGCCGAGTGGTTAAGTTCGTGCGCTCCGCTGCAGGCGGCCCAGTGTTTCGTTGGTTCGAGTCCTGGGCGCGGACATGGCACTGCTCGTCAAACCACGCTGAGGCGGCGTCCCACATGCCACAACTAGAAGAACCCACAACGAAGAATACACAACTATGTACCGGGGGGCTTTGGGGAGAAAAAGGAAAAAATAAAATCTTTAAAAAAAAAAAAAAAAAAAAAAAGAAGCAAATTGAGAGCTCTCTCCATGGTGTGGGGTGTGTGGAGGTGCTGGTCAGGTACCTGACTTAGCTTCATGGTGGCTAGGAGTTAAGTTGGCCCCTACACTGGGACCTTCCACGTGCACAGCACAGTTATTTTCTCTGGTCACTTAAGTTTTTCCTGTATTGTACTCTTTGAGCACATTCTAGGCTTGTATGTGCCCTGCTACAGGTGCCTCAGATTTTTATCTCCCAGAAATTGTTTAAAGTCACTTGTCTACTGATGGCATCTCTCCCATTCTCTTTGCCATTCTTTGTTATTCTTCCTTCTTTTTTTTTTTTTTTAAAGATTTTATTTTTTTCCTTTTTCTCCCCAAAGCCCCCTGGTACATAGTTGTATGTTCTTAGTTGTGTGTCCTTCTAGTTGTGGCATGTGGGATGCCACCTCAGCATGACTTGATGAGCAGTGCCATGTCCACACCCAGGAACCGAACCGACTAAACCCTAGGCCACCACAGCAGAACATGGGAACTTAACCACTCGGCCACAGGGCCGGCCCTGTGTCTTTATTCTTTAATTGAGCTATCAGGTGGGAGAAGAGAGAAAGACATGTGATGAGTATGCCATCTTATCCAAATGTCTTCATTATGGTTACAAAAAACCTTTTTATTTTTATTCTAGTTATATATTATACAGTTTAAGAGTCAAAGCTTGTTAAAAAAAAAAAAAAATAGTGTCCTCTGACCTCCTCTCCCCTGCTCCCAATTTCCTAATTTCCCAGGATGGCCACTTTCAGTCTTTCAAACTGATTCTTTAGGTTTTACTTTTATATCTGTAATAACATGCTTCTATTCTTAATTATTCCGTCAATTTTAGGCATTGTCTATTGACTTTTCATTATCAATTTTTAAAGTCATCAGTAGTTTTAAAAACTCTTTAGTGAAATACAACACACATCCAGAAAAAGTCCTCTCATAAGTGTACGACTTGATGAATTATCACAAATAAACACATTTGCATAACCATAACTCAGGGCAAAAATATACTATGACTTGAACCCCAGAAGCCTCTCTTCTACCTCCTTCTAATCATTTCACCATCCTTCCTCCCCAAGGTATCCACTCTCCTGACGTCTAACACAGTAGATAATTTCTTCTGTTTTTTCTTTAATATCATATTAATGGAATCATACAGTATGTATTATTTTATGCCCGCTTCTTCTACTCCACTCTATGTTTGTGATATTCTTCCATGTCGTTATGTATCATTAGGTTTTAATTTGAACTTTTATTTTATAGCCCACTGTTGTTGTTTGGCTTGGTCTCCATTGCTGTGGACTGAATTGTGTTCCTCAGAATTCATGTATTAAAACCCTAACCCCCAGTGTGACTGTACTTGGAGATAGGCCCTTTGTGGAAGTTGTTAGGTTAAATTAGGTCATAAGGGTAGGACCCTGATGCAGTAGAATTAGTGTCCCTATAAGAAGAGACACCAGAGAGGTTTTTTTCCTCTCTCTGCCACGCAAAGACACAGAACATGGCCATCTGCAGGCCAAGAGGAGAGTCCTCACCAGGAACTGATTGTGCTGGTACCCTGATCTCGAACTTCCAGACTCCCAAATTAAAGAAAATAAATTTCTGCTTTTTAAGCCCCCCAGTCTATGGTATTTTTTGTTATGGCAGCCTGAGTTGACTAGTATACCATTCTTCCAGCTACTGTGTCCTCCTAAAGGATTTGGGATCTTTTTTTGCCTTCTCTTTATTGGTTGTGGGTGTTTTAACACCTGCCAGGAGCAGAATATTAGGATCATTTGACTAGTAGTGAGTTGACAGGAAGTAGAAGATAGGATTTTTCTCCAGTAGGTGTTTGCTACAGGTTTGTTGGGCCCTTTCAGTTGAGGAATGCTGGGAGAAGCCCTTCTCATGTATGAGCTCTCTTTATTCCTACTTCATAATTTTCTACTTTGCTTCTGGCATCAGGACGAGTAAATGGAATTTCCCAGAACTTTACACACGTGGCTGGGACACTCATCTTTCCTTGCCTAGTGTGCTCCCTTGACTTTTGCTGTGTGCACCACCCCTCCCCACCCCAGACAAAACAAAACAAAACTCTACAACCTTGAGAGTGAGTGGGTGGTCTTCTCTCCAATCTCCATCTTCCTGAGGCACCTAGGGATGCCTCACAGTTGCCTCTTTTGGTGACCTCAAGGTCTGAGCTCTCCTCCAGGCTCCAGCTCTGGGTCAAGGTTATTTTTGGTAGTTGAGTCATCCCAGAAGGGAGCTCGAAGGAAGAGGGGATTAAGAGCTTCCCCCCTCAGGCTTCAGTGACACATACGCACATCATGTTAAATGATGTTTTACTCTGAGGACACTTGCTTTTGATAAAATGACTCTTTCCTACTGGTCGATTTAGCTGAATGCAGCATATTTTGAGCTCCTGTTTTTGCTTTAGACACTGTTTGAATAGCAGTACTTGAAAATGAATAAGAAACATAATCAGAATAGAATCTTTAGAATAGAAGGCAGATATTGAGCAGAACCAGAAAAAACTAGTGATCAAGAGTCCAGTCATGAGAAAAGATACTATTCTGGCTCCATCTCTAATGTGTGTGTGTGGTTACTGATGTGAGTGTTCAAGGCCTCAGAGCAACTCAGCAAGCATTTATTGAATGCTTCTTATGTACCTGGTAATGTGCTAGGGCTGTAACAATGAATAAGACATCTTCTTTCCAGTTGAGATATACACAAGGTGGTCATTGTTTGGGTATTCCAGTAGCCAGTATGTTCTTTTGCTTAATTTACTATAATTTCTATCAAGACTTATATTTTCCAAATACAAAATTACAATACTAACTTTACTTTTTTCAAGGATACATACTCATTAACTTTCCGCTCCTCCTTCAATTCTGATTTTGTTCCTCTCCCAGATGGGAGCAAGAAGTGGTGGGCTCCTTCCACTCCAGAGAGACTCACTGGAGTCCTCGCTGCAGCATTTCTCTTTCTGTAGCTCCTCTGGAGGTTAATAGGTTCATAGGAAGTAATCAAATAACTTGGGCAGATGGAGGCTTTAGACCAAGTTAAGCAGATTTTTGTTTTTAAAAAGTGTTAATATGAATAATGCACCAGTTCTTGAAATAGGCATGGGGACCCCTCAAGGTTTTTCTGAGACCATTTTAGGGGGTGTGCAAAGTCAAAACTATGTTTGTAATACTATTAAGACATTATTTGCTTTTTCCAGTCTAACGTACAATTTCAGGAGGCTATGTGACATGTGATAACACAACAGATTGAACACAGAAACACATGAGAAGTCCATAAAAATGTTATTTATATTAACATGTAATGGGCTTTTTCCCCCCAATTTTTTATTGTAATAAAATATAACATAGGGGCTGGCCCTGTGGCCGAGTGGTTAATTTCGCGCTCTGCTGCAGGTGGCCCAGTGTTTCGTTGGTTCAAATCCTGGGTGTGGACATGGCACTGCTCATCAAACCACGCTGAGGCAGCATCCCACATGCCACAACTAGAAGGACCCACAATGAAGAATATACAGCTATGTACTGGGGGGCTTTGGGGAGAAAAAGGAAAAAAATAAAATCTTTAAAAATAACAGTAACATAAAATGTATCATCTTAACCATTTTTAAGTGTGTATTTCAGTGGTATTAAATACATTCATAATGTTGTGCAACCGTCACCACCGTCTATCTCCAGAACTTTTTTCATCTTGTAAAACTGAGACTCTATACCCATTAAACACTAACTCCCCATTCCCCCCTTTCCCCAGCCCCTGGCAACCACCATTCAACTTTGTCTCTATGATTTTGAAAACTCCAGGTATGTCGTATGAGTGGAATCATACAATATTTGTCTTTTTGTGACTGGCTTATTTCACATAGCATCGTGTCCTCAAGATTCACCTATGTTGTAGTGTGCACCTGAATTTCCTTTGTACGGCTAGCATTCCATTACATGGATATACCACATTAGGCTTATCCGTGCATCCCCTCAGTGGACACTTGGGCTGCTCCCATGTGTTAGTTATTATGAATAATGCTGCTGTGAACATGAGTGTACAAATATCTATTTAAGTCCCTGCTTTCTATTCTTCTGGGTACATACCCAGAAGTGGAATTGCTAAAATCATATGGTAATTTTATTTTTTTAATTTTTTGAGGAACTCTATACTGTTTTCCACAGGAGCTGTACCGTTTTACCTTCCTACCAGCAGTGCACAAGGGTTCCAGTTTCTCCACATCCTCACTAAGGCTTGTAATTTTGGGGGGTTTTTTGTTTTATTTTTTTAAATAGTAGCTGTCCTGGTGGGTATGAAGTGGTATCTCGTAGTTTTGATTTGCATTTCCCTAAAGATAAGTGACATTGAGCATCTTTTTCATGTGCTTATTGACCATTTGTATATCTTCTTTGGAGAAATGTCTCTTCAAGTCCTTTGGCCAGTTTTGAATTCGGTTGTTTTTTTGTTGTTGAGTTTTAGGTGTTCTCCATTTATTCTGGCTATTAATCTCTTGTCAGATTTATGATTTGCAAATATTTTCTATTTGATGGCTTCCCTTTTTACTCTTGACACTGTCTTTCAATGCACAAAATTTTAAAATTTTCATGAAATCCGATTTGTTTATTTTTTTCCTTTTTTCCCTATGCCTTTAGTGTCATATTTAAGCAATCATTGCCAGATCCAGGGTCATGAAGTTTTTGCCTTTTATTTTCTTCAAAGAGTTTGATAGTTTTAGGTCTTAGATTTGGATCTTTGATCCACTTTGAGCTAATTTTTGTATATGTTAGCTAGGAGGCCAACTTCGTTCTTTTGCATATGGATATCCAGGTTTCCCCAGCACCATTTGTTGAATATTACGATGTTGAAATGAGTTGTTCACTTATTTTTACACTTTTTCAGTTTTCATCTGTAATATGGTAAATATTGATAGATATAACCTACACTTGGGGTCATCAGTAATCTTCAGGAGTGTAAAGGAGACCAAAAAGCTTGAGAATCATTGATGTAGAGAATCTCTGAGCTGCTTTCCCCAGACTTTGACTATAGTCCCTTTCTTCAGTGTTGCTTCTCATTGGATCTGTCCTCTGAAGGATGCACAGGAGGAAACACAGCCTCATCGATATGTTCTGGACCTCAGCTGCAAAGCTGAGTTAATTATGTTGCTCAGTTCATGGCAAAGCTGCTCTCTTCAGTTATGTTCTCTTCCATCCCGTTGTCACTCCCGTCCCCTCATTCTGGATATCCATAGTTCCTAGAAATCACTTTCTGCAAGAAATGATGAACAGACCAGGTGAGGATGCCTGTGCAGTTCCACTTAGAAAATATTAGTAAGACTGATTTTTCTACTTTTTTTAAGATAAGAAGTACGTATAACTAGAAGCTTTAGTTTTCTTTCTATGTCTTAGTGGATTGTTTTAGACTTCCTGGGGTATCCTCACCCCTTTTTAAGAGAAGGCTATCAGGTGACCAGTTTGTTGCCTCTGTACATTCATTGTGTTAACCTACAAATTGGTCTGGAACTCATCCCTTTTCCTTCTTTAACCACCTAAAAGTCTATTTATCTTTTTAATAAAATGTTTTTAAAGTTTTCAGATTTAACAACAACCTATTTGTTTACGTATTTACTCAATTATCAAGCTCCCACTGTGTGCAAGACACTCTGGGAGCCATTCTGGGCTATATAAACCTATAAAAGCTGCAGTTTCTGCCCTTCAATCCCAGAGTAAGATAAAATTAAAGTGTCAGTAAATAGTGAATGGATTTGCTACATTGCCATATGTTTTTAAAAGTGTTTTGTATAGTCTCTCTCTCTCTCTCTCTTTTTTTTTTAAAGATTTTATTTTTTTCCTTTTTCTCCCCAAAGCCCCCCGGTGCATAGTTGTATATTCTTCATTGTGAGTCCTTCTAGTTGTGGCATGTGGGATGCTGCCTCAGCGTGGTTTGATGAGCAGTGCCATGTCCACACCCAGGGTTCGAACCAATGAAACACTGGGCCACCTGCAGCAGAGCGCGCAAACTTAACCACTCGGCCACGGGGCCAGCCCCTCTCTCTCCCTTATTTTTTGGTGAGGGAGAGGTTTGTGGGGGATTTTTTCCCCCATATCTATAGGTAACTTAAATATAAAATGTTATAATAATACCCTTATTTGCTTGAAGCCCCTCTTTTCAATTATAAAATATTTATAAAATATAAAATATTATTGTAGCTAGTTGAGTTTTAGGTTTTGAGATTTGTTTACTTGCTTTTTAACAATGCCACTGTCTGGGCATTTATAAAACTATTACCAGTTAGTCTGTAATTACCAAATTCTTAAAATCCATGAATATTTGTTAATTTTTTTTTCTAGGTTGCCATAAAAATAATTGACAAAACTCAGTTGAATCCAACAAGTCTACAAAAGGTAAGATTGGTCCAGTATCCAGTATTTTTTAAATTATTTTCAGTGCTGATTGCCATCTAATTTTTCCCTTAAATACCTCTACCATTATTTTTATTTATTACATTTAGTACAATAAAACTTTAGCCCTCACGAGTGCAACTTAAGTGTAGTATTGTTTAAAAATAGTATTGTTGGATTTTTTTCCTTCAGTTGAAGATAATGATTTAAATGATCTTAATAGTACAAACTGAAGGCTGTACTTCAAAATTGAATATTCTAAATATTGACTAGAATAGAGTTTTTAAAAATAAGACAGAACAACATGTTTTCATATAATGAGCAGAGTTATATACCTTTCTTATAGCTAATACTGAGATCTTTAAAGTCAGTACTTTGGCTATATTAAACTGTCCCACTATGTCTAATTAAGGAGTGATGATTAATTCATATAAAAGGAAAATATAAAAGTAAAACTGAATGATAGTTGAAAAACATGTTTGTAATGCACTGTTGCCATTTGTATCATGTAACATAGATCAGAAGTTCTCAACCCTGGTGCCTGTTAGAATCACCTGGGCCTCTTTTCAAAGTCCTGATGACTGGCTGACAGGCGAGATTTAATTGCTAAGGTGGGGCCTGGCCATAGCTATTTCACTGGCACATCAGCAAACGATTAATGACCTTCATAGTAAGATCCTTCTAGTTCTTTTTATGTGCAAAGCGTTTTACATACTTTATTTGATTTCTAGATTTGACCTATAGTAGTTGGGGGTACAAAGACCTTGAACTAGGGACAGGAAGTCCTGAATTTAAGTCCTGGCTCTGCCACTTAAGCGAATGTCTAACTTGACCTTGAGAAAGTTAAGTCATTTAACTTTCTGGACATTGGGTTCCTCATCTTTAAAATGGAGAGAATTTCATCTCAGGATGGATGTATTAAAGAAATAATGCATATAATGAAGTACTGCACATGTAAGATATTGTAAGTGTAATGCCCTATAAATATGTCCCTAATAGTTATTTTCCATTTATATAATAATTTTGAAGCCTGTGTGTGTGTGTGTGTGTGCGTGTGTGAGATGGGAAGGGAGATAGACTTTATCTTGCACTAAAAATGGTATTCAAACAAGTGGTTCTGCAGGACATAGTGGGTTCTCAAGGTGGCACTGAAAGGATCCAGAAATTCCAGTCTTTTGTTCTGAAGATGAAATTGTACCTAGTTCCTTAAATTTTCATTTCTTCATATATCTAGGGACTTGGTACTTAATAAGTAAATTAGGAATTACTAAAATTTGGTATTCAGAACTAAAATCACCATATAAAGAAGTTCAGTGTTCTGGTGATGTTACAAATCTTCCACTATTCGAGTGTACTTGTAGATAAACTGGAATTGTAGCGGTTTTTTAGGAAGAATTTTATCATAGTATCGTCTTGAGTTGGTTGTAATTTTTCTTGCTTGCTTTTTTCATTATTTTCGGTTATAGTTTTTAATTGCTGCTACTTTATTATCATTATTACAGATTACTGTTTGTCATGTTGTTATCAATTTGGTACATGGTAGATTGATTAGCCTGATAGTGTGATTGTACAGATTTGCATCAGCATTAATTGTAGCACATAATAATCTAATAGGTAGGACTTTAAGATTTGTTTATGGTATAGTTCAAGTATGAAGCATACACAAAAGACTTATACTAAAGCCAGATCTGTCCAAGTTATATAACTTGATAAGTGTAATGTTTTCAGTTTATAGGGCATTGTTTTAAATTGTGTATATAAATTCATATTCTTTTCTTATAAATTAGAAGCATTCTATATATATATTTCTTTCACGTTATTTTTCGCTGAGTTCCTTTTCCATGGAAAAGTAGAAGCAGGGTGGAGTGTACCTGGCATCTTTTGCTTTTGGGATAGTAGTTCTTGCAATCTTTTTCTTCCTCAGCACCATTCACAATCATATCACACCTGCGTGAGGAATAGCTCTCTTTATATTGTGACTTTAAGTCCTGGAGCTTTGGGCACTGCCTTAGAAGCTAACATTCACTTTAAGGAACATTCTGCTATCAACAGTATGTAATCTTTTTGTACTGCTACTACCAAAAAATGTGAACTGGTTCATTCAGTCAGTATTCGAAATAGGTATTAAAATAGTATCCATTTCAAAATGTTCACAATATTCAGGCTTGCACATTGAATCATGTACATTTAATAAATGCATGTAAATAAACCTGAGTTGACTGCCTATTTGCAAACTGATGTTATTTTCACAGACAGGCTTTTCATTTTTCCTTTTTATTTTTCCAGCCATTGAGTTAATAAATGTTAGATTCTAGTAAGCGATATATTTTTCGCCATTGCTTTAGTACTCCTTAACTTCTAACTATTATTCCTGAGATGTTTCCTGCTCATAAATGTCTTTTAGGTCAGCCTTTAAACAACTCTGTCATATTGTATACCTATAATGGTTTTGAAAACAACAGTAATAAATAACAGTTAGTGTTCTTCCAGGTTTTACAAAGTCATTTTTAGTTTCGATTTGGTTATACGCAGGTGATCTTGCTGGGTCTTGTTTTATTGCATCTAAGTCTGTCATTAAGAAGTAAGTCATGGTTCATTTTTTAAAAATGTGTTTACCTATTCAAAAATACTAGACTTTATTAAGACATGCCAGTACACTAAGTGTAATCTATCTAAAGTTGTTAGTGTTCTTTTTCAGTCTTGGAGCAGACTGTTAACATAAAGAGGGACTGTAGAGTAATGGTTAGGAACACAGTGAAGCCAGACTGCATGGATTCACACCTAGTCTTCAACCCAGGCTAGCTGTGTGACAAGTCACTTAAAGTCCTAGGTCTTAGTTTCCTCATTTGTAAAATGGGAACAATAACAGTATCTCATAGGGCTTTAGTGAGAATTTAACATTTAAAACCCCTTAGAAGAGCTCAGAATAATACCTGGCACATGGTAAGGACCGAATGTTTGCCGTTATTGTGTGTCCTGCTGAATATTAGTTTTTTTGTTTGCTTTGTTTTGGGGCATGAGAGATGCTTTTTGTTTGTTTAAAATTTTCCTCTCATAGGAAGTAAGTAAAGCTTAAGAATTGAATGGTAGGTTCTGGCTAGGTCTCTTTTGTAGGACTTAATTGCAGTAGCCTACTTCTGATAATGGCTGATATTTGAGCATTTAGTATATTCTGAGCACTGTTGTAAGTGTATTCCCTATATTAACTCACTGTAATAATTTGCTCCAGCTGCTGTAACAAAATACCATTGATTGGGTGACTTAAACAACAGACGTTTATTTCACACACTTCTAGAGGTTGGACAGTGCAAGATCAGGGTGCCAGCATGGTTGGGTTCTGGTGAGAGCTCTTTCTGGCTTGTGGAGGGCTTCCATCTCACTGTGTCTTCGTGTGTGGCACAGAGCGAGCGAGCGAGTGAAGCAGTTGCGAAGTGAGTGCGCTCCCACTCTCCCTGGCGTCTCTACTTATAAGGGCACTAATCCATCATGAGGACCTACCCTCATGACTTCATCTAAACCTACTTAACTCTCAAAAGCCCCATCTCCAAATCCCATCATTTTGTGTGGCAGGATTTCAGTGTATGAATTTTGAGGGAACACAGTTCAGTTGGTAGCATTCGTTTATTTAATCTTTACAACTTTATGAGGTAAGTTCTATTATTAAAGAAAGAGAGGCCAGAGAGGTACCTGCCCAAAGTCCCCTAATTAATAAGTGATGGATACTTGGACAGTCATTCTGTGATAGGTATACTTAGCATTGAGTCAAGCATTAATGAACTCTAAATGAAAACGTTTGCCACAGTTCAGACGATAGAGCACTTGTGGTAAGCATCATCCTAGGAGCACTATTGTGTATTAGTTACATAGGAATTCATTGTCATTAGATACTACAGCATGTGCCTCCTGTGTTCTTACACATATAGACATTAAACTGTTTCGCATCAGCTAGTCTGGTAGGTATCTTTTCCTCTTTATACTCTGTTAGGTGAGTACATTATTACCATCTTGATTTTCCAGTGAGGAGACAGACTCTGAGAAGTTCATGTAGTGAAGCTCCCCAGCTAGTAAGTCATGGAGCAAAGATGTAAATTTTGACCTGACTCCCAAATATGGGCACTTTTCATCCCATTATGCCACCTTACCGTAGTTATTTGTTTCCCTAATTCAGAATTTATGAAAAATTGGATGAGAACTAACCTGAGGCTTTCCTTTGTAGTAACTATAAAGAAGTTGGTTAATAGTTTGAAGTTGGGAGAATATTTCAAGTACTTGAGAGAAGTAGACCTTGTACCTCCCCTCCCCTTACAAACATTGCATAAGCCATGTTTTTATGCAGGTTTGTTTAGTTATTCACTCATTCATTCAACAAACACTTATTATTAAACACCTGCTGTATGCCAGGTACTGTTCTAAGCACTGTGAATATTACATTGAACCAAATGAAGTTCCTGTTTTCATGGAATTGACGTCCTAGTAGGGGAGCAGCAGTAAACAAATGTATAATGTCAGTGCTATGAAGAAAAATAAAGCAAAAATATTAAGTATATTTTCTTTTTTTCTCTACTCTTGATGCTCTGGCATCTGGGACTTTGCTGACCTGAGAGAGACTGCCCTCGCAGGGCTAGCTAATTCCTAGAAATATCAGCTTTTCCCCTTTGAGCACACTGTTCATATGCAAACCAGCTAATCCCAAGCCTGTATTCCAAACCACCTCACCTATCTGGCTCCTGAACTCCAGGAGGCAGTATTCCTCTGCCCTAATCCCAGTGCTAGGTATCAGACAACTAGGAGCGCACTTATACCCCAGAGCCTGCTGGAATTATTCAAATGAGTCAGTCCTCAGCCTGCTTACCTGCCTGGCCTTATCTTTCTTGTGGGAACCATGATAAAGACTCTTTCCCATACTTTCCCTTTGCTCCTTCTGCCTCCTAACTGACCCTGGGCTTCCACATCTGGCCCTGCATGACACTATCTGCCCACCCTTTCTTGGGAACTATGAGTAACAAATGATCCTTTCAGTGGCAGTCCCCTCCTGATCTCTTGGTTCACCATACCTGAAAAATAATAAAACCTACATTTTAAAACACAGAGTAAGGAGATAGTATTACAAGGAACATGTAGATTTCAAATGAAAAATAAGAGTGTCTTCTTAGTAATTAATTTAGGAAACATCCTTGTCCTCCTGAACCAAGTTCTGTTTTGTCTCTGAAGAGTCGGATAAGGTCAACGGACTCTGGGTGAATCCATGTAGTTTGGAGTAAAATTTTACCTAGGTCTTGAAGGATCTAAATATTTTTCACCAAGTAATAAAGAATGGAAAGACTTTTGCAGTCTTCATTGCTGTGTTGACGTGGGGGTACTCACTAAGTGTTGGTGGGAGGAGTGCACACACAGCCCAAGAAGCCACAGCAGCAGTGGGCTGCAGAGACCTGCAAGTGTGCAGGGCAGGTCAGGCTCCTGAGCTGGAAGAAGATGAACTGGAGGCTACATCAGGCCTTGGCAGGAGCCTTGAATGCCCCAGCTCTTATAAGGAACAGTTGTCCGTGTGTAATAAACTTTTCAGTGATTCCCTAATATTCCCCTGGGTTCTCCTGACTGACTAAAATTTGATCTTAGAGATAGTCTTCTCGGTGGCAGAAACTTAATTGTCACCATACTGTGGCAGAATCAATTTAAACAGGAATCTCTTTTTCTTAAGCTGGAACTACTTAATTAAAAGCAAGAAATTTGTAACATAATGAAATAATTGATTTTTTAAATATTTATCATAGCTCTTTAGTTAGCTAGCTTTAAACACATCTAGGGATGGCGGCACACTCCTTTCTATGCCATCTTGTTCCAATGTTGGACAGCTGTAATTATCAGGGGTTTTTTTCCCTTAGTTCGTAGTAGCATCTGTCTTCTAGAAACTTCTACAACACTTCTCTATTCTGCCATATGGAGTTAGAAAGGTTAAATCTACTACTTCAAACGTAGCCAGCTATTTCGAGTCTTCGTGGTCCCTTCTGAGAATAAATAGCCTCTTGGGCCAGCCACAGGAATTGCCCTCAATATAGGACTAGTTTGTTCCATACCTAGAATTGATTTTCTTCTTACCTGAATTTGATTCCTGCTAAAGAGCATTTAATGGGTTTTCTGCCATAATTCAAGTCTCTTGGGGAATTTTTGATTAATGAATCTTTGTATTAGCTATCACTTCTAGTTTGGTGTCATACAAATTAGATAAGGATGTCTTCATCCAATTAAAATATCCAACAAGGCCCTTAATGGAGAATTCATTCTTTAGTTGATCTGTTGACCCAGTAGTAAAGCATTTTTTGAGTAAGATTCAAGCACCATTCTTAAATGCAGACTTTTAGTGAGAAAGGGAAATCCCTGTGTTTGAAAAAATTTAATCAGGGTCCAGCCCCATGGCTGAGAGCTTAAGTTCGCACACTCTGCTTCGGCGGCCCAGGGTTTCACCAGTTCGAATCCTGGGCACGGACCTATCACCACTCATCAAGCCATGCCGAGGTGGCTTCCCATGTGCCACAACCAGAAGGGCCCACAACTAAAATACACAGCTGTGTATTGGGGGGCTTTGGGGAGAAGAAGGAAAAATAAAATCTTTTAAAAAAATTTAATCAAAATTACTGAAGAAAAACAGAATGAACATTAAATACAAGTATATGCAAAATATACAGTAGATTGCCAAATGATCATTGAAGGATTATTGAGTATTCATTCCTTTTATTAGGGTCTTTTGTGGGGAAATCCTACTTACACCCACTCAGTCTGTTTTCTTTTTAAAGCTGATATTTGTTTTGGAGCCACTGTTAATGTTAGAGCTCTGTAACAGTAGTGGCATTTTTTGGCGTCCCAGGGAATCTTAGTTGTAGGACAAATCAGAGAACTGTCTAATTTGAAGGCAGAGAGAACAGTTGATTCTTTTCATGTGGTCCACAGTGTAATTGCTTTTACTGCTACCCCGCCAGGTTATTTGGGGCTGTTTTGCTTCAGCCTCCTTAAACCAGTCATTTTTCAACCCTTGCTGTGCATTAGAATCATCTGTGGAGTTTGAAGAAAAGAAAAAAAGCCCACCATGTTTCCTTCAAAATGCCCCCCAATTCCCACCCCTCATAGGTCTATAGGGTGAGGCAGAGGAATCCCAAGTGCCCAGCCCGGGAGAGAATGGCTCCTAGACTTCCTTTGGTTCCTCTCAAAATTCTTAGTTTCTCTTCTCTTTCTAAAGGTAACCTGTTTAAAGATGACCCCTTCCCAGGGTTCTGAGTCTTAAAAACTGCTGCCACTGCCACTCCTGAGAATTTCCTCCCTCTCTTGAATTCTTTTCCTGGGAATGCCTTGATACCCAATTTCTGGACTTGATTCCTTCCCCTTCCCCATCAGGTGAAGCACAAATCATTTTGGGAATCTTTTTCATTAAACAACTCTGTTCATCTTTTCCTTTCTTAATGCCTCCCTTTTTCCATATTGACTTGTATCAGGCTAACAGTTCAGGCCATTAACAAAAGTAATTATTAGAGTCCTGACGTTTATTTACAGTCCAGCATCTTCATCCATATCATGTAATGGATCTGGTAAACTAATACAAGTGGGTGATGATAAATGAAATCTAAGGCAAACCCTTGCTAGACTTATTTTCACTTTGGCAGGAAATAATACAGCTTGATAATTGAGTAGATTGTGAATTGAGAGTATTAGAATTTATTTACTTTTTATTTTTTTATTTTTTATTGAATTAATGATAGGTTACAATCTTGTGAAATTTCAGTTGTACATTATTGTCTGTCAGTCGTGTTGTAGGTGCACCCCTTCACCCTTTGTGCCCACCCCCTACCCCACCTTTCCCCTGGTAGCCACTAATCTGTTCTCTTTGTCCACATGTTTAAATTCCGCATATGAGTGGAGTCATACAGAGATTGTCCTTCTCTGTCTGGCTTATTTCACTTAACATAATTGCCTCAAGGTCCATCCATGTTGTTGCAAATGGGACGATTTTGTTCTTTTTTATGGCTGAGTAGTATTCCATAGAATTTATTTTTAATTGTACCAATGATTCATTATCCCATTTTAGATAAGTCATCATAGAACCAAGTATTTTAAGTAGGTTAAACTTAAAACATAGCGTGGACCCATTTGCAGTAAATTGAAAATGGGGCACAAATTAGATCTTTGGGAGAGAACCATAACAACAGCCTGAATCACAATCACATATCACATGCTTTTTGTGTGCCAGGTTCTGTTCCAAGCCTTCTACATGTCAGGCTCCTTTAACTGTGGGGGTACCACAGTTAAAGCCAGTCAGTGAGTGCTAGAGCCAGGCTGGAGCCAGGTAGTGTACTCCAGAGGCCAAATTCTTAATGACTCTGCACACTACCTGCGTCATTTGTGGCCTGTTTCTTACAGCAGCCCTGTGACATAGCTATTTTTATCTATATTTTACAGATGGCTAGACTGAAGCTTTCTAAGATTTTGTAGCTCCTTCAGTCATCTAGTGAGAAAGCGACTGAACTAGCGTTAGAACCTAAAGTCCTAACTTCTAATAGTCTTTTTCCAACATGTCCCCTTGGAAGGAATCAGGCCCAGCACCTTCCATATGGGAAGGATAGCAAAGGAGCGTACTGAAGTTCACCTTGCATGTGGTAGATACCCAACAAAATCTGTTCTTTATTTTTTAAGTGCCAAATTTATTTTAACACTAATATTTCTTCATATGGCCCTGATTCCAGGAATCTTGACCACAAGAACTTTGGGTTTGGAGGAGTGGAAGAATTTGTCTTTGAAATATTTGATCATAAAAATCCACATTGCTACCACTCTTATTTTAAAATTTTAAAAACTGCTTAATTTTATTAATCAGCTAAATCTGAGCAATTATTTACAATTAAGTTTTAATTTTTATTAAATTCTTTACATACAGAAGAGTGTTACATGTTTTCAGTATAAATATGTTTAGGAAATGAACACCTCGTTTGGTTTAAGAAACAGATCAACAATACCTTAAAATCAGTCACATTGTGGCTCTCCCAACCTGATTCCCCTTCTTCATTTCCCACCTACCAGGTAACCAGTAACAAGAATTTCGTGTTATTATTTTCTTGACTGTCTTTAAGTTTTACCACATATGGATCCCTCATCAATATCGTGTGAAGATTTTAAATATTGTATAAATGGAATACTATTTTATGTATTCTTCTCCTTTTTCCTTTCTTTTGCTCAAATTGTGTTCCATGTTGACACTAGCTATAATTCACTTTCACTACCATGCTCATTTTTATGATTATATAATATCCTATTATATGAAAATGTCACAATTTATTTATCCATTCTCTGGTTCAGAGTCATTTGGATTGCTTATAGCTATTTCTATTACAAATGTTGCTGCTATGAATTGTCCTGTATGTGTCCTGGTACACTTGTGCAAGAGTTTCTTAAGGTGTATATCCAGTAGTAAAATTACTGGTTCACAGAGTATGTACATCCTCATTCATTAGAGGAGGCCAAATTGTTTTCAAAGCAATTGTGCTAATTTATATTCCCACCAGTAACATATAAGAAAAAGGTCAAGTAATGTCACATCCTCATCAAAATTTTATTTTATCTGATTTTTTAATTCTTGCCGGTCTGGGAGATATAAAAATAATATTTCATTGTGATTTTAATTTATATTTCCTTGATTACTGATGAAGTGTTACATCTTTTCATATTTTTATTGGCTTTTGTTTCTTCTGTGAAGTGCCTCTTCAAGTCTTCAGTTTCTAGTGGATTTTTTTCCTTAATCATTTTAGGAGATTTTATATTCCAGATACTAACATGTGGCAGATATCTTCTTCCACTTGATGGTATATCTTTTCATTCTTTTGATGTTGTCTTTTGATGGAAGAGGTTCTTTTTTTCCTGATGTTTTTTATTTTTTTATTGAGGTCATAATAGTTTATAACTGAAATTTCAGTGGTACATTATTATTTATCAGTCACCATATAAATGTACTTCTTCACCCCTTGAGCCTACCCTCCAAATACCTCCCCTTCCAGTAACCACTAAACTGTTCTCTTTGTGTGTTTATCTTCCACATATGAGTGAAATCATATGGTGTTTGTCTTATTTCGTTTAACATAATACCCTCAAGGTCCATCCATGTTGTTGTGAATGGGACGATTTTGTCCTTTTCTTATGGCTGAGTAGTATTCTATTGTATAATACCACATCTTCATCCAGTCCTCAGTCACTGGGCACTTGGATTGCTTCCACGTCTTGGCTATTGTGAATAATGCTGCAATGAACATAGGGGTGCATAAGTAAGAGGTTCTTACTTTTAACGCACCTGCATTTGTCATTCTTTTCTTATATGGTTTGTACTTTTTGTGTCTTTTTAAAGAAAAGAGGCCCTAAAGATATTCTTCCCTGTTGTCTTAAAGTTTTCGTAACCTTTAATCTACCTGGAAGTTGTGCATATTGTGTGGTAGGGATCCAATTTTGTGTTTTTTTGTATGTGTTACGACTTGTTGCCCAGTCTCTCTTTTCCCCACTGATCTGCAATGTAGAATTTCCACACCTCTTTGTACACTCACACACTCTGTTCTTGGTTATTCTGGTTCACTTAACAATTGCTGTTTTAAGGGCAGTTATTTTAAATTTATTTTCGTATTTTAAAATTTTAATAGTAGAATGGCAAATGATAAATAGAACCCCAGAATATGTGACAGATAAAATCTGAGCTAAATTAATAGAAACACAAGAGTGACAAAGGAGACTTACCTCTCTCAGGCCATTATGACACATTAAATTGAGGGAAAAAAGATGCAGATCTTAATATACAGTCTCTCACTAGCCCATAGTACAACTTCATGAAATTTTTTTTTTTTAAGCGTCCCTTTCTGAGGATACATTACGGCTGTGTGCCAGGAAATTGTAGTAGCTATTCAGATCTATGATTACTACAAAGTAAATTATTTCCTTAGGGTAGGGCAATATGTAATTTGCACAACTTTAAGCAGTGGTCCTGTTAATATGATTAATAAGCCTAACTAACGGATCTTTCCAGGCTACATTTTCTGAATGAAGAGCAATAAAAATAGAAACCAATAAAATTAGAAACAAACAAGTAGAACTTAAAACACACAGAATTCATGGGTCAAAGAGAAAATGCAAGCCAAAATGGCAATATATATAGAAATTAACACTAATAAACAATGTATCAGAACCTATAGAATACTATTTTTGGTACTCAAAAAAACTTGTAGCTTTAAAAACATTATTAAACAAGAAAGAATGACAATAAATACATTATTAAACTAATAGGTTAAAAAAGAGAGCAGAATGAATCTCAGGAAGTAATAATATAAGGGACTAATAAAGTTAAAGGCGGAAATTAATTTGAAAAACAGTGGAAATAATAAATCTAAAGCTTTGGGGTTTTTTGAGGGGCGATGAGAAGGGAGGCGATAAAATAGATAAACCACTGGTTATTTAATCCATGAGAAAGGAAGAGAACCCAGGCAGAGAACGAAATGAGGGCTGGGTAGAAGACCAGGCAAAGTAGAATTTAAATTATTATAAAGGAACCTTTTGTGCAAATAAATTATAACCAACCTAAAGAAATGGATAATTTTCTAGGAAAATATGTTATCAAAATTAACTTCAGAAAAGAATCCATATGCATCAGTAACTATAGAAGAAATTGAGAAAGTGATAAAAATGCCATCTGCCCACTTCCAGATTGCCAAACTCAGAATTTCGTAATTGGCTTTTTTCAAACTTTCAATGAATAGATAGTTCTGCTTCTGTCCAGCTGTTCCAGAGCTGAACAAAGAAGGGACACTTGCAATTCTTTTCTCAAATTCAAAAACATTGCTATCAAAATGTTTTGGAAACAAGGAAGAAAACTGTAGTTCAGTCTCACTTACAATCTCCTTTCCAAAATTGGAAATTAAGTGTTAGCATATAGGACTTCCAGTTAAACATTAGTACATTTATCTTTTCTCCCTCCCCTCATTCACTAAATAGTGGTAAAAGAATTAAAAAGGGAGTATCAAAAATAGGAGAGAAGACTAGCTGATAAAGAATTAAACTTAGTCTTGCCCAATGGGAAATAGGTGGATGAATTAGTGCATGTAACACTATACTACACAACACAGCACAGCATAACATAACATGTAATAGACTTAGTAAACCAGAGTGAGCTGAAACCAAGTCCCTAAGGGGAGGAGTTAGGGTTGGGAGTGGTGGGCTGGTAGCAACAAGAATCTTGCTGAGTCATGCTACAATATTCAGAAAGTTCAGGAATGAGTTCTGCTGGCTCCTGTTATGGGTGGAGGTACAAGTAGAAGTGGAAACAGGAGTGGCTGAATACCTGTATAAGGGCCCCGTATCACTTCCTGCAGTCTGCCCAGTCAGGCAACTGCCCTCTCTCTGCCCTAGTAGAAACTGAGCAGTTTGTTTTCTAAAGAGGTTGAATCAAAGAGCATTTACACCTGGGGACTGCATGCTGAAAACAGGGGCCCACTGAGTGGTGAGATGCTTACTTCACCCTGTTTCTTAGCTCGCTTCCTGGAACTCTGTTAGCCCTTTGTATATTGCCTGAAAAGGAGATTGGAGGATTCTTATCTGGGAAAACTGGCTTACACAAAAATATAAATACCGACATTTGCCTGTTTTCCAGTGAAGCTGCTTAATCTCTGCTCACTTATCCTCTGGTCCAGCCCTCACACATACATAACATTCAGTCCAGCCTTTTGGCACCTCTCTTAAACTTGGAAGAACAGCCAAGCATCTCCAGGTATTTCAGGATAATCAGAGGTGAAAACAAACAGGAATAAAAAAAACCTGGAGAGGAAACTAGACTACTTTTTTAAAAAATTGAGGTCATAATGGTTTATAACATTGTGAAATTTCAGATGTACATTATTATTTATCAGTTTCTGTATAGACTGCATTGTGCTCACCACCAATAGTCTAGATTTTATTCGTCACCGTATATATGTGCCTCTTTACCCCATTTGCACACTCCCCAACGAATGCCCTTCCCCTCTGATAAGCACTAAGCTGTTCTCTTTATCCGTGTTTATCTTCCACATACAAGTGAAATCATATGGTGTTTGTCTTTCTCTGTCTGGCTTATTTCTCTTAACCTACTACCCTCAAGGTCCATCCGTTGCGAATGGGACAATTTTGTCTTTTTTTTATGGCTGAATAGTATTCCATTGTATATATGTACACACCACATCTTCTTTATCCATTCTTCACTTGATGGGCACTTGGGTTGCTTCCACGTCTTGGCTATTGTGAATAACACTGCAGTGAACACGGGGTGCATAGATCTCTTTGTATTGTTGATTTTGTGTTCTTTGGATAAATACCCAGTAGTATTGGGATAGCTGAATCATATGGTATTTTATTTTTAAGTTTTTGAGACATCCCCATACTGTTTTCCATAGTGGCTGTACCAGTTTGCATTCCCACCAGCAGTTTATGAGGGTTCCTTTTTCTCCACATCTTCTCCAACATTTGTTATTTTTTGTCTTGGTACTTATAGCTATTCTAACGTGTGAGGTGATATCTCATTGTAGTTTTGATTTGTGTTTCCCTAATGATTAGTGATGTTGAACATCTTTTCATGTGCCTGATGGCCGTCTGTATGTCTTCTTTGGGAAAATGTTTGTTCATATCCTCTGCCCGTTTTTTGATTGAGTTGTTTATTTTTTTGTTGCTGAATTGTATGAGCTCTTTGTATATTTTGGAGATTAACACCTTGTCAGATATATGATTTGCAAATATTTTCTCCCAGTTAGTGGGTTGTCTTTTCATTTGTTCATGGTTTCCTTTGCCTTGCAGAAGTCCTTTTAGACTACTTTTTTTTCCTAAAAAAAAAAAGGGAGAAAAACCCTATAATTTGTGTTTTCAAAGGTTTAATAAAGAGGAAGACAGTTCAACAACCATTATATTCGTGAAAGAAGAACATGGTGCATTGAAAAAAGACCATTGGGGAGGGGATAATTTATGGTATTGGAAAGAAATTCAATAAAAGGGTTAGAAAATACAGTCAAGGAAACCTCTCAGAAAGTGGTATAAAAATTCAAAGAGATGAAAATTAAGAAAGATACAGTATAAACTGAAGTCTCTCTAGGAGATCTAGTTTGTGATAAAGAGGAGTTACAAAAAGAACTGAGAACAGGAGGAGAAATTATCAAAGACTAACAGAAGGTCATTTCCCAGAACTGTAGGACCTGAATTTCTAGATTAAGAGGTTCAATGCCCAATGCAGTAAATGACAGAAGGCTCACAATGTATCTGGATTGAATGCTAATGTACTACAGATACTGAATCTGTGCTACATTAAAATTTAAATTCATCAAGGTTAAAGAGAAGGAATGGGGAAAAATAGGTCACAAAGGATTGTAACAGAATGGCATCATACTATTCCACATCACTGTAAACTGGAAGAAAATGGATCAAGGCCTTTAAAATTCTGAGAGAACCGGCTATTCACATATAAAAGAGTGAAATTGGACCCCTGTCTTATAGCACCCACAAAAATTAACTCAGAATGGATTAGGACTTAAATGGAACACCTGAAACCATAGAGCTCTTGGAAGAAAACATAGAGGAAAAGCTCTTAGACATTGGTCTTGAATGATTTTTTTGATATCATACCAATAGTACAAGCAACAAAAGCAGAAATGAAAAGGCAACCTACAGAGTGGGAGAAATTATTTGCAAATCATGTATCTGATAAGGGATTAATATCCCAAATATATAAGGAACTCCTGCAACTCTATAGCAAAAAAAAAGCCTCACCAAATAATCCAATTAAAAAATGGGCAAAGGATCCGAATAGACATTTTTCCAAAGAAGATATACAAATAGCCAATAAGCACATGAAAAGGTGCTCAGCATCACTAATCATCAGAGAGATGCAAATCAAAACCACAATGAGATGCCACCTCATACCTATTAGAATGTCTCTTATCAAAAAGACAAGATATAAATGCTACCAAGGATGCAGAGAAATGGGAATTCTTGTGCATTGTTGGTGGGGATGTAAATTAGTCCTCTTATGGAAGACAGTATGGAGGTTCCTCAGAAAATTAAAAATAGAGCTGCCATATAACCCAGCAATCCCACTTCTGGGTATATATTCATAGGAAATGAAATCACTATCTTGAAGAGATATCTGACCTGCCGTGTTCTTTATAGCATTATTTGTAATAGCCAAGACATGGAGATAACTTAGGTGTCCATTGACAGATAAATAAAGAAAATGTGGGGTGTGTGTGCATATATATATGCATGCACACACACAAAATGGAATATTATTCAGCCATAAAAAAGAGGAAATCCTGCTATTTGCAACAACATGGATGAAACTTGAGGACATTATGCTAAGTTAAATTTAAGTCAAAGACAAATACTGTATGATATCACTTATATGTGGAATCTTAAAAAAAACAGACTCTCATAGAAGCAGAGAGTAGGTGGTTGTTGCCGGGGCTGGGGAGTATAAGAAATGGGGAGATGTTGGTCAAAAAGTACAAACTTCTAGTTAAAAGATGGAAAAGTTCTAATATACAGCATATACTTGAAAGTTGCAGTAGAGTAAATCTTCATTGTTCTCACCATAACAGCAACAACAACATGGTAATTATGTGAAATCAGGATGTGTTAATTAACGTTATTGTGGTAAAGATTTCACAATATATGTATGTATCAAATAATCAGATTGCACACCTTAAACTTACACAATATTATATGTCAATTATTCTCATTAAAGTTGGGGAGATTTTCTGAGAGAAAATGATTCTTTGAATTCTTTACCCAGCCAAACTATCAATCAAATGTGAAGATAGAATCAACATTCTGGCTCATGTGAGGTCTTAAATCATTTACTTACCCCTCCTCAGGAGCTATTTGTGAAATATATTTTGCCATAACAAGAGAGAATACCAAGAAAGAGAGAAGCTTAGGATCCAGCACAGGAAATCGAACACAGCAGGCCTTGAAAACAGGACAGAGGCCTCCAGATATGGATATCTACAGGGAAAACAAGGATTACTTGACTTTTTGAAAGTATTTGAGAGGAGATTTACACTTCTGTCACAAAGTTTAAGGGTGAATTAGTAAAGAGAGATACGTAGAAAATAAGTGTACAAAATTAGCTCCCAAAGCCAAAAACATTAAAAAATAAATAAAAAGAATGAAAATGCATTCCTAGTGTGGCTGTAAGTAATATTTACATAGTGTAAACTGAATAATTTTGCCAAGTATCATGATAACTGATTGGGGGAAGAAGAGAAGGGATATTGGATGGTGGGCAGGATGTCAGAGAGCTAAATTTTTACTGCCTATATTAAGAAGTTAATAGATAATGGAGGAGGAGGGAGCTAAAGAATCATTGACAAGCAGCGCAAGCATGCTGTTTAGAAGTAGGGCAGCAGATACCAGAGTTAAAAGTGCTTACCATTATGAACAAGGATTGAGAGTGGAGAAAGACATTAAATTACACAGTTTGACTTTTAAAGGTATGTATGTCTACTACTTTTATAAATAAAAATTAAAAACAATATTTATTTAACCAAAACTGTGATAGAACCTCATGAGGACATAGAGGGAAAGCAAAAGTATGTGTTTGGAAGGGCTTAGGAAAGCTAAATCCAGAGTAGGAAGCCACAAGACAGTGACCTAAATAGAAAATCAAGGAAGCAGTATATTCTGACTTTTTAGAAATATGTAGTTAAACAATAGATGAAATAGCTAAAGGAGTTGAAAGGATTGCTCTTGAAAAGTCAGAAAGAATAAGGGGACAGGGTGAATTTGGTGATGAGGAAAAGCAGGTACATCATCCTTCCCTCTTTCCTTCATGAAGTCCCCCAGAGGTGCTCCAGGCGATCTTGGAAGCTAGTTATAAATAAAGATTTATGGCTGCATGTGTAGGCCTGTGGCAGGCATTAGACTCTAGTGTCTGGATTTCGTTCTCTGTCTCTCTGGCTGCCTTTTCTGAGGCTCCATTGTGGACCCCAGCTCTTTTCTCTCTGAAATATTTGTCCTTCGTGGTTCTATCTTTTCATTCTACACTGTTGGGCAGTGTCATTTCCTTCCAGAGTTGCCATCTCTATGCTCATAATTCTACAGAATGTGTCTCTAGCCCAGGTTTCTTTCCTGAGCTTCAGACCCAAATAGCAAATATCAAGTTGTGCTTTCAGTAGTATCCTCGCTTAATCGTCCCTCCCATGGCGTGTCCAAAACCGGATTCAGCCTGCCCTGCCATTCCTCTCTGCCAACCTTTTGTGTCTTTTCTGTCTCAGTGGCGCCATATCCACAAACATGGGTGTCAGCTTCAACTCAGCCTCCCTTTCCCTTACCTCCTGAGTATTTCTTGACTGTGTCTCCTTTTCTTCATCCAAGGCATCTAATAATTGTTCCTTAATCTTGGGTTTACAATACAGCTATTTCCTATTAAAGAAGAGGGTGGCCATTATATTCCCTTCCATTATTTCTAACGCGTAAGTTGTCATTCAACCTGTCTCTCAGCTGCCATGAAAAGTACAGGTTCTCAACGTTGTGGCCTGTTTCTTCTGTCTCATACCCATCTATCTGGAGAAGAGAGTGTGAACACTTTCATGATGATGATTTAGATCATAGTTTGATGTCCATAACTCCCCCCCATGCTCTCTTTTGTGTGCTCATTTTATTTTTATATTGCTTAGTAAAATTGTCTTTTTCCAAAGATAATTTCTGTACATTCCAAACCCTGGCTATTGCGACATTTCTTTACTCTGTGGTGCTGTAGGTTTGGTGTCCTTGGTATTCTGATCACCAGGATCCCAAATCTGTTTTCCTCCTGTGTACCAGTTCCTAGAGGACATAAAGATGTGAAAATGTGTGCAGGATGCAGATGGGTCAATGAGGAGAGAATTCTTTCACTATATACATTTCCGTGTTATTTGGTTTTATTTTTTACAACTAGCTTTTGAATCTAGCAGCTGGTTGAAAGGAAATGTAGAGAAATAAGTTTAGTTAAGATAGTAGAAATAGGTGAATTTCTCTTATTTAAATATCCTTTTCTAATAAAACTTTTAAAATATGTTATACAATCCTAGTAGGGACTTTCCTTAAAGTTCATGTTTTCTTTTCAATAAATTATTTCTATTTCTATCCATATTGAACTGTCTTCAGCCATCAAGTTCACAGTTGGTCCAAATATATGAAATCTCTGGCTTTTTTTCTTTTTCCTAAATATTTGCTCTGGAATTGCTCCTCACTTTTTTTCTTTTTTTTTAAAGATTGGTCTTGAGCTAACATCTGTTGCCAATCTTTTTTTTTCTTCTTCTTCTCCCAAAGCTCCCCAGTACACAGTTGTGTATTCTAGTTGTAGGTCCTTCTAGTTGTGATTCTCTGGCATTTTTATCACTTATATGCAAATTGTCAACTTCTTAAAAAGTTCTATGCCGCTGCCTAGCTGTTGCCCTGGAGTTTCCTATATCACCAGCTTGTAATCTGTCAATTATTTTACTTGGGAATTTCGAAGGTAGCTGCGTGAGATGAGTGTGAACTTTGGAGTCGGACAACTCAAGTGCTGGCTCCAGCACCTACCAGCTAGGATTCCTTGAACAAGTTTCTTAACTTCTTCAGTCCCCGTTCCTATACATTGGAGATGATCATAGTCACCTGACCGAGTTCTGAAAATTAAGTTAGATCCTGTCATAGATGTGAAGCATCTAGCTCTGTGCTTCAGGCACAGTAGGCAGTTTATAACTATTAGCTTCTTTCTTCCTCCCCACCCCTTTGATTAACTTGGTATAGAGTTTATTAACTCATTTTTACCTGATACAAAATTCTGATAGAGGTGCATGTATAAAGTTATTTTGGTAACATCCTGACACTCTCCTACTAGGGACTCATTGGCTACTCTTTCTGCCTACAGAATTAAACTTGTACTACTCATCCCTCTGTCTGGTTCCACTTACCTTTGCTCTGTATTTTCACAATACATCCCTTGGTGTGACCTCTGCTGTTAACTTGGGAGTTCTCAAACTTTAACGTGTTGTCTGTAGTGTATTAGTTATCTGCTGCTCTCTAACAGATTATTCCAAAACTTAGCAACTTAAAACCATTTGTTATGGCAGTTTCTGGGCGTCGTATGTTTGACAATGACTTAGCTGGATGGTTCTCGCTCAGGCACTCTCAAGAGGTTTTAGTTAAGAGCCACAGCTGCAGGCATCCAAAGATTTGATTGGGACTGGCAGATTTGCTTCCGGAAGGTCCCTCTCAGCAGGCTGTTGTTGAGAGGTTGCAGTTCCTCACAGGCTGTGGGCATGAGGCCTCAGTACTTTGCCATCTGGGCTTGTCCATCGACATGTGTAATGTCCTCACTACACGCAGGTGATTGATTTGTGAGAGCAAGGAGGGAGCCGCAGTGCATTTTATGGCCTAGTCAGTCTCTGAAGTCCCCCACCATCTCTTCTACCTTACTCTGTTAGAAACAAGTCACTAAGTGCAGCCCACACTCAAAGGGAGGGACATTAAGTGCTACCTTTTGAGGGGAGGATTGTCAAGAAATTGATGAATGTATTTTAAAACTGCCTTACCTGGGGTGCTTGTTGAAGCACCAGCCCAATGGCATAGCAGTTAAGTTCATGCACTCCGTTTCCATGGCCCGGGGTTCGCAGATTCAGAGCACAGACCTACTCACTGTTTATCAAGCTGTGCTGTGGCAGGGGTCCCACATATAAAATAGAGGAAGATGGACACAGTTGTTAGCTCAGGGCCAGTCTTCCTCAGCAAAAAGAGGAGGATTGGCAGCGAATGTTAGCTTAGGGCTAATCTTCCTCACCAAAAAAAGGAAAGAAAAGAAAGATGCTCAACACCCATTTCAGATCAAGTGATAGGTAGGGCCCAGGAACCTACAGTTTGCACAAGCACCCTAATGATTCTGATGCAGGTGTCCTGAAGTCCACACTTGGAAACACACTGCTTTATGGATCACTTGGTCTTCCTTAAAGAGTTTTAATTAGTCACACCTCCATATCTTTGCAGAGCACACATAGCCTGTTTTCAACTGTAGATAGTGTTTTTTAGTCCTGGGTAAGTCTGATTACCTTCATGGTTCCTGTACCCTAGACTGTAGTGAGCTCTTGCTACCTTGAATTTCTAGAACATTCTGTTTTTTCCTGCTCTTTAGCTCTAATTACTTTGTTTCAATGTTCCACTGCCAGTAAGAATTTTTAAAAAATGATTGCCTGCATCTGACCTGCTCTCCTGCCAGCCAAACTATGACAACAAGCATTCTGCTACTCAGGATTTAAAAGCAGAATGGTCATTAGAATGCCAAGGAAGCTGGCTTAAACCACACTTCTTGGTAGTTAGTACTTTCACGCAGGCATTTATCAAACAGATGAGTTCCTGTTGTATTCTAGGCTTGATTTCAAGTATACAGCAGTGAAAGGAGACAGATGTGCTCCTTGTGGATGAAGAGGTAACAAGAAACAGGTACACAAAAATATGTCATCACAACTTGACAGACATTCTAGGAAAGAAATGGACAAACTGCTATGATGTAAAACTAAGGAGACCTACTTAGATAAGGTTTTTAGAGAATCTGCCTGAGATTTGAAGGATCCAGAGGAGAAAAGACTCTTAAGGAGATAAAAAGCTTAGTATATTCTAATACCTGAGAGGAATTGGGGTGGTTGGAAGGGTAAGAGAGACTGCCATGGCTATGGTCCGGGTTAATTTAGCAGTTGTAGAAATACCTGGGAGATTCAAATTATAGCTACAAATTCAACTATAACTGATTGGAAAACAGGATTTCTGTGTTGGCTTGACAGATGGAAGCTAAGAAAGAACTCAAGCCCGAATGGTTGTCAGAGTGGCTGTGTTCTCATCTCAGAACATAAAATGTGGAAATGACCACAACAGCAACAGGAGGTTTTTATGTTAGAGATAAAAGTATTCCTGCCTTTAGAGATGATCCAGTATTCTAGACAGGAAGGTTATTCATCTGATTCCATGTTTTTAAGCTCTGAGCTCCATTTGTAGATCAGATACGTCCTTGTCCATCTCTCCATGCTCTCAGTTGTTAGCTGCTGATTCAGTTCCAGCTTAGACATGGTGGGTAAGGACAAGTGCAGTAAGAACCCTGTGATTTCTCACCAACTTCCTTTCCACATAGCCAGCTGCTCCTCATCTCCCAAAGTTCTTCCCCACCCTTGCCTCCTGTAGGTTGAAGTATACTGGGTGTTGGGAGACCTAGTTCTGGCCAAATTGCTCGGGAAAGATAACAGGACCTTGAAAGATCTTTTCCTCTCTTTTTCTGGTTCCCACTTATTCACAACAGGCTTGGATAAGATGACCTCTAAAATTCTGTTATTTTCTCATGTTAGCCCAGGCCATAATCCTATGACCCTCCTCTGAATTCACAGCATGTGTTCATACAACAACAATTTAATATTTCTCCTTACTCTTTGGGATGACTGGACAGTTCTGCTGGTCTTGACAGGGCAGTTTTTCTCACTGTCCCTTCGGTCTACTTGTGTGGTAGCATTCAGCTTATGAGTTGGCAGGAGCTGCACTCAGTTGGAACAGTGGATCTCTCTCTCGATTTCTCCATATAGTCTTTCATCCTCAAGTTAATTGGCTTCTTCGTATTATGGCAACATTGTTCCAAGAGAGCAAGCCCCAATGCGCAAGCATTTTACCCAGCCTTTCCTTGCTTCAAATTTGATAATGTACCCTTGGCCAAAGCAAGTCACACAGCCAGTACAAAAGTGTGAACAGGACCAGTGTGAGGCAGGACGCAATACGGCCATTAATGTAACAGTCTACCACAATCTCTGTGCTAAATTACCTACCTTCTCCAATGAAGATTTCCCAAAGTGGTTTTGTTCAAAATCTTCTCATAGAATTGCTTGGAATTACGAATCTAATACACTCATGATGTAGTTTGTTGGGACTATACAAGTTTTAATTTGCAGAGTTAGAACCCCTGGGTAGATAGTAAATCAGACCGAGTTTAATCACAAACTCTTCTTGCCTAAACCTCGTTTGTGTTCAAGATAGCAAAATATGATTCTGATTGTGGTATAATCCTCCTCTGGGACCTCTGCTGTTTCGTAAGATAAAATTGAAGCAGGTAATATTAGGTTATAAAGCAACTTCATCGTTAACCTGGACTTCATGTTAGTCTAAGACGTGGACTACTAAACATTATCAGTCAGTCAGTTATCTAAGAGAAAATATAAATTTATATTGTAACAATGAAATATAATGTTTAATAACCTGTGTTGGGGGGTTGTGTGTTTGTTTTTTAGCTCTTCAGAGAAGTAAGAATAATGAAGATTTTAAATCATCCAAACATAGGTACTTTCTGCTTTCTTCAATCCTTTTGGGTCTAAATGCATTTTTGAAAGTATGTCATAAAGCTAAACATATCTCCCAGGAGTGATAGGAGATTCCTTCCTTCCTCCCAGCCCAGATACACTTTTAATAAAATATGTATACAGACTGTTGATCGTACATATTAACCTTTTGAAATTACTAAAGACGGTTAAAAGCTGAAGTATTAAACATTTGAATTTAAAGCTTTAATGTGGTAGAAACATCTGTAATCAGATTATAATTTTTTACCATATTAGGAAAACTTCATAATTATATTTAATTCATAGATAGAAGGGGATTATAGTAAGTCAGAGTTAAGATTTTCAAACTTATAACACTTTTTGCTGTGGCTGTGTTCCTAAGAAAATACTTGTGTGTTGAATCATATTTTGAAGGATATAGGATACTTAATATTTAATGGAATTTTTATATGAATTGTTTTCTACAGCACGGATTTGTTTTCTGTGTCCTCCGTGTACACAGCTCTGTGCTGGGTGTGATGAAGGAGGTTTAAAGACACAAAGGGTCGTGGTCCTGCCCTCATCATAATTGTAGGAATAAAATGGAAATATGCAGTTTACTTAATACTGACCCTGTTATATATACAGCTCAATGAAAACTTTTGATCCCACATATATCAGAGCTCTTTTTAAATAATGTAACTGCCTTTTCACACAGTGATAGCTTCTACATTTTAAAGATATTATTCCTATGATGTACACCTGAAACTACTAGAATATTACATGTCAGTTATATATCAGTAAATAAATAAATAAAAATATTATTTCAAGAATGAAATAGCTCTTAAGACTGCCAGTTATATATCAGCTTACTATCAAAATCAGTTCTGGGAAGTGGGAGGGGTGATGTTTGATGTTAAGGATATCCTATCATGAATTCTTGAGACACAAGAATAAAAAAATAAAATGGAAGCACAGGAGGGAAAAAAACCTATACCTTGTTTCATCAAGTCTAAGCCACCATCATTTAAAAGGCGTTATTATTTTACACACTACTAAGAAAAAAAATACTACCAAAGCATCATCCTATTATCAGTCATATTAGTTAAAATATGAAAAAATATACATCTTAGAATCAATGAAGTATGATATATTTGGAGAAAAGAAAAATAACATGAAGTACAGTAGTGGGAAGAAAACCTTTCATCACTCTTTATTTCAGTCCTTTGGGGTTAGCTAGCCAGCTCTGGATTTCAAATTCCAACTTTTCACTAAAACAGTACTTTATCACTACTTCCTAGAACTGGCTAACTTAAACATATGTATTTTGTTTTTTATTTACTTAAGTTCTACCACAATTAGAGTTCTTTACTTACTAGTAAATGACATATCTTTGATAATAGATTTAAATTTCTAAAAATTTAAATTTTTATTGGATTAAAATAATTTTTCCAGAAGAGCCAATATTTGCATTGGAATTTTAGAAAGGTTTTATTTATATGTTGAGGCTTACCAGCATATATGTGTTAAATTTCTTTAAATGATTTTTCTTGACAGTCCAAGCATATCATCTTAGAAGTGATATGATAGTTGTATTCATCAGTTCAACAAACATATATTAAATACTATGTTAGGCACTTTATTTGGCCTAATAGTTTATGTTAAAACATCAGAAAATAGCAAGAGAAATGTAAGAGACTAGCATCCCCCTCCCCTTGGTAAATTTAATTTTAAAGTATATGTTATCAAAGTACATATGCAAAATAGTGATTTGATAGCTTCAGAAATTTACTTCAGTTTCATTTAAAAATGTGTATGTTTCTGATTGATTTGTTATGTATATTTATGAATTAGCAGTAATAGAAATATTATTTCTGAGGCTGGCCTGGCAGCGCAGCAGTTAAGTTTGCACTTTCTGCTTTGGTGGCCCAGAGTTTGGGGGTTCAGATCCTGGGTGTGGACATAAGCACCACTTGTCAAAGCCATGCTATGGCAGCGTCCCATATAAAATAGAGGAAGATGGACACAGATGTTAGCTCAGGGCCAGTCTTCCTCAGCAAAAAGAGGAGGACTGGCAACAGATGTTAGCTCAGGGATAATCTTCCTCAGAAAAGAAAAGCAATATTATTTCTATCTGTAAAAAGGGTTTGCTATAGCAAAGTCACACTGACTCATTGAAAATAAATCTATACAAAAGTTCTTTTCAGTTAATTATGGTATAATCTGTTCTACTTTTTGCCATCTCTGGCTTCAGGATAGTGACAAAGGAACCTTATTCTCTGAGAACTGTAGTGAGTTTCCCAAGCAACAGAAATTTCAAGGGGAATTATATATATCCTTAAAGCCATAATGACAAGTGAATGGACTTGGACTTGTAGAAATAGAGAGATCTGAGCAGTTCCTGCAGGTTGAATGTGAAATAAGAGCGCTTTTCCTGAAGGGCAGAGGATGAGCTGCTGGCAGGGCAACTAGCCAATATAAACATTATAAGACAATGATAGAGGAAAGGGGAATAAACACACTGCACCGTACTACTGAGTGCATACTGAAGTTACGTAGTTTGAGCACCCAGAAATAATCTTTATTTTTATGGAATTCCATGCTTTCATAAAATCTTTTCTGTTCTTATTGTAATATGTAATAAAATTTCCTAAAAGCATTTTTTTAGAGAGCCAAAAATGTAAATCTAAAATCTTTAACAGAGGGGCCGGCCCCTCTGACACCGCTCGTCAGGCCACGTTGAGGTGGCATCCCACATGCCACAACTAGAAGGACCCACAACTAAAATATACAACTATGTACCAGGGGGCTTTAGGGAGAGAAAGGAAAAGTGAAAATAAAATCTTTAACAGAGGAAATGTTACTTTTCGTAGTTAGAGTTTATATGTACATGGTATATGCATATAGACATTTGTTTCTTTTTCTCCTGTATCCTCTCTCCTCCCCCAGTGAAGTTATTCGAAGTCATTGAAACTGACAAAACACTCTACCTAATCATGGAGTATGCAAGTGGAGGTAAGAAATTTAAATATATTGTTTTTCTTTCTTTCTTCTCTTTTAGAAGAATACACGACCACTCTGTCCATGTGGATAATTGTTAAGGTTTTGTTTCACATCCAGAGTCATAACACACTAGGATGAGAATCAGAAAAGCTGACTCTTAGCAGTTCTGTGGGTTGCTATGAAATGTTTTGCTATTAGCATTGTTGATTGATAGTATCCAAATACTTGAATTTTTTTAATTCTGGTAAAATATAACAAAATTTACCATTTTAATTGTACAGTTCTGTAGCATTAGGTACGTTCACATTATCGTGTAACCATTACCACCATCTATCTCTGGAACTTTTTGTTTTTCCCAGATTGAAACTCCGCCCCCATTAAACAATAAGCCCTCATTCCTCCTCCCCCCAGCCCCTGGCAACCACCATTGTGCTTTCTGTCTCTATGAATTTGGCTACTCTAAGAACCCCACATAAGTGGAATCATACAGTATGTGTCCTTTTGTGACTGCCAGTTTAACGTGACTTAATGCCCTCAAGGTTCATCCATGTTGTAACATCAAAATTTCCTTCCTTTTTAAGGCTAAACAATATTATATATATATATATACACACACACCATATTTTGTTTATTCCAGGTACTTGGATTTTTAAACATATCAATGTATTAGCCTGTTTGAAATAAATGTGTACTGCGTGTAGGATGGTTTTCTTTATCAGATTTTAATGTTGTTGGTATCTGTCTTTCTCAAGGCCAGAAATGGTGATGACACTGCATATGATTAGATTTTCCTTAAAATAAAGATTAAGGAGTAGTAATTATTTGCTTACAAGATTATATAAATGTTGGACGTTTTTCTGAAATGAATGTGAGTAGCTATTATCTTTTATAAAGATTCTCATTTTAGGGATGAGGTTAGGCTAGGTTTGTAGGTTTTGGACCACATGTGAGTTTCATTGTCTGTGGAGGGCAGAAGCTTTCCTGCTTGTCTTTGTGTGTTCCCTAGCTCTAGCACAGTGCTTGGCACAGAGCATATACTCAACAAATAAGAGTGGAACTGAGTTTATGAAATTATAAATTACTGGGGACATATTCTGTTTAACTCTACAGTATAGTTTAAATAGTTTTGATTACAGTGGAGTTGGGTTTTTTATCCTTAGTACTTTGATCCAGGTTGTAAAACCTGGAGAGAGACAGTTGAATCACAGCCTCACTGTATGAGTTAACTATTAAATGAAAGATTGTAAGCCTGTTGTGGGCAAGAATGAGTTATAGTAGACACACCTCTAACACCACTTTTCTGTACTTCTAATCATTATTAGTTGTATGATTTATAGTTTAAATGTGTGGTTTGAAAATTTAGTTGGAATTTTCACAATTGACAAACAGTAGGAAGAGCTGAAGGTTGATTGCAATACCAAAAATCTGTATGGAATTCTGATGCTTTTTAGTCATCTTGCAGAATAATGTTCATAACCTTTTCATTTGTGTAGCCTCTACAGTGCACAAACGCTTTCTTACCTGATCTCCTTTGACCTTTACAATGACTTCATGATGTGGCCAGCAGTGAGTGGTGGGCTTTTACCCTTGAGGAAATGGAGGCTGGAAAGTCTCACTGTAGTCACTCTGTCAGGTCTGGAGCCCCACCCATCTGACACCATATAGCCTCTCCTGGTTAGTCAGTTGGTCGTGGCTTTCTGTTCCCATCTGATTTAGGTACCAGAGTCATAGAGATTGCTCTTATATAGGAGCAAGACAAAAAACGTCTGAGAAACATCCAGTTTTATTAGAAAGAGGATGGCTTTTGGAAAATTCAGAGGTGAAGTCAGTCTGGCCAGTGCCCCTCATTGGTAGCGTGACCTGATAAATTATATGTCTCTGAGCTTTTCAGTGGACTTGCTAACACAGCCCTCATTTGAGAACTCAGTGCCATTGCTCAGCATTGTAACAGCACTGATCAATGATGGTGGTGGTTTATTGGCTTGGGCTGTTTGTTTTAATCAGCTCAACAAAGCACTGTCAATCTCCAGGACATCTGTTTTATTGTTGATGCGTTTGCTATTTTGAACAACAAAAGTTTCGGTAAATTGACTACCTACTCCTCCCCGGCCTGGTATTTTTCAGTTTGGTAGAATCATAGAATTTTAGAATTGAAAAGAATCTTAGAAATCATCGAGGGCAACTGCCTAATTTTTACAGATGAAACTAAAGCTCTGAAAGGTTGTTCAGTGCCGGTGTTTCCATCGGTAGTTAGTGGCAGGATGTGAAGTAGAACTAAGGGCTTTCTGAACTGTCGTGTCCGGTGTCCTTCCATCAGCCCGCACAGCCCCTGACCTGGGTGAGGAGAGCCACCGTTTGCTCTTTTTTCTCTAATAAATACCCCTCATAGATTTTCAGTTCAGCTGCTTAATCTGAGTGCTAATACATTTTTAATGAGGGAAAAAAAGAGAGATCTGGGGTGACTTCCTGATTTATAAGTTGAATTCCTGATTTATAACTTAGTAATTGTGAGTGTGACTTTATGGTTCCAAAATCTTTTAAGAGGTTTATATTGCATTTGAATTGATAAAAATATTTTAAAATTATATCGACAAACTTGGACTTTATCTGTGTTACTCTACAACAACTGTGGGTTTAATCCATTAATTTTTTCTTTTAGTCAAAAATGTTTTCTATATGATATGCACTTTAGTTGTTTCCACTTTCTGACCACTTGTTTTGACGTTATATACTATTCCACAAATAGGTTATTTGCTTAGAAAATGCTGACATTTTACTGAGTTGACATTTAACTTCATAATTCATCATAGTTGGATGAATTGTGTAGTGTAAATTAGCAATATGTAATGCCTTTTAAAAGATCATTGTGCAGTCAAGTATAACTTGAAAATATGTATGCCCACCATTATTTAAAAATGTATTCAGAGTTAGAGCTAAAAGTGTAAAAGTCAGAAATATTAATGTACAATTCAGAATGACTTTTTCCTCAAAAATATTTAAATTATGTTCTCAAACTGAGCTTTTTTTAAGTATCAGAATATTTTAGTTGGATGTTGTCGCTAAGATGATGGAGGTGCTCCTTATTTGTATGAAATAGACGCAATTCTTTCCCAAATACTTGTTATATCTAATTTGCTAAATTAGTACTCTTTTCTGTTGATTTCAGAGGTGTTGCCTCCTTATTCCAAATTGATAAGCAATTGGCAATACTAATATATTTCCTGAAGTGTCACCTGTCTTTCCTGAGGAATTAAAACTACCATGTAGATGTCCGCCAGCACATTCTGTTGGCTTCACCTCACATTGAGTCCTGAATCACCCCTTTTCTCACCACCACTGCCACTTCGCACTCTAGGCCCAGCCACCCTCATTCTTGTCTTGATTATTGTACTACTGCCAATTGGTCTCCCTGTCCCTTTCCCCAATCCTGACCCTCTACTCCCGCTAGCAGCCAGTGATCCTTTTAAGAGGTCATTTATTTCATATTCTCCACTTCTGCTCTCAGAGCAAAGCCCGAGTCCTTACGAAAGCCTACAGGACTCTTCATGACCTCACCCCTCCTACCCATCTCTGTGCTTGACCTACCTCCCTTCCCCTGTTCATGCTTCAGCCACATGGGCCTCCTTGCTCTTTTCTCTGCCTAGAATCTTTCTCCCAGATGACTATATTGTCCACTCCCTCAAAGTAGTCGGCAAGGCGCTTACACACACAAACGCACTTCCTGTTCTTTTCCCCTGCTTTTTCTCCACAGTACTACTTATCATCTGACCTACTGTATATGCATTTGTTTGTTGTTTTTTTTTTTTGAGGAAGATTAGCCCTGAGCTAACTACTGCCAGTCCTCCTCTTTTTGCTGAGGAAGACTGGCCCTGAGCTAACATCCATGCCCATCTTCCTCTACTTTATAAGTGGGACGGCTACCACAGCATGGCGTGCCAATCAGTGCCATGTCTGCACCGGGGATCTGAACCGGCGAGCCCCGGGCAGCTGAGAAGTGGAACCTGCAAACTTAACCGCTGCGCCACTGGGCCAGCCCCGCATTTGTTTGTTTATTGTCTGTCTCCCCTACTAGAATGTAAACTCCATGAGGAAAGTGGCCTTGCTTTGTTCTCTGCTATATTTCCCCAGAGCCTAGAACAGTGCCTGGCAGTTAGTAGGCACTCAATAAATATTTGTTGAATGAATGAATATATTCAAGAAATGCTTTTTTGTCATAATCCTACAGTGAAGACCTCCTTTTCAACACAAATAACTTATCCATTTTAACTTTCAATTTTCGTTGCTAAGTTTTGATTAAAACATATTGTGAAAACATGGCCTTTAAAATAAAAGTTGTTATATTTTAAACATACGAGAATTTAATTTTAAGGCTTTTCTCTAGCTTAAAGATTTTGTCAGTGAACTTTTCCTGTAGTTAAACTTAAGCCTAGCTTAGTTCAAATTCCACTTTTTTCTGTTTGTGTTCATACTTATACTTAAAAATAAAAATTAGAGCATTTCGAAAAGTGAAACATCATCAATTTATGGGAAGATTAATGCTCAGAAGTAGGACTTCTGCTTACTTTTATTTCTCTCAATTATAGGTGAAGTGTTTGACTATTTGGTTGCACATGGAAGAATGAAGGAAAAAGAAGCAAGAGCTAAATTTAGACAGGTATGAATTAATGCACCTTTAGTTTATTAATTTAATAAATTTATCTCCCTTAAACCTGGTCATAAGGCCCGTTAGATGGTGCAGGGGTTGGCCATTCAGTTCAACAAAAATTTATTAAGTACCTTTTATGCCTAAGGCACTGTACTAGAAGCAGCCATGGGTTCTATTCTTAGCTTTGTGATTGGGATTTTAGTCTCATGCTTAACCTTAGTTTTTGACAGTTAAGCCTTTAAAAATTAGAGCCTTTCAAAACACTTGTGATTGCATTATTTTCCGAGTTTTAGCAAGAAGAGTGTCACAATCCCAAAATTCATTATTAGTTTTGTCTTACATAAGCTGAAATCAAACAGAACTTAATCTGTTAATTAATGACTTACCTTCTTGCTTTATCTTTATCCTGCTCTTTATAGAAACACTCATTTTAATAAGCATGTTTTAAACGTAAAGGTGACTTAACTCTCCTGTCTTTATTAATAATAATTCCTATTTGTTGGTTGATCATTACCTGCCAGACATTGAGATAAGTGCTTTAACTATGTTAATGTAAATCTTGCAGCAGCCTTGTGAGTTAAAGAGTATAATGATGCCCATTTGCTAAAGATAAGGAAACTGAGGCACAGAGAGATTAAATAATTTGCCCAAAATTTTGATGCCTGGCAAGTAGGAGACCCACTGATTCAGACCCAGGTCCTCTGACCCCAAAACTCAAATTCTTAATCATTATGTTGTGCTATTATTTAGACTAGGAATCAGCAAACTCTTTCCGTAAAGTGCCAGATAGTAAAGATTGTAGTTTTTGTGGGCTATACAGTGTTTGTCTCGACTATTTAAGTCTGCTCTTGTAGCATAGAAGGAGCTGTAGACAGTATGTAAGTGAACACACTCACATGATTGTGTTGCAACAAAACTTTATTCACAAAAACAAGTGGTGGGCTGCATTTAGCTTACAGGGCATAATTTGCCCACCCCTAATTTAGATGAAGGGAAGGAGCAGGTGCTTTATTACTTTTAAATTAACTCTGTAATCCCATAGTTATAAGTTTCGTATTTAAACAGCAGTACAGCTTCATTCTTTCAGAACCTTTAAATTTTTGTTTTATTCACATATAACGTCAAGGTAGAGGTGTAGACAGACGTCTTTAAGGTTTCACAATATTTGGAAAGGCAGTTTTAGCTGATTTTCAAGATTTCTCTTAACAGCTGCCTCCTTTGATTTGCTTAAGTCTAGTGTTTACAGTGAAGAACTCATTTATAAGTTTCTTAACTTTTGTTGTTGCTTTAACTTAAAAGCTTAAGAAATACTAATTGTACTTTGAATTAAAACTTATTAAATATCAAAGTTGAAACTTACTTGTGGCTATTATTTAACTTGTCTCATCAGTTTTTCTAGCTGTAACAAAGACGACGTTATACTTGAATTCTGAAGTTCTTTCCAGTTCTGATATCATTTTATTCTGTGGTCTATGGAAGGAAACACTAATTTAATTTCTCTTTATTACAAAACAAGTCTGTTTGGCCCTCTCCATAACTATACTCTTAGTTTTTATAAATTGGCCATCTAAAAGCCAAGATTTTTTTGCCTCATAAAATTTAAATTTCTTCCCATTCAGGTGAATCTGTCTGACTTGCAAATATTTATGTAAATATGGTTTATTGACTTCGAGGAAAAGGCTGATGCTGGCCAGCAACAGGTGTCAGCCTGGACCCTCTCCAGAGAAGTCCTTTAGCACGCAAACCCGTAACTCCTCTCTCTGTCTCCACCCATCCCCCTGGTGGGATCCAACTTGTCAGAGGGACTTAGGCATTTACTAACCTAAATCTTTAGGAAATTACTCAGATTTTTATTTTAAATTCCCTGCAGAAATTCTGAAGCCTTTATTTGTGGAACCTATTAGTTGGTCCAGGAAAGATAGTTTATGTGCTTTTACAATTAATAACTTGATTTACAGTGCTTACAATTAACATAATCCTTTCTCCTTGCCATAGTATTTCCTCAAGGCAGTGTATTTAAAGCTGGAAGGATCGAGCATGATATTGGTGTTTCTGCTTTTCTCCATTTCTAATTGCCATGCTTTCCAAAATTTATATCATCATAACTTTGACTAAATAAAAAGGTTTCCTATTTCTGACAAAGAGGAAGATATGCCACACACAAAGTATGCTATGCCTGATCTGTTTTCCGTCAAAAATAGGCCCTTCTTTCCATATTCATCAGCAGATGGTTTTTCTTCTTCCCATTTCCTTCCCCATTTTCATCTAGTTACTGCTTATGTTATTTTAATTTTTTGGCTTAGCTCTTGTTCTTTTCAAAGAAAGAGAATAGATTCATCGCTCTATCTTCTTTCCTCACATCTTTCTTGGTGTATTGGTATTGTTGCTGCCTCTCTTCTTTCGTGTTAGGCTTGCATTCATATTTTAATCTGGAAAACATCCAGGTTCTCAACCTTCTTTAGAAATAACTACTTCCAGCTTAAAAACAGAATACAAAACAATAATTTAAAGTTGAGTGTTTTCAGGTTATTGTAGCATTAGGTTAGCTTTGAGCTGTTTGGAGATAAAAGAAGAGAAATTCTTTGATCTCTTTGAGAAAGGCTTGGAAATTGTCAAATCTGATTCAAAAACAGAATTTGAAAATAACCTATAAGAGAAATCTCAGTATGAGGGGGAAAAAGAGGGGGGAAATTGGATAAAAGTTACCTATGTTCTAGGCAATAAACCTACTACTTTGTTTTGGGAAAACAAAGCTGTTTCAGTTCCCCAGTTTTCATGTTGACAGAATAGAATAGCAGCATAAGCGATAATCCAAAGTAACAGGTGCTGGAAAACCGATACTTTGGCATTGGAATTTCTGTACCTTTCCAGTTGAGTATGAGTGAGTCTCATCCTGTGAATATTTAATTTATGAAACATGAAGCTGCTTAGTGAAGCCCTGATTTTGGCATCATCCCACCCTGACCCCAGCCCAGTTTCTCCTTGCTGCTTATTCTGAACCAAAATATCACCTGACCGAACAGCACTCTCTGAGTTATGTCTAGTGTAGGTGGGTGCATGTTGCTTACAATTAAAAGTTGATGATGATTTGGAGGAAAAAGCAGTATTTTCATTACCAAACCCCAGTTTTGTATGTATGTAATTATATATGTTTAAATACACATGCATAATACCAAGGAAAAGACCAGAAGCAAAGGCACCAAAATAACTCGAGATGTTATCTCTCTTTGGTGGTAATACAGGCATATATACTTGTGTATACTTTTCTGTATTTCCTAAAATTTCTATAATGAGCATATAAAAACTTTTATAATTAGAAAAGGAGACTTAAAAAATTACTAGTGAGTGTGAATTTCAGCACAACAGTTGTTTAATTAACATTGCTAATCACAGGAATAATCAAAAATTGACTAAAGAAAAGCATACCATTTGCTGGGAGTAGGAGGGATCCTTATTGATAGAGCGCATAATAGTTTTCGTAGTTAGTAGTTCACATACATTACAACATTCGTTCTTCCACTTTAAGGAAGAAGAAACTGGTCCTCAGAGAAGTGAAGTAACTTTTGCTGTCCTCGAACCCACATCAGCTGAAAGGAATAGAGTGTTATAGGAAGCAAACTGACTGGAAAGAGAAGTAATTAACAAAGGAGAACTGACCTAGATGAACACCTGGCCATGGATAGCCTGTAACTGTCAGTTTGGTTTTGAGTTGATTTACACGGGCATGGAAAGGTTGTACCACAGCCATCTGATCCTGGGCCCCAGGGCAGCCAGTGTCCTCTAGTTCCTAGTGGTCTGTTGGGCCCTGGCACCACACTCAAAAATAACTGAAATGTCAGGGGTAGAGCCCGAGAAGAGTCTGTCCACTTAAAACTATAAAGAATAGGAAGAACATCCTCACCTCTCTCCTCTTGCCCTTACCCATGAATTTCTCCAAATTGAAAAGTTCAAAGCATAAGAAAATTACAGAGATTCACACATTGAAGTGCTCACTGAGTATTTTGCATGTGTAAACATTAGTGAAGTATTTTCATTCTAATTAATTATCAATCTGCAGCAGTGATGACTATTAACCTTGTACCTCTCCTGTCCAGATAGTGTCTGCAGTCCAGTACTGCCACCAGAAGCGGATCGTTCACAGAGACCTCAAGGTGAGTCACAGTGTCCTTACTAGTGTATGCTCTGTTTGTATGTATTCAATTCTCCCAGTGGTCGTGACACAAATGAGGCGTAGGTTAGATTGTGTTATTAAATTTAAAAAAATCCTTTCATAATTGAATCCTTTTAATTAAGTTATAGTAAAAAGCATTAAACATAATGAAAAATGAGATTTATTAAAGTACTTTACATTTCAGTTTAAGGTAGCTTGTAGTTAGTTGGTCTCTGGAGAAAAATCATCATACCACTAAATAGAAGGGAGCCTCCAAAAATGTGTATTCTCGCCTGACCGTGTACTCAAGGCTGCCTGGCACCCATCCTTCTCTGTCTCTCTAGTCAGCATTCTCTCCTGTTAACAGCAGTGGCTATTTGAGACCTACTTTCACAGTCCTCCACCTCTGCCTTCACTCTTGCCATAGGATAGTTTCCTATTTTACTGAGAAAATAGAAACACCAGGCAGAAACTCCCTCAATTTCCCAGGAGGCCCACAAACTTAGCTGCACCTACACCCATCCATCACCTCTCAGAACTTTCCTCTTGTTACAGGACAATGGGGGCGCCTCTGCCAACCTTGCCTCTGTGTCCTGGATCTTGTCTCCCGCCAGGGGCTGCTGCACTCTGTTCGTTGCCTCCTGTCTCCCATTTCTTCATCCACCCTCTCGCTACTAACTTTTCACCACCAACATTTACAAAAACATACTCAAGTATATACTATCTTTTACGAGAAAACCTCTCCACATCACTTCCCCTTGCATACCCCTTTTTTCTCTCTTCACCTTCACAGCCATATTTCTCTACACATTGTCTAAATTCTGTCTTAACTTGGTCTTTACTTCCTCTATCTCCTCACATAATTGTTATGGACTTGCTTGTTCCTCTCTGCACCCACCTTTGCCACATTCCCATCCAATCTAATAGCTGCAGTGGCTACCAATGTGTTGATGACCCCTAAACCCATGCCTGCAGCCAGACCTCTCTTCTAGGATGCAGTATCCAGCTGGCAAAAGGACACCTTCACCTAAGCATTCCTCAGGCATCTCAGGTTCACCAAGTTCACAGCTTAAGCACTTCCCTCCTAAACTTGAATATTCATTTCTCATTCTGGTGATTGATGTCCCTCAGGTGCCTCTCTCTTCTCTGCTCTACCATCCACTCAGTCCTGGGGTCCTTTTGCTACTGTTTCCTAAATTGCTCTTAAATGTACTTTTTTCTTCCTCATTACCACTATCCTAGTCCAGACTACTAGCATCTCGTACTTGATTACTACACTAGTTTCTTACCTGGTCTTCCCTGCTTCCAATTTGCCTCTCTCTCCCGTGTTTTCTGTATTGCAACCAGAATGGGCTTTTACAAACACAAATAAGATTGTCATTTCCCTGCTTGGATGACTCTTCAGTGGCTTTCCGTTCCATTAGGTTGAAAACCTGAGCTCCCTGACTGCAAGTCTCCCAGCTGGCCCTTTGTGATTCAGACATGGCCACATCCCCAGCCATCTCTCTCCCACAACTGTCTTTCAGTTTCTTGAGTGAAACATGTTCTCTCTTACCTTCTGGGTTTGCAGACTCTTTATTCTGTCTGAAATACTTTTCATCAATTCACCCACTACTGTCAGCTGAACTTTTAGGCAGCAGCTTCGATTTCACCCCCTCCAGGAAATCATCCCGCACCTTTCAGTGCCGGACTCACGATTACCCACACCTCTTCTGTCACAGCACTTAGGTCAGAGAGTGTAGCTGCTTATTTTCCTGTCTCTCTCCTTCTAAACCGTGAACTCCTTGAGGATAGGACCCTGTCTGTCTTGTTCGTCATTATAATCCAGACACTAATATAACACCTGGTGTGTAATTGCCTCGTAGTAAATGTTTGTTGAAATAAATGAAAACAACTGTGGTCTGTATCTTGAGTGAGGTTTACGATTTTCCCCTACCCAATAATAGCCATTATACAACTGTTTAGCAGTTTTTATGAGATGGGGCTGTCCACTTACAATAAGTATCCGTTTTCTAAAAGCCCCTTAGTGTTCTCAATTGAAAGAGCTATTTAAAGGTTTTTTTGACCCTAGGCATTTGTTGTTTAAATTAGTGCTAGAATTACTCTATACCTTGTGTCTGTTATTAGTTGTTAATGTTTAAAAATTCGGAATTCTGATTTCTTGCCTGTTTTTTTCTCATTTTGCTTATTAGGATATATTAACTTTGTATCATTACAGGAAGCTTTTATGAAATACCTAATTCTATCACAATTCTAATTATATTTTGGTTAAATTTCATTTTTTTCTTGATGTTTTCCCTCTAGGCTGAAAATCTATTGTTAGATGCTGATATGAACATTAAAATAGCTGACTTTGGTTTTAGCAATGAATTTACTGTTGGCAGTAAACTGGATACGTTTTGTGGCAGTCCTCCATATGCAGCCCCAGAGCTCTTCCAGGGCAAGAAATACGATGGGCCAGAAGTGGACGTTTGGAGCCTTGGTGTCATTCTTTACACTCTAGTCAGTGGGTCGCTCCCCTTTGATGGACAGAACCTAAAGGTATAAGAAGCATTTGCATTCATATTCTTCAAAAAGCTAAAAGGATTTTATAAAATAATGAGTTAATATTTTATTGTTATGTCAGTATGCGGGTTTTCGATGGGTTTTTTGAGGTTCTTTTTTACCATAAACGTTGACTCACTAATTTTCTTTCCTGTCCTTACCTCCCCAAAGGAACTGAGAGAGAGAGTATTAAGAGGGAAATACAGAATCCCTTTCTACATGTCCACAGACTGTGAAAACCTTCTCAAACGTTTCCTGGTGCTAAATCCAATAAAGCGAGGCACTCTAGAGGTAATTTCATAAGTAGAAGTAAATAACAACTTTGAAGAATCTGTAAACTATTTTTAGAACTTTGCTTGATTTGTATGACATATTGAATACTATCCTGGGGCTTTCTAAGCAGGAACTGAGACATTAAAAACATTTTTTTAAGTTACCTTTGAATTATAATCAATGAAACGTTGAAAATACATTTTCCTAAGTATTGTGATTATCAGAATGTTTTATTTTATGCTGCTAATGAACAGTTCACCTTTCAGCAAATCATGAAGGACAGGTGGATCAATGCAGGGCATGAGGAAGATGAACTTAAACCATTTGTTGAACCAGAACTAGACATCTCAGACCAGAAAAGAATAGGTAATTACTCTGTGCCTGCATGCTCTTGTGTGTACAAGTAACATGTTTCTGTTTTCACTTATGCATATGCCTAAAATGGGAATAATGGGAAGTTGCACATGTTATATGAATCAGCTTATCTGTTTGTCATATTTAGGAACTTACCTACAGTTTCCTGTAATAGCAGTCAGTAACTCAGAAATAAGCCAACCACACATTTATGTTAGAAAATGTATAATCTTTTGGGTCAGATAAAGGAAATTATTTTACCGTATAACACAGTGATTTCTTACCAAAACAAAACACATAAGCTATATTATGCCCTTCTCTTTTAGATATTATGGTGGGAATGGGATATTCACAAGAAGAAATTCAAGAATCTCTTAGTAAAATGAAATATGATGAAATCACAGCTACATATTTGTTGTTGGGGAGAAAGTCGTCAGAGGTAAGAATAATCAGAAAAAGCTAAAATATCCTTTATGTAAATTATCAGTTTATGTAAATTCTTTTCTTAGTTCTAATTTTTTTAATATGTATATTTTGGTATATTATTTTTTAATTTACCTGCAAATAACAAATTTAACTCCTATGACCATTATGAGCCGCTATTTTAACTCTAAGATAATAACCTTAATGGTGGATATTGTCACAAACTTTGCCTTCATAAGTTAACCTATAGTTGTTAATAGTTTAGAAATGTTGTCAGGTATCAGATGAAGTAGATAGAGCCTTTTAAGTTATGTGAAAAAGCCTAGAAAGAAGATCATAAATAGCTATCCTTTTGTGAGTTTTTCCAGTGGTCAGAAAAATACTTTTGCCTGAGTTTAGGGTTGTTTTTTTTGTACATCTTGATTCTGCTCTCTAAATGAGCTGTTTATGAGCGGTTTGTATGTTATGAGAAGTTTAGTTTCCTAATAAACTATTTGGGTTCGTGTTGTGGTTTGCCCTGTTTTTCTCATTTTCTCTTAGCTGGATGCTAGTGATTCCAGTTCTAGCAGCAATCTTTCACTTGCTAAGGTTAGGCCAAGCAGTGACCTCAACAACAGTACTGGCCAGTCTCCTCACCACAAAGTACAGAGAAGTGTTTCTTCAAGCCAGAAGCAGAGGCGGTACAGTGACCATGGTAAGTTTCAGACCATTCCAGGGTGTTCTCTTAGAGTCTCCCCTTACTTAAAAAGCCTCCTAACATTGGGAAGCAAACTTTTGCTTAGGGCCTATGGAAGCCAGGGATTACCTTGACTTCCCTTCTTGGCATTTCTTTCATAGCAGCCCTACAGGTACTAGCATGATTATCTCAAGGCTCTGATCTCATTCCCTGGGCTTCTGCTGGGTAAGGCCTTGCTGGGGGGAAACCTTACCATTCTCCTGTCTGGGACCCCTGCTTCAGTCTTTAGTTCTCTGTTCACTCTCTTCCCCATCTCTGCATCAGATCTACTTTCTAGAGCAGCACGGTCTAGTATAACTTTCTGTGGTGATGAAAATGTTTTATATCTATACTGTCCAATAGAATAGCCACTAGCCACATGTGGATATGGAGCACTTGAACTGAGGAAATGATTTTCACTTGTGTTTAACTTAAAATTAAATTTGTATAGCCACATGTTGCCAGTGGCTACCATGTTGGACAACACAGCACTGGAGAAGGTGTAGTACCCCACTTTTGCCTTAATTTGTTTAAATTTTTACCGGTGTCATTTTAAGCCACACTCTAGCTGTTGGACTGTCTAAACACCGTCACTGTTAAAATTTTCACCATAGAGGTGAATCTTTTATGAGACTTAGAGCCTTAAAGGTATGCTTACCAAACTTGACAGTTGTTCTACCTTCCCAGCCAGCCCCATGTGTGGGAATCCAGAGACTCTAGCATTTATATGTTTATTTGCCCATAACTATGAATGTTAACGTTGCAGGTATTTCCTTTAATTCTAGTATTCTAGGATTCAGAAACCAAATCTACGTTGACCTGGTCTTAAGTTTTAAAAATATATCCTTACATGGAACACCCATTTATCTCTTGTTCAGGTTATTTCCCTTCTCTGGACATTGTCCACCTCCATTCTTTCATCTTGAGATTTGGCACTTAGAACTGCACCGAGCATTCCAGGTGTGGACACCTTTGGTTTTGTACCAAAAATGATGACACTTTTCTCGCTTTCCATTTCTCTTGCTGCTGATGCCACTTCTCTATGTGGTTTGAGCTGAAGCACATTGTACTGATATTATCAGTAAACTGTCTACCTGTCTGCTATAACAGAGCTCAGAATCTGTTCTGACGCCAGAATTTGTGCTCATGGCATTTGTAAACCAAGTATTGATCTGGGTCTCTGTCTCTTTTGTGTTCGTGTTAGTTGCTAACAAGGAGGGGTTTTCAGTGCCTTGTGGACTGCAGGGCAATTAGCAAAGTGCCTACATATTGCTCTAAACTATCTAGTTTAATGGGAATTGTTCCTAAATCCTAGAAAAAAAACTGGTAATAGAGTTTTCTCCTATCTCTAGTGACTATCTTAATAAGTTAATTCTTCCTTAAGCACGAAGATTCCATCTGGATTGGTAATGCCTTTTTCGCCAGCTCAGAAAATTTTAGAGCTAAAAAGGGCTTTAGACATGATGTCATACCCTCACCAAACCCCCGTTTTATCATTAAGGATAAGAGAGCTCACGAAGTCTCCCAAGGTTACATAGAAGTGGGAACACCTGGGACAGAACCCGGGCCTCGTGGTCTCTCCTGTGGCTCTGTCCACTAACCCGTCCATTACCTCTTGGAGTAGTCTTTTTATAATAATAGTCATCCTTCCTTGGAGCCTCTAATATTAAAAAGCAGTTCATAAAAGCATTTTTCCAGAAATCCATGTATACAGAAAATCACTCACCCAATTCCTCATTCTCTTTTCTTCTTTATGCGGATGAAGATAGTGGTCAACAAAGGAAAGATCTGATTATACCTCTGGCGCTTTTGTTTTAAGTGCTATAAATGAGATAGGTTCTAAATACAGTGTCTAGTAAAGCATTTCTGCTTGATGCCAAGTGAAGGCAGACGAGCCTATAAGCTGATCAGCTTGTAGCTTGTCCTCCCACCTCCTCTCATGTCTCTCCTTGTTCCCTACCTCTAGATGCCAGTGATTTCTATATGTCTGCTTCTGTAAAATCACAACTTAATTTTTATCTGTTTCTTAATTTGGGTCTCATGTGTGAACCCCCTGTATGTGTGTACATGTTTTTCTAGGAGGGGTGGTTTCATCAGATTTTCAAAGAGTTCTTTGTCTTATATATATAAAAGGTAAAGAATCACTAGTTTATTAATCAGTAAATGGTACTGGGGCTGGCTGGTAGTTATCAGAAAAAAAGTAAATTTGCATGCATTTCTCTCATCTTATACAAGGGGAGATTCCGTTTGGAATGAAGATATAAATATAAAAAAATAAAGCTGCAGAAATATTAAAAGAAAACATGAGATATTTTGCTTTTAACTTGGACTAGTGAAGGTCTTTCTAACTATGGCCCCAAACACTAAAAGCCCTGAGAAAAAAGATTTGACAAATATGACTAGTACAGAAAAATCACATTTCCATCTGGTACATCCACACCATGGAATGCTACTCACGCTAAAAAGAAACAAACTATTGATACATGCAACAATTTGGGAGGAATCTCAAGGGAATTATGCTGAGTGGAGGAAAAAAAAAATCTCAAAAGGCTACGTAAAGTTGATTCCATTCATATCACATTCTTCTTCTTCTTCTTTTTTTTTTTTTTTGAGGAATATTGGCCCTGAGCTAACATCTGTTGCCAGTCTTCCTCTTTTTCCTTGAGGAAGATTGTCGCTGAGCCAACATCCATGCCAATCTTCTGTTTTATGTGGGATGCCGCCACACTGTGGCTTGGTGAGCAGTGCTAGGTCCACGCCCGGGATCCAAACCTGCAAACCCCAGGCCACCGAAGCAGAGCGCGTGAACTTAACCACCACGCCACCAGGCCGGCCCCCATATAACATTCTTGAAATGACAGAATTACAGAGATGGAGAGCAGATTAGTGGTTGCCAGGTTTTAGGGAAAGGGGTTGGGGTGGAAACGAGGTGGCTGTGGCTGTGAAAGGGTAACCCACAAGGTCCTTGAGATAGAACTGTTCTGTGTCTTGACTGGTGGTGGTCACATGAATCTGCACATGTGATTAAAGTGTGTAGAACTAAATACACAGAGGCGCAAATGATTCAGGTAAAACTGGAGAAATCTGAATGAATAAGGTCAGTGGATTGTGTCCATGTCAGTTTCCATTCAGAATCTCAAATCTTAAAGGATTTTGTATTTTCTAAATAGAAATAAAAGTTTCACAGTAAATCAATAATAACACTAAAAGTTCAGAATGTCATTAGACATCTCATGATATTAAGAAGAAAAATAAGCATTAAGGGTAACATCATTCTATACTTGGTTCTTTGGTTTATATGTTAAAATTGCCAAACTTAAGAGCTTAATTCTTGTCCTCTCATAAATAAAATCAAACCCTTATTTACTTTTAACTCTGTTCCAAATAGTTTTGCCATTTAGATTTTTGTCTGAGAAGTAGCTTTTCTGCACCCCACCCTACCCTCTTTTAGACCTAAAATGTCAAGTCTCTTCTACTGTAGACTAAGTGATGAGCATTTGGTGCTGTTCCTTAAGATTACCACTGGACATCGTATATAATGAATATACTAGCTATCTTCTTTATTTCCAAAGTCCTTTAAAGTCTGAATCTCCTGTGCTACTATCGGAGTCTCGAGATGGTTTATTCCAGCACATCAGTTAATTGTTCACCCAAGATGTCCCTAAGTACACCCCTCTTGTGGTGTGACTGGAAACCTCTGCCCACTTCCTCTCTGTCACTTGCATGGGGAACATGCTTTCCTCTCTCTACTTTTATCACCTTTCCCTGTCTACTCAAATTCCTGTTTATCTAGAAGATTATGAGTGCTTTAAAAAAGATCCAAGATTGGGGCTGGCCCCATGGCTGAGGGGTAAGTTCGCGCGCTCCGCTGCAGGCGGCCCAGTGTTTCGTTGGTTGGAATCCTGGGCATGGACATGGCACTGCCTATCAGACCACGCTGAGGCAGCGTCCCACGTGCCACAACTAGAGGGACCCACAACGAAGAATATACAACTATGTACTGGGGGGCTTTGGGGAGAAAAAGGAAAAAATAAAATCTTTTTTAAAAAAAAAAGATACAAGATAAAACTTCAAAAGAAAGGCCCATAAATCTGTACTGTTCTGTCCCAAAAGGTGAAGGCATCTCTTGTACAAAAAAAGGATGTGATTCACTCAGATGTACCAGGTGAAGCAGTTCATTCTGCATGATGTGTGTGCAAGTTCGTTTGATGAGTTATCTGTACAGTAACACCCCCGAAGATGTTTCCAATGGACACCTGTCCCTGAAGGTGTTTCCAAAGGACAGCTGTACAAGCTTATTAATAATAATAATAAAAACTTTAGAAAGTTAAGAAGTAATAAGTGGAATTGCAAAATTGAATTCATTGCATAGGGAAAACATTGTACATGAATGGGAAACATCTTAGAGGATTTTACTGTCTTATATTTTCTTAGATGAATAGCAATCTTAGGTCATCTTACAAAATATATTTATTTCCACAGAATAAAATGTGAAACTGTATTCTCACTTTTAAAAAGCGAACTCTTTATTTTAGCTGGACCAGCTATTCCTTCAGTTGTGGCGTATCCGAAAAGGAGTCAGACCAGCACTGCGGATAGTGACCTCAAAGAAGATGGAATTCCCTCCCGGAAATCAAGCAGTAGTGCTGTTGGAGGAAAGGGAATTGCTCCAGCCAGTCCCATGCTTGGAAATGCCAGTAATCCCAATAAGGCAGATATTCCTGAACGCAAGAAAAGCTCCACTGTCCCTAGTGTAAGTATTGTTGCACTGTAGAGCTTTTCTAGGATTGTAGGGTTGAAATGATACAGACATTTTGCGCCAGTGTTCTCGTCTGCCTGGAATGCCCTCCCCACTAGGCCACCATGCCCAATCTCAACCTGTAGAGATCACTTGCTGCCTTGAAGGGATTTCTTGTTGAGCCCTATCCTACTAGAGGAGTGGTCAGATCCTTTATGTCAAGGGCTGTTCCTAGTTATTCTACAAACATCTACCGAGCTTTAGGTTGTGTCAGGCACTGAGAGATGCAAAGACCTCATAGTCTAACAGAGGAAATAAATAAAACCAAATGATGACAGTGCAGACAGGCGACTGCAGACAGAAGCCTGATGGAATCTGTACAGGGCACTGGGAGGTCTGCCTGCCTGTGAGCCAGGGATGTGGTGTTTGCATTGTATCTTCAAAGGGCTCTAACGATAAAAAACGTTGACTGAATCCTTAGGATGTGCCAGGGATCGTGCCAAGTGCTTTTCCATGTATTAGCTAAATTTTAAGGTGAAGAAAAGTTAGGTAACTGCCTAAAATTACAGTGCTAACCTGAATCCATCTCTTGATCCCTACCCTTAACAAAATCTTCCTAGTTAAGTAGGTAGTACTTGTTAAATTAAATTGAGTCTATTGAGTTTCAGAAACTTTTCCATGAATCGAAATGTATTTTGTCTGACCTAACATAGTAATTATTATTCTTAGCACTCCTAAAGTAATTTTAGAAAGAAATTGCAGAGAACGAGCAATCTTAAAGATATTCTGTAACCACGTTTTTCCCTACAAAGTTAACAATGACACAGCCCTCCCTCCGCTCCAGAAAAACCCTAGAGTGAGCCACCCATGTGGAAGTTCTGCTGCTCCCTGTGGGAGTTTTGCATTTGTGCCATTCTGGGGATAGGGTTTCATAAAGGAGCCCAAAGAGTTTTGTCTGCTCCATCCTCTGACCTTGTGCTTTATCAGAGTAAACCCTGTGTGAAAGGGTTTTTATTTTGGCTTCCTATTGCCATCAAATTGGATTGTCATACCATAGCCCTGCAATTTAAATTCAGCCTCCAACATTTGTTGACAGTTACCAGAGGAAGGTGAGGACCTTCCTGCCTTCTCTGTTCTGTGCCTTCATAACTTTCATCCCTATCGCCCTACTCATCTGCACACTGATCTTTTGAAAGTATATCCTGAGCATTATCAGTCACCCATATTTGATTATTTATGAAGGAAAAAAGAAAGATTACTATAATTTTCTCCTGTTAGTCTTCAGGGTTTACCTGTACATGGTCTGCTCATGCTGTGCTTAAAATTGTTCTTATCTGATAAAATTCCTTAGTTGTGACTTGTTCCTTGCTTTTTAATTTTGAAAGTATTAACTTTTTAAAGCTTGATGTGAAATTCACGTGACATATGGTTAACCATTTTGAAGCATACTGTTCAGTGGCATCTAGTACCTTCCCAGTGTTGTGCAACCACCACCTCTCTCTGGTTCCAAAACTTTTTCAACACCCCAGAACACCACCCTGTACCCATTAAGTAATCACTCTCCAGTCCCTCTTCTCCCATCACCTGGCAACTACTAATCTGCTTTCTCTCTTGTTGGATTTGCCTATTCTGGATATTTCATATAAATGGACTCATACAATATGCAGCCTTTTGTGACTGACTTCTTTGACTCAGCATAATATTTTCAAGGTTCATCTGAGTTGTAGTATGTATCAGTGTTTCATGCCTTTTTGTCTGCCATAGTTTATGTGTCTATTGATGGACATTTAAGTTGTTTCTGCCTTTTGGTTATTATGTGTAATGTTGCTATAAACATTTGTGTACAAATTTCTATGTGGGCTTATGTTTTCATTTCTCTTGGATATATATCTAGGAATGAAATTGCTGGGTCATATGGTAATTCTATGGTTAACTTCTTAAGGCACTGCCATACTGTTTTCCACAGCAACTGCACCATTTTACATTCCTACCAGATATGAGAGTTCTTGTATTCCACATCCTTGTCAACCACTTGTTATTTTCTGCTTTTTTATTACAACTGTCCTAGTGGGTGTGATATAGCACTTCATTGTGATTTTGATTTGCATTTCTTTAATGACCAGTGGTGGTCAGCATATTTCCATGTGCTTGTTGGCCATTTGTATGCCTTCTTTGGAGAAATGTCTATTCAGATCCTTTGCCCATTTTTAAATTGGGCTGTTTGTCATTTTTTGGTTGAGTTATAAGAGTTCTTTATGTATTCTGGATATTAAACCTTTACCAAATAGATGATTTGCAAATATTTTCTCCTATTTTGTAGGTTCTCTTTTCACATTCTTAATAATGTCATTTGATGCCCAAAAGTTTCTAATTTTGATAAAGTCCAATTTAACTGTTTTTTTCCTCTTGGTACTCATACTTTTGGGTGTGTCATATCTATGAATCTCTTGTCAAATCCAAGGTCTTGCAGATTTACCCCTATATTTCTTCCTAATAGTTTTATTGTTTTATATTTATATCTTTATTTTTATTACTTTTTACTTTATTTGTGTATTTACCTTATATTTATAATCCTTTATAATTTTTTATTTTGAAAGTATTAGCTTTTAGGGCTGGTCCTGTGGTGCAGCAGTTAAGTTCACATGTTCCACTTTGGCGGCCTGGGGTTTACCGGTTCGAATCCCAGGTGCGGACATGGCACCGCTTGGCAAAGCCATGCTGTGGTAGGCGTCCCACATATAAAGTAGAGGAAGATGGGCATGGATGTTAGCTCAGGGCCAGTCTTCCTCAGCAAAAAGAGGAGGATTGGCAGCAGATGTTAGCTCAGGGCTAATTTTCCTTCAAAAAAAAAAAAGTATTAGCTTTTAAAAATGTGGATCTCTCTATCTTCCTACTTTGTGTTCATCAGTAAATCCATGAGTTATCACTTTATGGATTATTACAGCCAGCTTTTCAGAATTCCTCTGCCACAACCATTTTTCGTTCTTTCTGCCAAGAGAGAGGGCAGAGACTGCTGCCTCCACCCCCTTTTCTGATCTTTTGGCCAGTACTGTTGATATTTTAGTGTAGGTTTATCTGAAAACTGTTTGTTTATTTAGATGAGGGTTTTTTTTCCCCTCATTACATTATACTTAGTTTGACAAAAATGCCTTCTTCTTTTAATAGAGTAATACAACATCTGGCGGAATGACACGGCGAAATACTTACGTTTGCAGTGAAAGAACCACAGCTGATAGACATTCAGTAATTCAGAATGGCAAAGAAAACAGGTATGAAATTTCTCCTGGTTGCAAGAAAATTTGTTTGTCCCAAGAGAAATGGAGGCATGTTAGTTACTTCTCAGTTTTTATAATAATAATTCAAATAGTGATGGTAAGTATTCCCCAACGGTAAGTTAAATTTGAATGCAAATTTTTAACGAGATACTAGAATTCCAAATTTCTCTCATTGTCCAGAACTTGTCCTCCTGGCTAGCTGTGTATGATGATTGAAAAGGTTGAGTTAAACCAGGGAGCTTTCCCAGAGGAGATAGATAGTAAGCTATAGTTTACTTGTAGAATAGTGAATAGGGAAGTGGAGATTATTTTGGGCATATTAGTAACTTGAACAAAGGCTGAAAGGGGTGTGGGTAAGGACCTGAAGCAGGGAGCCAGGTCTCTGGAGGATGTAGAGCACGAGGTAAGGTGGACGAGCCTTCAGTTACAGGTCAGCAGTTTGCCAGAGGGGCCAGGTGGACAAAGTAGTAACATAGGCTCCACCTTAAAAGAGATACAGTTGAGAATCCCAAAGAAATAGAGAGTGCAATCTTCTGAATGATTGTAATCTGGTGAAGAGTCAAGCATACATAAGATAAATGTGATTTAAAATGCTAACAAAGTATTATGTCAGTAAGGAGTGAGCCATATGTAAACAACTTTTGGGGTTACAAAATAAGAGATAGTTAGAGTCAGAAAATCGCAATTAAGTAGATCTAGAGACCATGGGGTAGAGTTAGTTTGGGGGGAGAGAAAAAAGATAAGTTGGATTGGTAGAGTAATTAAATATATTCTATATAAAACAAATTTCCCAGGCTAACATGGATTTTCCTTCTTTCCTTTTGAAAGAATAGTATATAAACTAAATTCATAGTGGTGAGATATAGTCAAAGTGAGCAGATAAGGTTCTGGAGTTGAAATCATAAAGTAAATTCACATCATCTTTCATTGTCCCTTGACCTCTTGACTTGAACATTGTTTGATCATGTCACATTCCCATGTCTAGCATGAAAATTGTTTCTTTTTTTCTGACATTTACTTTCTGAAGTTGCATTGTAAGTTTTCTTTTTCCTTTAGACTTCATTAGTCACATGACACGTTTGATCATTAATTGCTATGACAGCCTAAGCAAAGATTCATCTTTCCCCTTCCTCCTTTAAAACCAGACTCTTTATCATTTCCCTTTTCCACAGATCACTTAAGTTTGAATTGATATGAAGGTAAAAGCTTGTTATGTAAGATAGTGTTGATTTTTCAGTGAATTTTTTGAAATATTTACATTCCGGTGTTCTCTTTTCTGATTCCTGTGTGTATTGTTTTAACATTGTCTTTTTCCTTATGATAAAAAACTATTAATAACTTGAGTATAGCAACTGGGCTAGATAGCTTACAAGTAGTGATTGATATATTTATTCCTTAGTAGTAATCTATTCTCTGGTAAACTTTCTTTCGTTGCAGTTACGTTCTCAAACCTATCAAATTGCTTGTAGTTCAGAGTGATTTAATAGAAGACGTCAATAGAAGACTTAATTAGAAGTTTCTAATATGTTAGGGGTTTTAGTCGATAGAACTAGAAAGATGTAGTCTCATGACCCTTCTTCTTTTTACAAATTCTTCTAATTGTTGCACTGTCAGATTCCTTTTGAACTTAGAATGCACATTCTCTGAGGTACAGATTCAGACTCTTTAGGAGTTTGTTAAGACCAACCTCCCCCGCTTTGTGTCTGTATGTGTGCATGACATGCTCTTCTAATTTTCCTTCCCTACAATTATTCAGTTCACTCTTTGGAAATAGTTTTAAGAATTCTCTAACTTCTTTGGAGTCATTACCTGTCTGTGTTCTACGTGCCAACACCTTCCTTGTGAGGGCTGACTCCTCCTTATCCTGACCTGTTTGCCTCTGTTAGCATCAGTCATTTAAATGCTTTGCTTTTGAAAGTGTTGTCCGTATCTCATATCAAATAGAGCCTCAGGGGCAAACCACAGAAGACTGGGGCCTAAAATTTTAGTAATATCTCTTTTCTTTTTCTTTCTATCTTACAATTGAATTGAAAAACTGGAAAATTACTGGAGATTTGAGTGCCAAGCTAATGGTCATATTTTTTACTTTCAGTTAAGGCACCAAATGTGACAACTTTCTCATCCTTAAAATAGATGCTTGAGTCATAAATTAGATACTCAGATGACTTCTTAGGCAGATCGTTGCTTTTTCTTCTACATACGTATTTTATTCCTTGACTAAAATACTAGTGAGCTACAGGATGCCTGGATCTATGTTAACTTCTGAAAGAAGGACATTAATTTCCACTTTTAGCCTTGAATATGTTGAACTTTTTTCTTATATATGTGAGTATTTATGCAGAATTCCAACATAAGGATGATCATGACTAATAAAACCTGTATGAAAGTTTAAACCAAAGCCTGCATGTCTTAAAAACCCTTCTTCAGCTGTCTTCAAGTCCTACTTTGAACATGGGGTGATGTTTTAAAAGCCTCAGCAAGTGTATTCTCTTTATTGCCACAGGCAATATAATTGATTTTTAATAAATAGTTTTTTCATTTTAAAATTAATTTTATTTATTGATTCTTACTACTGTAATCTTTCTGCTTTATCAGCTTCACTGTGTGAAAAATAAAACTAATCATTGGTGTCTGGGGCTGGCAGAGGTGTAGGTTTTGGCAAATTGTCTCTTTGGCAGGGGCACACATGAGTAGTTTTCTAAGTAAGACTGTTTTGAAACCAGACCTGCTAAAATCCAGAGTACTTTCTGCTGTAATCCTCCTGATTTAATTATTTGACCTTCTTCTGATGTCAGTCTCTGAAAATGGCCCAGTTCCAACATTGACTAACAGTCAGTATAAACTACACGGGAGAAGGTGTAATTATATCTTCAGTTGTATGATTCTGTCAAAATCATGTAGATTTGTAATGAGTCTTAAACCACTTAGCACAGACACTGACACATAGTGCTCAACAAATACTGGCTTTCATTATTATAATAAACAGCTCTGATATGAATGTGAAGAATTTTCTCTTTTTTTCCTTTTTTTTTTTTTTTTTTTGGTGAGGAAGATTCACCCTAAGCTGACATCTGTTGCAAATCTTCCTCTTTTTTTTTTGGCTTGAGGAGGATTAGCCCTGAGCTAACATCTATGCCAGTCTTCCTTTATTTTGTATGTGGATCACTGCCTCAGCATGGCTGATGAGTGGGTAGGTCCACACACAGGATCTGAACCCATGAACACAGGCCACTGTAGTAGAGTGCACCAAACTTAACCACTATGCCACCAGGCCAGCCCTGTGAAGAATATTCTTAGTTTACACTGACTATACCTAATCTCTCAACTTAGTAATGTTGCCAACCAAGCCCTATAACATAGACACTCTGTCCTCTTTCATATGCTTTTAGATATCTGTGGGAGACTATTGAAAATGTGTTCATTTGAGGAACCCCAAAGAAGCAGGGTGATGTTGTTATAATAAAGCACAACAATCTTTCCAAAGAAGTTTTAGGTATTTGATATCATACGTAAAATTTTAAAATTATAAAGTGGCTCTATTATTTTATCCATTTATCCACTTGTCCTGCATCAAGACACAGGGATTGAGCAGAGAAGGTTTGATCATAGTTAACACATGTATCTTTTGGAGTGTATTTTTAATTCTGCTTTTGCCCAATCAATGAGCATGTTTTGAATCAGCAACCAAAACATTTCATGTCAGAATGTTCTGATACAGGATAGGTATCATATCAAACAAATTGAAAATACCTGTCCTTTAGTAACCATAAGTGAATTAAGAGTTTTTTTAAAAAAAAAAGAGGGCTGGCCCTGTCACTGAGTGGTTAAGTTCGCGCACTCTGCTTCAGTGGCCCAGGGTTCACCAGTTCGGATCCTAGGCGCAAACATGGCACGGCTCATCAAGCCATGCTGAGGTGGCATCCCACATGCCACAACTACAAGGACCCACAACTTAAAAAATATATACACCTATGTACCAGGGGCGCTTTGGGGAGAAAAAGGAAAAATAAAATCATTAAAAAAAAAAAAAAAAAGATGATCAGACATAAATATCAAGCAGTTAGGAAGATTAATATGAACTCATGCAACATGAATTTTAAGAAACTCATTATTTCTGTAAGTTTAGGTTTAAAAATGGTTCTTCCTTGGACCCAGAACTACTGAAAATGTAATGCAGCTTATTTAGCTTGTTGTGGGCTAGTCTCTGAAGTAGTATCATTATCTTTAACACTTTTCTGGAGGGAAAATTTTGTCCAGCTTTCACAAGAAACAACTTGATGAACTTCCAAAATATGCGACCAGTTGTGATGTTGGGATTGTCTATTATAAACAAAATTTTTGTGAGTTTGATTGTACAAACATGAAATTCAGTAGTTACTGAGTTTACTGTTTCCTTAATTCATGTGCTAGGCCTCCTGTAGAAATCAAAAAAACACATTTCTTTTCTTGCTTTCTTTGTGTAATTCTTGATATGACATGGATTAAATTTCTAGAGAAATAATTCACTTAATTGCCTTTAAGCTTAGTACGTCAAAAAAATTAATAATTTGTATTGAAAATATCAATTTACACTTCCTTTCTAGAATGGTCTCCAACTTGAAGGAGGGTCACTTTTTTGCTCCAAAGCCTCTGTCCAAACAGTCTTGCCATGCTTGTATACCTTGTAGATGTTGCCTATACTGTCCCACCAGTGAGCAGTGTGCTTTGCGGGGAATAGGTGGAACGTCTCCTTGCTTGGTATGCTGACTAAAAGCCTTTCCTTCTCCAGAGTCTTTGGAACCATATATTCTCCAGGGAAAAAGCCAAACACCCCGACCTCCCCTTCTTCTCTCCTTTTCTTAATGCATCCATTGATTCCAGCTCCTCATTTGAGCAAGAGGAATGTCAGCAGCTGGGCAGGGGTTAAAGTGCGTTGACCCTTGACCTGTCCTGAACAGATAATAGAGCACAAAAGACAGTTGTATTTGTCTATAACTTGTTAATAAAGTAAAATAATATAGTATATATATATGTATATGTATGTCTGTATGTATGTATTGGGAACAACCAGGCATTTCTTCAGATAGTTGAATCAGTTAGGACTCTGTGTGTTGCAGGTGACAGAAAGCTGGTCCAAACAAGCTTAAATTTAAAAAGTTATCTCTTGAGTTCCGATATAGTCCAGAAATAGAGTCAGGTCCATCTAATAGTTCTGCTTCCTCTGTAGTAGTTCCCTGGTTGGGCTCGGCAGCATCAGACTTAACTTCTTCCCACACTCAGCTCTGCTCAAACAGAAGCCCTGGGCTTGTCTCCTTGGTCTGTGTTGGTCTGGCTCTAAACATGTCATTAGGCGGGATAGCTGCGAAGGTCTGGGGTGGAATCAGCAACATCTAGAGCCCAGGAACCTGCTTCCCCCAAGTATTGTTGCCACAGGAAAAGAGTGGGTGCTAAGTGGCAAAAACACAAAAGTGAATCTATTTTTATCTTTATGAGACATTTGCTTCCAGTTCTGTGACTATATTAGAGCCACTCTCCCAAATCAGGGCAGAATTCCCAAACAAAAATGCGGGGACAAGCAGATCTTCTTGAGCAATGTATTATAAAGACCCAGCTCCCTCATTTTAGGACTACCAGAATTCTAGTGACTCATTTCATTAACTTACGTTTTCAATTAGGAGAGCATTTATTGAGCACCTGCTCTGTCTGAAGACTTTCTGCTGACACTGAGGACACGCTGATGAGACTGTGGGCCATGTTTTCAGGGCGCTTAAGCAGGGAAGGGTCACCATGATACAGTGTGGTGTGCCACAGCAGGTGCATGCACTAAATACACGGGAGGAAACGATGAACTCCTGATGTGTGAGGGTGTCAGGGAAGAATTCCTGGACAGGATGACCTCTGGGTTGAATTTTGATGAAAACAGGAAGATGCCAGCTCTCCATGCACAGAGGATAGTTCCTGAAAAAGTTTTTGACCTGATGCATGACCCAGGGACAGCACATCGTCAGGAGAGCCAGAAGGTTGAGTTTTGTGAGATAACAATAGAAGGTTAAGCTTGGAGAGCTGGCAGGGGCCAGGCTGTGAGTGCCTGAGGATGTGACTTGGATGCCACAGTGAGAAGTTTAAACTTGTTCCTGAAGTTGCAGTGTGCTTTTGTATAAGCAGATGAGTGACAAGGTCAGGTTTGTGTTTTAGGAGTTCACAGCTTTATGGTAGACAGATTGGAAGGTGTGCCCGTGAAGGCCAGGACACCAGTGAAGACAGATGCTGAGTAATGGGCCTGTGAGAGAGCTGAGGCTCTACACTAAGACCCTGGGAGTAGAAGTGGAGGGTAGGAAGTTGACACCAACCAGGTGTCACAGTGGCTCTGGATATGGGCATGAGGCGGAAAAACCTGATGGTTTCTAGATTTCAGGCTTTAAAAGGATTTCTGCAGAAAGAAAGACAGTGAAAGAGTATGATCAGAATTCTAAATCCTTGATTATCCTTAAAGGAAAGAAACTGCCCCTTTGGAATTCCAAGGACACAGTGACTGAGCTGGAATTAAGGAGTAGCCTGGTCATAGTGAGACTCACGTAGGTAGTTTTGTCCCGTAGCTATGTTTGCCAGGTGAAACTGCAGACTTCCAGCCGTTTCTCTTGCTGTTTCTCTGTCTGTATACAGTTAATTTGCTCTTATAGTTTTCCCACCTGAAAAAGGGGACTCTGTTGACCCCTTAGGAATTTTGACTACTGTGTATAAAGAAGTCAATATCCTTTGAGTAGGAGGATTTTCAGCTATATTTAAACAACACATAGGATACTTTGATAACAGCCAGTCACTATATGCATAATTTGACTAGTCCATTTAAAATATTTCAGTGTGCTTTGGGAACAGGTTAAGAGCACAGTGTGCTTATGTTATCGATTGACTTTACCACTTTGATATGAATGGTGACATCTTTTTTAGCATAAGCTTTATACCTAGCTCGGAAGACATTGTCCCTCTTGCATAAATAATCAAACATGTAAAATGTTATTTTCTTTAAAGCTAATAAACTTTTTAAATTACTGTTTGAAAAATAGATACAGGTTAGCAGCTGCTCCAGAATCCCCAAAACAAGTTTAAGAGATTTTTATTCTTTGACAAAAATGAGATGGTTTGGGGAGGAAGGTATGTGCTTTAAACAACAGGTTGCTCTTATTGTCACTGGTCCATCATACTGTTGTTTCTGCCTTTGCCTGAACCCAAACCCCCTCCCAGCCTGACAGAAATGTTCGCTTACGCAGCTAGCCCTGCCTCAGTTTGTACCACATCTTCCACCTGTCGGCTGAGACATCAGAAGTCGATGTCCATGTCAGCCTCTGGGCACCCCAAGATGATGTTACCTCCAATAGACAGTGAAGGAGATAACTTCAAGGCTATGTAAGAACAATGCACATTCCTTGTGAAACTAATGTGTACCCACTGCTTCTTAATTTTGTGCTGTGGATTATAGTCCAAGATTTTGTTACAGTTGTCCACAAAGTGTCCTTCTTGTGTGTGGTTTCAGTTAAGCACATCCTGTCTCATGGTGTCCTTGGTCATCTGTGTGTGTCTTCATGCCTTATGCATACTACAAAGGGTGTAAGAAATTCCCCCTCCTCTCCAAGTTGCTTTCAGCATGTGGAATTTTATACTTAGGCCTTTTGTGTGCTTCCAAAACTTTTTAGTTGCCTGTTCTTCAATTTCACCTGCATAGCCTTTTATTTCTTTTATATTTGCAAGGTTCTCTGCATGTAAGCAATTTGAGAGGGAAGCAAAGGAAACAGCTTGAGTTAGCCATTTTTTGTTCTAGAATTTCCCTGCGTTAATCTTGTCCTTGAAAGTACGTATGTACTCTTCCCTTAAACTCCATGAGGCTTTGTTTCATTAGATACTATTCCTTTGGTACCCTTTCCCATTTAACTTACCTTTTGTTCCTAAGTCCTGTAAAATACCCCTTGGACCTGGATTTATTATAACTGCTTTTCTCCACTGTATATAAAAGATATATTGTGATTGTAAATCTTTGTGTGCCATGTTTGCCACAGAGCCAGGATTTTGTGAACAAAGATGTAAGAATTTATTACTTTCTGATCTCGTAGCACTATTCCTGATCAGAGAACTCCAGTTGCTTCAACACACAGTATTAGCAGTGCCACCACCCCAGATCGAATCCGCTTCCCAAGAGGCACTGCAAGTCGTAGCACTTTCCACGGCCAGCCCCGGGAGCGGCGAACTGCAACATATAATGGCCCGCCAGCCTCGCCCAGCCTGTCCCATGAAGCCACACCATTGTCACAGACTCGAAGCCGAGGCTCCACTAATCTTTTTAGTAAATTAACTTCAAAACTCACAAGGAGGTAAGTGCCAGGCGGCGCTGGTTGTTTGGAGCAAATGCAAGAGCAAAAAGAGAAATGTCTTCTCCTCTGTTGTGTGAAGCCACTGCCCAGATGCTGTTCATTTTGTCTTTAGCTCATCTGTTTCTGGTTTATTTATCTAATTTTATACTTGAAAACCTCTTAGAATAGAAATTACAAAGTTCAAAGTCTTTTCACAACACTCAAAGTTCTGAAGCACTTGGGAGGTTGTTCTTTAATTATTGTTCCTTTTGATTACACATCTCTCCACAGGGCATGTAAACTGCAGTTTAGCAAAACCCTAGATCCACTGTAGGCGGGGGCCTGGCGCTCTGTAAGCAGTCCCTGAAGAACACATTATACAATGTAATCATCCCCAGACACAGAGGAGAGAAATATTTCCTCGTCTCTCATTTCATTTCATTGTCATTGAGGAGCACTGAGTTTCTTAGAGTCTAAATCTTGAAGTTTCTCTATGTTGGTCTCAGTAAATTATAGTGAAAACAAGGTAACTTTCTTAATTGCTGTAGTTTTGGAGACAAAGTGCCTGGTTTATTCTTAGAAAGAAACTAGTATCTGGTCATGTATAAAATCCTTCATGTGTCCAGCAGACTATCATTTTGGGTTTTGGGAAATCTCTAAGGGTTCCTGAGGTGCTTTAACTTTGTTTCCATAATCTAGTCTGGAGGTTGCAAAAGCCTAGAAACACTGACTGCTACAAGAGAAAAAAGAAAAGATACCACTTTGCACCCACCATAAGCAAATAGCCCAAGGCATCTTTAGCCAGGGCCACACCCAGGAAACCTGAGAACCCCTGCAGTTCCTGGACTCCCAGAGGAAATTCTTTGAAATTAAACCTCACTATAGATTAGTATGTGCAAGGTTTGTCTTCAGGTTTGTCTGTTACAGACCTTCTTCATCATCTTATCTTACTCACAGAACAAAGGTAGGGTCTTCTCAGAATCTAAAATGATTGATGCCCTCGTCTTTGTTTCTCTGCACTCCCTCTGGCCCATGAGCCTATACTGCTCTGTTTCATGCCATCTTTGTTATTTAACCTGCAAGCTAAGTACCACTTTTCAATCCCCTTATTTCCTCCAGTAGTTTTATTTTATTTTAGAGCAATCATCTAAAACTTAGACGAGTCACATTTAACTGTCTTTCCTCAGATGATCTGTTTGTTGTCAGGGCATTGTATACCAGATTAGGGAGGACTTCTGATGTTAGCATTGACTAGAGGTCACAGGAGTCAAAAGGTTCCAGTCTACCCTCTTATTCTCTTCTGAACCCCTTTGCTCAGACACCCCATTCCAGACTGGGCAGAAGAGCAGAATCGTCTATAAAGGGCCTTGCCAGGTTTGGGGCACCCATTCGTGACCAGCGAGAGAGAGAGTGAATTCAAGTCTGGTGACTTCCAGAAGAATTCATTCCTTCCTTTCAGAGTTATCCCATGGCCTATGCCAGGCTGCCCTGTCCCCCAGTTCCTTCCTCGGGGACTAGGCTGAAATGGAATCTGCTTCTGAAATTTGAGTGGTAGCAGATGGAGCCAGGTATCATTCACCTGGCTGATTACCTGCCTGACCCTGCTTAATATCAACTCATGTTTTGCCCTCTGAGCCCCAAGCACAACAGGGATGTCCAGCAGTCAGGTCTGTCTAAGCTTTAGTTAAAGGACAGTCAGTTTTGTGACTCTTTGGTCTATAACAGGCTCTTTAAATAAAACCTTGCACATCATTAAAATTCTTCAGTCTGTCTCCTTTGTGTGCATTTTTTTTTGTCATCTTAATATTATCGGTGATAAAAAATACTATCAGCTGCCATTTATTGAGTGCTTACTAGATGCTAAGTTAAATAGACATAGATGTATAGATATACTCGTTTTACATATATAAATATGTATGTGTGTATACACACACATTTTCTCTCACATACTCATTTAATCTCCACAGTCTACCCTGTGGAGAAGATATTATCCCAGTTTCATAGAAGAAATAGGTGAGGTTCAGAGAGATGAAGGCACATGTTCAAGATCCTATGGCAGAAATGTGCTGAGCCAGGTCTGTGGCTCCAGAAGAAGCCCTTGCAGCCGCTCCCTTGTGCTCCCTTGTGGAGAAAACCGTAAAGGACTGTTGCAGGCAGGAGCCCTTTTCCCGCATTTTTTAATTGTATGTATTCATCTATTTGAATTGAAATTGGAGACTGAAGTTTCCTATTAAAACAAAAATTCTAGGGAGTGCCCTTGTATTTGCTAGATAGGATGCTGCCTGAGTCATGAATTGCTTAATGAAACCAATTAGATCTTCAGAAGAAAACACAAAAACAAAAATTCTAGGGTATCATCTTATTTTATAATTTCCAGGCGATTTCCACCCCTAAATTTTTGCAGAAGGATAGTCTTCTGTTTGGTAAAGTTTGCAGACTGAGGTCTGTAGTCTCCCTTCACTTGTAGACAGTTCATTCTTAAAAACAAAGTCCTTGCTGCTGTGTCAGCCTTCTTATCCTCCCCTGACGATAATTCCTAGGATTACAGTTCTAGTGTCTGAAAGTCTCAGGTGTTTACACTTAGGGTGCTGCAAAGGAGAGTGACTGCCAGTGACTTGGTGGGAAGAGGTCTGGCCTCAGAAAACCCACACTGCTCCTAGCCCTGCCCTGGACATGTGTGGCTTGGAGAGCTTGGGCTCTGCGGTGCTTTGCAGTCAGAAGAAGCAAGGCTTTCCCTTCCTGGGGCCAGGCCTGGTCTGCTTGGGCACTCAGTGCCACCTGTACCCTGGAAGCAGAGCGGTCCTGGCATGGATGCAGGGACTCTGCACCCCAGATTCATCCGTGTGGCCCCAGGCACAGTGGGAGGGCCTCAGTCCTGCAGCTTCCTCTCCTTTATCCCTTAAGGGATTCATGGGAGGAAAAGTTAAGAAAAAGAGTCCTGTGGTACTTGACCAATAACCCTGACTTTTCTCAGGTTGAAAATTTGAAAACAAAAATACATTTTCAAGACCTTTTAGTCAATTTTCAACTAAAATAATCTTTTGAATAATACTGCTTCATATTTATGCAGTGCTTAATTATGTACAAAATATTTTCACTTATTATCTTCTCTACTGTGCATAACCCTGCTGTGTACCACTTTTGATCTGATTATGAAAGTGGCTGGCAGTTATCTACCGTAGTTAGATATTTTTTAAATTGCTCAGTATCTGGAGCAATGCCAGCGTTATCCCAAATTAGGGGGAAAAAAATCCAAGGAATTCATTAATTCGGTCAGTCACTCAGCAAATACATGTGAGTGCCTGCTGGGTTCAGTCGCAGAACTGGGTTTTAGAAATGGTTTGATGGGCCCAGCCTGCACTTGCCTGGAAACGCTGATAGCATGATAATACAAGCCTGAGTCATAGTTGGAAATTTTTTTGTCAGATTCTGTTCAATACAACCTAAGCATCTTCTTAAATTTTCTTAATAAGCAGAGTTACTACTTTTAAATACAACTCTTCCAGTTTAATACATAAAACATAAAATGCAACCCCCTCTGTTACCTTGTCATTTAGTTTTCATTTTGATAGCTAAAACTCTGAAAAGCCTACTTCATTTTAAACCCTAAGAAGTTATTTTTTTTCCTCAAAAAGTGATTTTTATCATACCACTGTGACAGACATTCTGTTAATATTTAAATCATATTCCTAAAGTAATGATTCTCCTAATGGTTAAACGTTATATAATGAAATTTTTAATGTTTTATACAAAGATGAGATTTTTGTTCATAAGATAATTCTGAAGAAAATTGAGAAATGTTGTTACTAGTACATTGCAAATGACTTAAGTCATTTCTTTAACACAAGATGTCGAATTTTATTATCTTAAAGTATATCCATCTGAAGATCCTTAGTAAATTTGATTACAGCCAGTGGCAATATTTACTGCTGAATTTTTTCTTACGAGTACAGATTTTTTATATTTCTAATTAAAAGATCACATACTCTGGGCCAACCTGGTGGTATAGTGATTAAATTCACGTGCTGCCTTTTCGCAGCCTGGGGTTTGTGGGTTCAGATCCCCAGCACAGACCTACGCGCCACTCATCAAGCCACGCTGTGGTGGCATCCCACATAAGAAAATAGAGGAATATTGGCACGGATGTTAGCTCAGGGTGAATCTTCATCCCCCCAAAATAAAAAGATCACATACTCAATTACCTGCAATAATTTTACTTTTTCAACAAATGTCACTGTTTTATTGTTTATTGGCTAGAAGAGGAGCCCTGTTTTATTTGTTGTTTTTCTTTTTCTCTGTAATTGACTAGATTTTCTCTTTAATTTATGTAAGTCATTTTTGTTAATTTTTTTTTTTGGCTTAATTTCTTTTAGAAACATGTCATTCAGGTTTATCAAAAGGTAGGATTTATGTATACACATTTTTTTTCAATCCTCACCCCAAAATGGCTCCTGCAATTAACATCAGGTTTGGCTTTCTAGCCCTGTTTTTTTTCTTTAAAACTAAACTTTCTGCTGAGAACTAAATACTTATTTCTTTGAGAGGAAACTGTGGGAAGAGATAAATTAACTGTCGGGCATTTTTAAAGGGACTGTGGCACCCCTGTAACAAGAGGCCTACGCATGCTCTGTGCATTTTCTTTCTTTGGTAGAATTATTTAGCATCCAAATAATTCTGTCTTTACTAATAACACTTAGCATGCTTCTGTTTGAAGAATGAGATGTTCAGTAACATTAATGTACAATTCATGATTAGCCTCAGGCATGCAAAAGGTAAGTGGTAATTGTGTTAGTCATCATTTTTTATTTCACAGAGGATTGAATTAGCAAAAGACTTTAAAATGACAGGGAAATTAGTTGACATTCTGATGCTTGAAACAAGCGTAAAATTCATGCTTACAGCCTCATTCGGTTTGGGTTTTTCTGAAATTAAGATGTGAACAGCTACATAGCAGAACTGTGTTAATATTTTCAGAGTGTTGAAAAGTAAATAATATTCTACCTAAAGCCACTTTCCACCAACCACTGGAGAAAGCATATCTCATTATTTTTACTTAAAGCACCGTAGTAAATGTTATTCCTACTAGATGAATACTTTTGGATGTTGGCAGTCAAGAGAACAAAAAAGTTGCTCACTGTCTTGGAATGCACACATATAAGGCAGACAATCTGCCATTGAGGCTGCATTGTGCCTGTGCCGCTCGACTCACTGTAAGGCCAGGCTACGGTTTTTTATGGTGATGAAACCAGTGGGTCACTGAAGGGCTTTGTTAACATGAGCTCTTTATCAAAAACTGTGGGAAGAGTGCTTTCTTCCTGTGGGAAATTCCACCCCGTGATTATTTTTTAATTGATCTTCCCAGTTGCCAAATTTTTCGTTGGACAGAAAATTTTATAATTGAATGTAGAATTCAACTGATAGAATTCATTTCCTTTTAATTGGAAACCCATTATACTTTAGGGAAGTGATTTAAAACGTCAAAATAACTTCATTCAAAGGCCATGAGTGTGCTCAGACTCCAGAGCTGGGCAGGGGTTCCTATTGTGTGTGTGCAGCCAGACTCCTGCGTGGCCTGCGTGGATACATGAAGAATAATCGCTGGTTGAGTCACAGCTGTGAGAGTAGGAGTTTTAAAATAAGCTCATCTGGTGAACAAAAAGTGCTTTGTTCATTTTATGATGTTTGTGTTTGTATATGGGTGGTCATGTACTGGTATGTAAGATTTCTTTTCTCTTTCCCACTTGTCTGTGCTTCTACATTCTATTCGTTGAGGCTTCCAACTGAATATGAGAGGAACGGGAGATATGAGGGCTCAAGGTGAGGGAAATGATTTTTACTTAAAATATTTTATAGATATTTACCTCATTTCTGTTGCAGAGGCAACACTCTTTTCTGAATATTCTGCGTCATATTCCTGCTCTCAATGGAGGATTGCTTAGTTAGGTTAGCATTATGTGGTTCAAGAAGCGTATGTGTGTCCCTGCTGCTGCCTCCCTGGGGGCCTGGGCCCACACGCTATGCTGTGCCCTGGTGGCCACATGAGGGCGTCGGAGTCCCGCTACCACCCACTGGTGAAAGGCTTCCTGATTCCAGCCTCACCTGGCTTTACATTAGTATTTGGGTGTTAAAATACACGTCTCTCCTACCTAGGCACTGACAACCTGAAATACGAGGTCTGGGAGTCTGTAGGAGCACTCTGGACGTGTCAGTGACTCTTAGCATGGTTCTAGTCTCAAGGAATGAAAACAGAATATTAAGTATAATTTTCGTATTTCAGATTAGTTTGGTTTTTTTTTAAGAATGATTATGTAGGGGCTGGCCTGGTGGCATAGTGGTTAAGTTGGGTGTGCTCCACCTCAGCATCCCAGGTTCGGATCCCAGGCATGGACGTACACCACTCATCAAGCCATGCTGTGGAGGTGTCCCACATACAATATAGAGGAAGACGAGCACAGATGTTGGCTCAGGGTCGCTCTTCCTCAAGCGAAAAAGGAAGATTGGCGACAGGTGTTAGCTTAGGGCCAGTCTTCCTCACCAAAAAAAAACAGAAAAGAAAAGAAAAAAAGAGAACAATTATGTAGCCAAGTGTTTGTGGGGGTTTTTTGAGGAAGATTAGCCCTGAGCTAACATCTGTGCCCATCTTCCTCTACTTTATATGAGGGACACCTGCCACAGCATGGCTTGCCAAGCAGTGCCATGTCCACACCCAGGATCCAAACAGGCAAACCCCGGGCCACCAAAGCGGAACATGCGAACTTAGCCGCTGTGCCACCGGGCTGGCCCCAAGTGTTTTGCTTTCAAATTTTGTATAGCTGTCACTGGGATTTGGGGGTAGGGGCAATCACCACATAAGCTCAGGACGCTGTCATATTTCCTGATCTCTTCCACTTGTGTCCTTTTTTATACCAGTCACCACCATGCTGTTTCAGGTCGTTGGTAACTTATTTGCTCTCTTCCTGGTCTTTCTAAAGCACAACTCTGATCATACGACTTTTCTGAATGAAAACCTGCAGTGGCCCCAGTGCCTGACTATGTCCATGCAAGGCCCTGTGTGGCCTCAGAAGCCCCAGCTCCCTGCCCCACCCCCCAAGTTGAGACAGAGTGTTGAGGTGAGAGGAGCCAGGCAGCATTCCCACCCCTGGGCCTGACCATCCCAGCCTTGAGCAGGTTCTAGCTGTCCTGAATTTGTTCCCCATCCATCATAGGACCGAGCTCCTGCTGTGATGAGGATCAGGTACAGTGGGCCTGCCCATGCAAGTGCTCAATAAAGGCCAGCAGCTGTTGTGGGGTGACACTTTGACCCCGGTTCCAGTCTGTCTGTGCATTTTATTATGCCCTAAACACTTTCTGTGCTTTATATACCTCCTTGCCTTCGCTTATGATGTTCCCTCAACACACAGAAACTCTTCCCCAACCTCTGTCATGTTGAAATCCCACAGGCTCTTCAGAGCTCTTCTCAGATGCCCTCGTCCCTCATGATCCCACCCTGCCTTTCACTTGCACTTCTATTAGCCAGGCCCCACCTCCATCTGTGCCCCTCTAGCAGGCTGCCATATCTTTCCTGTCCTACTGCTGTTTCCTTAGGTTACAATCTTCCCTTCCCCCACTCCAACTTAGTTTGAGAACTTTTGCTAATTTTCGTAACTTAGCAACTAACAGCATTTTATACATAGGAAGCTTCCAGTCAGTTTTGGTGGATGTAAACCAAATTGAATATTTTCCTAGCAGGTTGGCAACAGGGAGAGCTATGTGCATAGTAAAACCTATGACCCACCTTCAGCTCTGATGAATTTGCCGTAGGATTAAGTATATTTAACATACCTATTCTGGGTGTTTTTAGTGCACAAGAATGTTAGGCATTCATCATCCTAGTTAAAGCACCCAGATGCACACATGAGAATGTAAATAACAGTTTTCGGCAAATAATGATGAAATGCCTTGGAACAGTAAGATAGTAGATGCCTGTTCTTGGAGTTTCTGAGAGAGCTGTGCCTGGACCCCACTGTGACACCACTTCGTGGATATTGGGACCACAGCTTGCATTTTGTGAATCCATACAGTTTGCATTCAAACTGGTGGTTTCAGTGCTCAGTAGCAAATAAGCCTTAACATTTCATTTTTCTATTTCAATAGTAAGATAAGGTCATCTAAGAATTCCTTTTAACTGTGAAATTAGAAGTTTAAATTAGGGGGCCCCGGTGGTGCAGTGGTTAAGTGCGCACGTTCCGCTTTGGCGGCCCGGGGTTCACCAGTTCGGATCCCTGGTGCGGACATGGTACCACTTGGCAAGCCATGCTGTGGTAGTGTCCCACATATAAAGTAGAGGAAGATGGGCACAGATGTTAGCTCAGGGCCAGGCTTCCTCAGCAAAAAGAGGAGAATTGGCGGCAGATGTTAACTCAGGGCTAATCTTCCTCCAAAAAAAAAAGTTTAACAAAATACAAGGAAAAATATCGATGTGGGTGGAGGGGACTGAGAGAATGGCCCACCCTCCACCCAGTTGTGCACACAGCATCTGGGGCCATTTGCAGAGAAAGTGATTTTGAACTGTGTTGAGCCACTGGTTATCCAGAGTTAAAAGTTACGGTGGAGGTTATCATAATTGAATTACAAAGAAAAACTGTGGTAGAGGGGAAGCAGCCAGGCCGAGCAGGATCAGAGGCTAGCCTGCTGACCCCTCCCTGCTGAGCTGGGTCTGTGAGGGCCCTGACACCTTCTACTGCCTGCATTCAGCCTGGGAGGGAGAGCTGGGCTCTTGGAGATATGATCAGCTCTCTACTTTGCCTGATTTCCAAGGATTCTGTTTAACAAATTATTTTCTTAATTTTCATAAGTACAGATGGCTGGTGAAGATTCTCAGCCAAATAGATTTTTTGCATGTGTGGCTTAAGATTTTGGAGAGTGGGAGAGATAATAGGTGAATACTTCTTAGTAGAGGAACAGGTTACCACATGTGAGCCTGTGCAGGAAAAATGTGGAGATCAGCTATTATGCTATTTTAAAGATGTTGATTATGAGCTAGCTAAAGTAGAAAAGATTGGTTTTCCTGTGCAGTTAAAAATAAACCTGCCACTGTGCATTTCAGTCGCAACGTATCTGCTGAGCAAAAGGACGAAAACAAAGAAGCAAAACCTCGTTCCCTGCGCTTTACCTGGAGCATGAAAACCACTAGTTCCATGGATCCCAATGACATGATGCGGGAAATCCGCAAAGTGCTGGACGCCAATAACTGCGACTATGAGCAGAGAGAGCGCTTCTTGCTCTTCTGTGTCCATGGCGATGGGCACGCAGAGAACCTCGTGCAGTGGGAGATGGAGGTGTGCAAGCTGCCAAGACTGTCTCTGAATGGGGTCCGGTTTAAGCGGATATCAGGGACATCCATAGCTTTCAAAAATATTGCTTCCAAAATTGCCAATGAGCTAAAGCTGTAACCCAGTAATTATGGTGTAAATTAAGTAGCAATTTAAAAAGTGTTTTCCAGAACACTGATGGAAATGTATAGAATAATATTTAGGCAATAACGTCTGCATCTTCTAAATCATGATATTAAAATATAAGGTTGAGAGCACGCCTGGGAGCGAAAGCTGGCCTTTTTTCTACCAATGCACTACATTAAAGATGTGTGACACGTGTGCCCTCTGTCTTATTTCCACTGCCCTGAAAGTCAGCGTGTGACATCCATCTCCATGTGCCTCCTGTCTGTGTGGGTGTGAAAGTCGACTGTGTGTGTATGAAGTAGTGCATACAGAAGCATCTCCTGACACTGGCAGCCAGAATTGTTACAAGTACCTCTGCGGGAGATCATTTGGTGCTAAAACATTAAAATTGCCAAGAAGGAAAATAATGAATTACTACTAAGAATTAACCTTAAGACTAGTTGATAATACAGGTTTACAGTTCATGCCTGTGGTTTTGTGTTTGTTGTTTTGTGTTTTTTTTAGTGCAAAAGGTTTAAATTTATAGTTGTGAACATTGCTTGTGTGTGTTTTTCTAAGTAGATGCACAAGATAATTAAATTCACTTTTTCTCAGTAAAATCTTGCATTGTCTCCTAATACTATATTTAAGACTCAGATTAAGGCAGTGACTAAAAGTATGTCTCTTTGCCTCCACCATCAAGTTGAACAAAAGCAATTGGAAAATGTATAAAGGCTTGGGGCCGCTGTGTCCTTAGTGTGGGTCCTGGCATTTTGTGATTACTAGCATCTTTCTTCCCCAAAGGCAATAAAGGGAGAAGACGGCCCTCCTGGTGACCTGAGAAGGAAGGGAATCGGGAGTGGCTGGCAGCCTGAGCCTCAGGAGCCCCTGCGCACCCCTGTGTGGAGAAACTCCAGGTCTTGACAGTTCTGGGTTTATTCTCCATTAAGTATGTAATTTTCCTCTCCTTTCTTTTTTTGTGATTCAGTACATGAATCAGACCTCCAGCTTTTTTCCAACACCTACATGGTTATATAGAGGGGGTAATGAACTCTGTCAGTCAGTTTGACACTTTAATCTCATGGGGAAGTTGTCACTTGATTGGTGTGCTGTTTGGGTTCTAGGTTTGTTAGTAGTGGTCAGAGTATGAAAGGCTGGACAGATAGTCAGGCAGTCACAGATCCTTGTTGTCTACCAGGCCGGGCACTGTTCTAGGTGTTTGGGACACATCAGTGAACCAAACAGAGATCCTTAGCCTGATAACGGTGGCAGTCAGTAAACACTAATAAGTATCTAGTATGGAACAAAGGTAGTAAATGCCATGAGAAAGTCACAGAGTGGGGTAAGGCATTGCAGAGGTCCTGGGGCCAGTAGTGATGGGTGGGGACAGGGTGCTTAAGCAGAGACTTGACTTCAAGGGACACATCCACACAGATCTCCGGGAAGAGTGGCTGGCAGAGGCCTGAGGCCAGAGCACACCAGCGTGCTGGAGCAGAGTTGTGGGTGATGCGGTCAGAAGGCCCACTGGGTCTTGAAGACTATTGCAAATGCAAGTCTTTTACTCTGAAATGGGAGCTAAGGGTGGTGGGGTGGGGCGGGAGGAGGGGGGTTGAACAGAGGAGTAGTATGGCCTCAGGTTTTCACAGAATTGCTGTAGCAGCTGTGTTGCAATTGCAAATCATCATAGGAAGAAAGGAGAAACCAGGAAACAGGAAAGCCGTTGGGCGGCTGTTGGCAATAGTTAGGCAAGAGATGGTGCTGGCCCAGTGAGATGGTGATTGGATTCTAGAAGTTTTGAAACAAGAGTCAACTGCCCTTGCTCTTGGATTGGATATGGTGAATGAGAAAAAGCCAAGGATGACTGTGCGATTTTGGCCTGAGCCACAGAAAGGATAGGGTTGCTGCCAGTTGAAATGGAGCAGGATGTGTGAGCAGGTTTGGACGTGTTGAGTTTGAGGTGCCTTTAGACACCAGGTGGAGACTGGAGAGAGACCCTGGGAGCCCTCCACAGGTGAGTGGTTCCTATTTAAAACTGGGGGAGAAGCTCACCAGAGAAGAGGAGAGGACCAGCCCTGAGCCCCGAACACGAAGTGGTGAGGCCAGGGAGAAGAGGCGGAGCAGGCAAAGGAGCACTGAGGTAGGAGGAGCGGCAGGCCTGGGAGCAGGGAGGATGGCGGCGCAAATGCCCTTTAACACAAAAGTACAGAGCATCATTTTAAGCTCACTGGAACTTTCAAATCTCTATTAAAATAACAGTAAGTCCTCTCTCCCTCCTTTTTTCATTTGAGGCATCCTACTTCCTTTTCCAGACCCAGTTCCTTTCAGCCTGCACTTCTGTAACAGCTCAGTGTGCATGGGTTCCTGTGCGTCATCACCCTGCAGAAGTGTGCAGAGATGAAGGGAGCTCTGCCAAGTAAAGGTGTGGCTACGGCCTGGTTCCTTCTTATCTTTATGCCTAGGACACGTTTTAAATTGTTTTTCACATCCATCTTCTCAAGGACAAATTGAATACTAGAAGTTAAACTCCTTTAAGAGAAATTAGTTTACCACATACCCTGATGAAATAGCTAGTCCTTAGCAGACACAAATGTTCGTAGTACTTTCAGTTGCTTATTTGTCATAAGCAGTGTGTGCATTTTAATACATTACTGATCCAGTGAGAAATGACTGTGTCTGTAAGACCACTGTTCACCCACAGAAGTCATTTGTTGGTCATATTTAAAAGGCTCTGTTAGTAATTGACATTGACTTGATTTTACCAGCAACATAAGTAGTGTTACTGAGTTTTACTGAGGTTAAAACATGAAATCTCATCCATTACTAAGGGACCCATGCCCTTCCTTTAGATGCTGCATTTTCAGGATGTGACATTTTTATTCTGCATACAGTGAATTTTGAAAAGGGATGTTTTCGAGTACTTGAAAATCACTTGAGATGCAAAGACACGGCCACATTTTTTCCTCCTTCACTCCCCTGGAATCCCTCTGAGGTGAGGTAAGGTAGCTGCTGGGGGCGGTGCTGCTGGTCTTATTTACCCAACAACCAGAGTGTTGTCCTACTCCTGAAAATAAAGTTGATGTTCCAGTTATGCTGGCTTTCCTCTCCTCTGGATCAGCAAATCACAGGAACCAAGACAATGTTCCTTAATGACATACCTGGCTCTCAGGTCCTCCTTGCATTTCTAAAAGTGAAGATTCATGCAGAAAACTGTTCAGAAACATGACTGACTTTCAGAAGCAGAGTGGATACTTCAAGGATGCCTAAGTGAACTTGTAAAAAAGTACTCTGCCAGGAAGTGAGCCCCCGGCTATAGAGCAGGTGCTGAGGCTCTGCCCACTAGTTACTGAAGCAGAGTCTGGGTGGCCATGAAGGCTGGTGGTCCAGTGGGTTTCATTCTGAAACAGGACTTCTTAGATTCACTTCACCCAGATGTCAGAGCCCTGCCTGTTTAGAAGTGATTTAGGCAGTGCAGCCTAGTGGTTGAAGTGTACGCCCTTGACCTAGGCAGCCTGGTTTCCATATTCCAGCTTCATGACCTTGGGTTTCCTCCTCTAGCAAGTCAGCATGTTAGTAGTAATATCTCACTCTGGGTTGTTGGCAGAGTCCACCAGACAACAAGTGCAGCAGGGCGCCTGGCAAATGTTAGCAAATAGGGCAGCTCAAACAGGCTCAGGTCTTTTTAAACAAAAGCATAAGCTAACCCTCTCCTCTTCCTCCCCACCAAGCTTACCCAGGGCACGGAAGTCCTTGAACAGTGGACTCTCTGGCTCTCAGGAGAGGACACTCCCCTTGCAGCAGAAGACTTGATAGAGAAATTTTAATTTCTAGGGGCCGGCCCCGTGGCCGAGTGGTTGGGTTCGTGTGCTCCGCTTCGGAGGCCCAGGGTTTCACCGTTTTGAATCCTGGGCGCAGATGTGGCACCGCTCATCAGGCCATGCTGAGGCAGTGTCCCACGTTCCACAACTGGAAGGACCCACAACTAAAAATACACAACCATGTACTGGGGGGGGGGGGGGGGGAGAAAAAGGAAAAGTGAAATCTTTTAAAAGAAAAAAAAAAAGGAAATTGCAATTTCTAAAGTATAGAGTTCTGGTCTCTAAGCCTGCTGTTAGAAAAGTTGACAGGCCTGTGCTACTAACTTCCTGGCCTCAAGCCTTTGCTGGTGTTCCAAGAGGACAAGGAAGATCAGTGAGCCTGGGGTAAGGGCGCAGACAGAAGGAGGCTGATGGCGCCCTGCCCTCCTCTAAGCTTTTGCTCATGTCTCCTCCTCAAAGAGGCCTACCCTGGCCATCACATTTAAAATTGCACCCAGGTCTCCCAGGCCTGTTTGCCTAACTCTGCCCTCTCACTGTCTGCTGTTCTTAACACACCAACAGTCAAGATCATTTACAAATTTATTTTGTCTCTTGTGTCTACCCTCCCTGCCCTTACTAGAGTATAGCAAACCACATGGGGCAAGGATCTTCATCTTTTTTTCTTCCTGTATCCCAAGTACCTAGAATAGTGCCTGGTACACAGTACAAAATAAATATTTGTTTGATGATGATGATGAAGAAGCACAGGCAAGAGATACCTAGAAAGCACAAGGCAGCTTTAGTGGCTTCAGTCAAAACTGTTACTGAGGTTTGCGCACAGCTGCCCTGACCCCAGATGGCCAAGGATGAGACAGGCAGTGGCTGTGGGAAGCTGTATTTTGGTTTGTGGCCCATCCTACTTGGTCTCCAGCATCTCTCGGAGCCCTTCCTGTTTTATAGACAAGGCTCAGAGGTGGGATGAGAATGGAGCCCACAGTTCCTGGGTTTGGCCAATGTGCTTTTTTCTTCACCGAGCTGCCTGTAAAGCTGATGCCCATATTGTGTCATTCAGCTCTAGTCAGACACAGACCACTCAAGTCCCCAGGTGAGTCATACAGGAGTATGGTCATACAGGAGTAGGTCCTGCATCGCATGACATTTGCTGTCAGGTGTGAAACTGGGAGTTGAAACACTTGGCTTAACACCTTAATCTGTGTCCCACACGACAGAGTCACGTGGTCAGTGTATCATTTAGATTTCAGTCTGTTAAAAGAGTAGCAACCTGAGGCTTGGCAGCTGTGTATAAGCTGGTGTTTAATCAGGAGATCAGAAAGTTCTCTAGGTATTGACAGTAGCCTTCACCTCTGACTGCTCTGTCACTGGCGTCAAGCCGAAAGTGAGATGTGGTGAGCGGAAGTCCTGGTTCGTTGTGCCCACACGTGCCTCCCACCTGTGATAGGGAAGCTGGTTCTTGGGTTCACCTAGGGCCGAAGACTAGACCACCACTTGCTAAGACGACCTGGATCTGCAAAGGTGAAGGCTGGGGAAACTGGAGGCTGCATTGGGCACTTACGTTGCCCTTGGCTTTGTTTTGTTGGTTTCTTTTGGTATTTGTTGTTTGTGTAGTGGGGCTGATCTGTTAAAAATTCTGAGGTTCTCACATCTTTTCCAGCTCCCTGGATATTCATTCCTATGGTTTCCAGCTGTGCTGAAATACCTTCGTACCAAATGGGTTGATAAATAGGAGCCTTTGTGGAGGTTCACTGAGAAAAGAGACAACTGATCATGCTGCAGCTTTCCCCACCAGGCTGTGCCTTTTGCAGTTTCCTGCTCTCTTTCTACATCCCACCCACCTAACCCACCTCTAAGTGCTATTTTAAGCCAGCATTGTAGAACTCATCCATCAAGCAGAAGGGAAATCTACAGTTGCTCATCAGGAACGTCTCCAGCTTCTGCTGGGCACCTTCAGTCCAGGGTGCTCAAGCACATGCACACCCCAGGGAGCTGGGAAGAGTTTTGGCTGGTTCTGCATTTTCCTGATGCGGATCGGCTTCTTGCACCACCCTGGTGGTATCTCCTGCTCTCGGGAGTTTTAACTAGTCAAGGCTCAAGTATGTGAAGATAAAAATTGTATTGCTTCCCTGAAATTTCCTTCTCCAAGTTAAACTGATCTAGTTCTTTTCAGATGTTTCAGGACAAGAAATGAAGACTTTTCATCTTTGTTTGTTCATATGGTCATTCATGGATCTGCATATTTTGAGGGGGTAGGGGGGCAGCTACTCTGGAAGGCTTGGTGCTAAACTCAGGGGATCCAGAAATAAACAAGGTAAGACCCATGTCCTCCAGAAGCTTGGTCTGATGGCAAGAGGGGTACAGACACAGTCCCAAAACCCGGTATGGCCAGTGCTGCATGAAGGAATGCCAGGGCTCGAGGCTGAGCAGGAAGCCTGGTCTGGGTGGAGGAGGCAGGTAGAGATGACAGCCTGAAGCACCCCCTAGTTTGCTCAGTGGAAGAGGAAGGAGTAGCACCTGCAAAGGCAGGTAGGGAGGGGCCCAGCCTGTCTCAGACTCAGAGTGTGGTGGGGCAGTGACGGGGCCAGGGTGCTGCTGGACGGGCGCTGTCTTGTTGCTGTCTCAATAAAGCATGTCTCAGACAATGCACCTCTGTTCTGTTAAGGGGACTTCCTTAGGGAGTGACCTGGCAGGCTTCAGGGTAGAGTTCTGCTGCTGCCAGACCAAAACAGACTCCATTGCACTGGGAAGCCAGGTCCTGGGGACCAGAGAGGAAGGCGTGGGGCACCTGGCATGGCAGCTTCTTCCGGAGTGAATTCTGCGCTGACTTGTCTCTCCCTCTCTCTCCAGAGGGAGCTGCCAGCAGGCGTGGGTAGGTGTGAATACATTCTCAAAGCAGGCATGCTTTGCATAGAAATAAGCTGGGAAGTAGGAGCATATGTAGCCATGTTTATTAACATGGCACCAGTAGTCCTTTGGTAGAGAGTGCCCCTGAGAGCCGTTTCCCAACACCAGGAGCTGCACCCCTCCATTAGCCCCAAATGCACTGTGCATGCTAGGATGCTGCTTGGGCTGGTCCCTCCCCTGCTCGTGTCCTCAGGCCAGTTTCTGCTCACTCCTCAGCACCCAGCTCAGCTGTCATCTGCTGCCTCCAGTCCTTGAGGTTCTTAGCCTCTCAGCCCCAGCCCAGCTGGCCTCTCTCATTGGCTGTCCCTGTGCCCTGTATTGCTGGGTCCTCTGCATTTTCTGAGCTCTGGAGAATCCTGATGGCTCATCAAATATGAACTCAGCCTGTCTGTAATGGATGGGAGTTCCCGTTTCCCAGAAAGGCCATGCTGGGCGTCGTTTTGTCCTGACGTTGCTAAATGTGTAGGACATGTTTTGCTGGGTTGCATTTCCTATGATCATATCATTAATAAATTGAACTGCACTGGAAAAGCAAAGTCATGTTATTGTATGTCCTTGAGGCTAGGCAAATACAGAAAAGCAGTCAGCACCTCGATCCTCCTTCCTGGTGTAAACAAAGAGTGAGGAGGCGGCGGCAAGACCTCTGGCCTACCTCTGCTCAGAGCGTCTCCTCTCTGAGATAGGCACTGTTGCCATGACTTGTGGTGCAGCAGCACAAGTGGCCCCTACCAGGCACAGAGTCAATTTCAAGTATGGATTTTTATGCACCACCTTTATTTCTTTTTGAAAATGTAATGCATTCAAAGTGCTGTTTAATATGTTGGGCAGTTGATGGGTAAAAAGTATCGACAACTCTAGACTTCTGACTTTAGTGAAAATTTAATAGAAGTTTTGTGGGGTTTTTGCTATATTGTGTATTTCTGGAATAACCTGGGCCTGTGTAACCACAGGCCACCTGTACCAGTAGTCGGAGCAGCCCAGGTCAGTTGGCATGGATGAGTGAGGGAAGGCCCAAACCCTGACCCCATAGTTGGCATTCTCAGAAGCTTCACAGTGAAACAGTTGTATGACAGGAGAGTGACAAAGGATAAAGCCCAAGGAGAATGACAGGTGAGCACTGAGATCCTTCCTGAAAGGAAGGCTGGAGCAGGTGGGAAAGTCTTCCCTGGAGATTTGGGTATAGGTGGGTTCTGCGCTTTGGGTGGGCAGCACAGAACGTGGAAAGCAGAGAGCAGACATGCAGACAGGAGCCCCAGGTTAGACAGCAACAGCAAGTGAAAACAAGTCTGGAGGTGTTAGTGCCACTGCCATCAGTCTCCGGTCTTGTGTGTGTGTGAGGAAGATGGTCCTGAGCTAACATCTGTGTCAGTCTTCCTTTTGTAAGTGGGATGTCTTCAGAGCATGGCTTGATGAGTGGTATATAAGTCCGTGCCCAGGATCCCAACCCACGAACCCCAAGCCGCCAAAGCGGAGCATGTGAACTTAACCACTATGCCACCGGGCCAGCTCATCGTGTGCCATGTTGAGTGCACATTGGCATGGGGGGTGTGCCCAAAGCCAGGCTGTGTTTCTGAAGCCAGTGGTCTCAGTTCCAACTAAATTCCTGGACACATTCACCTCCAAGTCCTGCAGGACCCTGAGCAGACCGGCGAACACCAAGTTGGGCCCCACTTTGCAGTAGGGTTCGTAAATGACAGAGCAGGGTCCCAACCCCAGTCCCCATCGCCCAGTCAGAAATGGTGCTGGCCGTGATGTGTGTGCACCAGGTTGCACACAGGCGGGTGTTCCACCTGCCAGACTTGGGTGGTCTTTGTCCTCATCCTAAGATGGCCACTGGAGCGTTTTAAAAGCCCATGGCTATGGCTGCTGCCAGAGAATCTTGGAAATATGCTCCTCTAACTGGAGCTGTGTGCCAGGCTCAAAACCAGGGTTTTGCTCAAAAACAAAAGCAGAAGGGGAGAATGGCTGCTGGGAGACAAGCAGCTGTCTCTGCTCAAAGATTTGTCAGAAACCTGAGGAGCTAGAAGGAATGCTTTTCTGGGTCTTAAGGTTAATTATTTAAGTCAAGGCTTAAATTTTGACAAGCCCCCAAGAAGGGTGTGAAAGTCAGGACTTCTGAAACCAAGCAGAACATTTTCACTTCTCTGTGTCTTTAGCAAAGCAGGACGTATTATGCAAAGACAGGTTTGGCGAGAGAAGTGGAAAGAATCCACATGCTGTGGAGGACCCCTGCAGAAAGCCTCTAGCCACACTTGGAATGAGGATTTTTGTCATCCAGTTCACATGTAAAAAGCCTCAGTTCTCCAAACTGAAATGCTGTCTCCTGCTCCAAAACCTCACAGCCAGAAAGATGACTTCTTACCAGTCAAAAGATTGTTTCCCTTTGTTACCTATGGAAAAGGAAATTAGATCAGAATCCATGTGAGTGCAGTGTGCAACCCGCAGCGGGCTTTAGGAGGCTTTGCTGTAGGCACCGGCGGCTCCAAATAGAAATTCAGGGGCCTGCCGGGTGGCACAGCGGTTAAGTGCACATGCTCCGCTTAGGAGGCCCAGGGTTCGCTGGTTCAGATCCCGGGTGCGGACATGGCACCGCTTGGCAAGCCATGCTGTGGCAGGCATCCCACATATAAAGTAGAGGAAAATGGGCACAGATGTTAGCTCAGGGCCAGTCTTCCTCAGCAAAACAAAAAAGAAGGAGGATTGGCAGCAGATGTTAGCTCAGGGCTAATCTTCCTCAAAAAAAAAAAAAAAAATGCAGAATAAGGAAACTTCCAGGCAACTGCCACCTGCTCAGTTACTGCTAAGAGAAGGGGGTCCTGCACATGAGAGGTCTAGAATGTTCTGAAAAGTCAAAGAGCAGTGAAAAGAGCCCAGGACTTGGAACTGGATGATCTCACTAGTGATCCTGAGCCAGTCTCCCTCTCTTTGCCTCAATTTCCCTGTCTGTGGGGAAGCCTCAGGAGTGGTGAGAAGTTTGTGAAGAGCACATGAGTGGTGGTGGCATGAAGTCCTGCTACCTCAATAGTCTCCCACGAACTGTGACACAGAGCATTTTTTTAAAAACGCCACTTTAAAAAAGATTTGTTTTGGGTTATATAAGTAATACATGTTCACTGCAGAAAATTTGGAAAATAAAGTATAAAGAAGGAAATCACCTGTTCCCCGACCGCCCACAGTTAACTACAGTTCTCAGGGATTTTTCCATACGTGTTCTGTGTGGGATCTCAGAGGACAAGCTGTTTTATAACCTGCTTTTACACTTCAGCTTTTTTAAGCATGTCGCCATCTCACTCAGTTCTGTTGGGGATGCCTGCGCAGTGCCTCATCGAGGGAGATGTCCTGGTTTTTAACCAAGCCTTTATTGTTCGCAGCCCTGACCCATTCTTCCCTATTCTAAGTAACTGTATCTCTTAATTATTTCTGTAGGCCAGTGGTTCTCAAAGAGGCAGGGGGCGATTTTGGCCCTCCCGGGACATTTGGCGATGTCTGGAGACATTTTCTTTGTCACAAGGAGGGGTGGGTAATACTGCTGGCATCTGGAGGTTGGAGGCCAGGGGTGCTGCTGAAGTCCAGCAAGGCCCAGGGGTGGCCCCCCACAGAATCACCCCGCCAGGTGTCAGTGGT
>NC_060286.1:43519489-43618933 GCF_021613505.1 Equus quagga
TGGCCCCCCACAGAATCACCCCGCCAGGTGTCAGTGGTGCTGCAGTTGAGAAACCCTGCTGTGGGATCATTTCCATCCGGGCCAAGGTGGAGTCACAGGTGTGAATGCTGTCAAGTGTTACTCATGGGTGTACTTCACCGAAGACAGTGAATGAATAAAAGTGCGTTCCCACGATCCTGTCCTGTGGTAAGGTGTTTCTTAGACTGCCCATGTTTGACTGATTTCAAAGAAAATTAAACTCACCCTCTTCAAAAGTTTCTGGAATCCCGGGAAAGTGGGAGGTTGTAGGGACTCTGGTCAAAGGGTCCATGGACTGCTGAGCAGAGGTCAGCACTCAGAGCCCCCCTGAATGTATAGTAAGCCCTGCCTTGTCCCGAAAAGAACTAGCACAGCTTACAGGAGTGCATGTGATAGAGCAAGTTAAAATAAATGAGAAAGAAAATTGAGGCAAAGGGAAAATTACGGGTAGAAAAACAAGTGGCTCAGGAGAGCAGCAGTGGTTTCAAGTGCAAGCCAGGAAGTCAGGTGTAGGGGCCAAGCGGTTAAGATCTCGCACTCTCCTGCGGCGGCCCGGGGTTCGCTGATTCCGATCCTGGGTGCAGACATGGCACCGCTTGTCAGGCCATGCTGAGGCGACATCCCACATGCCACAACTCGAGGGACCCACAACTAAAAATATATAACTATGTACCAGGGGGCTTTGGGGAGAAAAAGGAAAAATAAAATCTTAAAAAAAAAAAAGTCAGGTGTAGAAGAGGCTTCTCCCTATGGCCCTAGGGAGCAGGGCCTGAGGTGCCCACGGAGGGCGCTTGCCCCACCAGGTTCCGGAGAGAGCCCAGGTGCCTCAGCCAGCTGAGGGCCAGGTGAGGAGGGTTGGGGCTCATGCCTCTGCCTTTCGAGCTCCGAGGGGGTGGCTTTACTGCCTCAGAAGAAATCCTAAGCCACGCCCTGCACCTTCTGGGCCTTCCTAAGTGGTGTGTTGAGAGGCCTGCACAGCACAACTGGAGATTTCAGCTCATTTGACATGACCACTGGTAGTTCTGGGTATGCCCTGTTCTGACAGTCCCAGCGGTGAAGAGGGTTGAAACATTTTCTTTGTGGAGAAGTGATGTGCCTGCCTGACCAGGCCCCTCAGGTACTTATGCACCTCTCAGGGTGGGGTGGGGACAGACGCCCATCCCCTTCCCCCCCCAGGCTCAGCCCAATCGGTGGCGAGGGGGCCTGAGCAAGCTGGAGGGCCTTTGGCTGGAGGGAGCATGGGCAAGGGCCCCAGGGATGGGTGCAAGCGGACAGGCCCATGTGCTGTCACTGTGTGGCTCATGGGCACAGCAGAGCCTCTGAGCGGCTCCAGGAGTAGCTGGGAAGGGCTTCCCACTGTTCCTGCCATCTCTTCTGCACTGCTCTCAGCCTCCCCTCCCTGCATGGCAAGGCCTTTCCAGAGGGGCACACTCCCTGTGCTCATCACAACCCTTTCTCCCTAGTCACCAGAATCTACAGTCAACAAGTCACTGTCTGAGCCAGCCTCCAGCCCTCCAGCTGATGTGTGCCCCTGGCCTGCCGAAGACCTTCAAGGCAAAAGGGCAAGCCCAGAGCTGGCCCTGGCTCCCAGAGGGAGGGGGCTGGGTGCCAGCCTGGGACCCAAAGGATGGGGGCAGGAGACCCCCCCTCCCACCAGCCTTGTGCATCAGGGGTCCTGCCCCCTACTATGCCTAGCCCACCCAGGTGTTCATTCAGCCCAGTCTCAGGGCCCATGCCCCTTGCCCGACAAAGGCTCCTTCAAGCCCTCCCCAGTGTGGACACTGCCTGGATGGGCTCCCCAGACCTAGCCTGGACACTGAGCCAGGACACACCTCCTGCAGCTCATACTCCATTGCTGCCCCCTAACCTACTTGTCCTGGGCTTCAGGGTCTGGGTTGACAAGCTGCCCCCAAACCTGGGGCATGAGAGTCCATTAGTCCACAATCTTTAGTGGACAAGACTGCCCAGCGCAGGATACGGTAGGTGTGGAGGCCATGCCCAGCTTCTCTCCTCCCAGTTATGGAGTAACCTCGGCAGGGTAAGGCCTGCCTGGCCAAAGCACAAAGAGTTGGGATGCCTCAGACCCTGTTGAGGGGTGGGAGTGTGGAAGGACAGAGGGGGCTCTGGCCAGCAGGTGGCAGCACAGACTGTCCGCAGAGCTGAGGAGCAGAAGGAAGACAAGCCTGGGCCCTTGGCTGGCTCACTGGTCCCACTTAGGCTCCCCAAGCCCTGGCTGAGCCCCTCAGGGTGCCCACCTGTGGCGGGGCTCCTGAGTGAGAGGCCAGGTGGGATTGGCAGCTGGGGTGGGTGGGCTGGGAAACCGAGACCAAGGAGACTGTGCCCTGAACAGCCCCAACCGCCGTCCTGCCCAGGGAGCCTATGGTGGGGACCCACCATGGGAGGCCAAGGGGCCCCTGGGTTTCCTGGAAGGGACTGGAGGGCTAGGGCTAGGCTTGGGGGCCAATGAGGGAAAAGTTCAGCCTGAGTAGAAGCTGGGAGGGAAGTGGAGGGGAGAGATCATTTAGGAGACAGAGAAGTGTTGGGGAGGGGAGGAGAGGTGGCCACCTTCAGACAGAAGGAGGCACAAGGAGGAATAGGGTTGTAGGGGAGTGACTTGGAGTGGAGGACCGGAAAGGTATCAAGTTTCTGGGCTCCCGCCCCCACTCACAGCCATCCACACATCCCCCACGCCACAGGATGAAGCTGAGTAAAGTGCCAGGCTCCACCCGCCAGTTCCAAATGCCCTTAGATGCTCAGATTGGGGCTCTGCCACCCTGGATCTCCTCCCTCTCCCTGTACTTCGCCCACCAACCCACCCCAGGCCTGCAGGGAAGCCAAGTAGAGGAGTTCATGGAATAGAACTGGGTGGGCATGGCAGAGAGGCTGCCTCCTGCCTAGTCCCATCTTACAGAAGTGAAGCAGAAAGGGCAGACCCAGGGCTCAGGCCCCCATGGCCTGGCTTCCAGGGCCTGGGCTGCCCCTGGAAAGGGGAAGTACCACTCAGACACTCAGGGCAGGCCAAAACCCTAGTTTATTTCAGCATCAGCAACGTCTTAGCCATCACAAAAATAAACTCTACCAAGGGTGAAGGAAGAAGTCTCTACAGCGAGGCTAAAGGCTCAGCTGCTAGGCAGCGAGCATCAGGGATGCATGGCGGGCACTGCCCAGGCAATAAGTTAGGAAGCAGCGGGGCTGGTGGCGGTGGCAGGTGCAGGCCAGGACTTCACTTCTGGGCGGGCACGAGGTCATCAATGGCCTGGCCCTGCTCCAGCCGCTGCTCCATCTCAATGAGCAGCTTCACGCCATCCACCACCATCTGCACCAGCTCCACCTCCGAGAAGCCCAGGCGGTCTGCGTTGGAGACATCGAAGACCCCACCCACAGCCGCTGTGTCTACACCACCTGGGGAGGCAGTAAAGTCAGCAGGGCTGTGGAGGGGCTGCCCCAGGGGAAGAGGACTGCCTGCAGCCCCTGCCCCACTTACCTGTGCCTCGCTTCTGAAGCCGCAGCCGCTTGAGCACCTCGGGGAACTTCTCATGCTTGCCCAGGTGGGGCAGCTTGATGTGGACACCTGCCCGCAGCCCCGTGCCCAGGTTGGAGGGGCAGGTGAGGATATAGCCCAAGTGAGGGTTCCACATGAACTCATAGTTCTTAGACTTGAAGAGTGTTTCAATCTGGAGGTGGAGAAGGCGTGAGAGGGGAGAACTGGCTGAGACAAACCCCCAGGGGACCAGCCAGAGAAGGTGGGACTGGGACCTGGGAGCCCCCGGCAGGACCCTGAGGTGACTGAGACCTGGGTTCCCCAGGGGGACAGATGGGGCACCTACATCCCTGCCTGAGCGCTGGAGTCTGGCCCTGCCCCTTCCCTGGCACCAAGCCCCTAAAGTGCCAGCCTGGGTTGGGGGTGGCCAGGCCTGACCTGGGTGAGGCCGTTGCAGAAGCGGGTGAACACCTCCTTCATGTTGCCCCCCTTCTGCATGGAGATGACCCGCAGGTGGTCCTCTTCGTTGATCCAAACCAGGAAGGTCTTATTGTCATTGTGCCTGGAGGAGGGGCATAGTCAAGCTTCCTCCCTGGACTATGGTCTCAGGACACATCCAGGAAAAAACTCAAGGGGTCCCCAAACCTGAAGACCTTCCCAACTCCCTGAGGTTCTCATTCCAGCTGTACCCAGGAGCATCCACATTGTAGAGGCAGGCAGGGAGGCCAGGCCACCTCAGGGTACAAAACAAGCCCTGAGCTGCTTCCCAGCCTCCCAGCCTTGTGCTGTGTGGAATGGGTGTGGTGAGGGAGACAAGGTCCCCACCTAGGAGTTAAGTGGCGGGGACAGCCAGGACAGCCCCCCATCTCCAGGCAGGGAAGCGCTGTATGGGTGCTGAAGCCCACTCTACACAGACCCTGCACAGGGAGCAGGAGGTTGTAAGCCCTCCCCCTCCTTGCCCCTCCTTGAGGAAGCATCTGCGTCACCCAGCACCTGGCAGAGTCCCGGCGGGGAAGCGGTTGAGAAAGAAGAGAGAAAACAAGAAGCTCCAGCTCCCAAGAGGGAGTGGAGAAGAGAAGCCAACACGACCTGTCCCCCACCTCTAAGATCCCGAGAGGCCGAGGCCTCCACCAGCTGGGATCCCTTTATACACCTGCGTGGTCAGGTCAAGGTCACCTTCCAGGAGGCCTGGGCGGCACCAAACCTGTACCAGGAGTGCGGCCCCTCCCTCCGCCTCCTCGTCCTCGGCGAGGGGAGGGTAAAAGGGAGGAGGGAGAAGGTAGAGGAGAGAAGATGGGGGCCTCGCGGGAGGGGGCACGCACCAGATGCCGCGGGCGTCTGGCCAGTCTCGGGCCATGCCCGAGGCCAGCAGCAGGGGCGACACAGGCTTGTCGAAGAGGAAATGGTCGTCGATAAGCTGCTGCTGCTCCGCCTCGGTCATGCTCTTGAGCGCGTAGTATCTGCCCGTCAGGTCGCCGTCCAGGCTCGACAAGGCTGCGGAGCAGCGCGCTCAGGAGGACAGGCGGGCAAGCCCTGGCCCCCCCACACACCCCTACCACCCAGCGTCAGGGACCCGCCCCACCTCCCCATGCCCTCCTGGCTCTGTGGGAGCCCAGTCTACGCGGTCCGGGCGGCGGTCTGAGGCGGTGACCCCGGCCCTCGCTGGGCCCCAGGCCGCTGTAGGCGCGGGGCCGGACCCCGTGCCTCTGCCCCTCTAGGAAACCGGACCCGGCTCGCAGATAAGAGCGCGGCGGTGGCGGCGGCGGTTCGGGTGACTGGTAAACAAACCGGGCGGGGACTGGAACGGGGTCCCGGACGGGGACGGGGACGGAGACGGAGACAGGGAGGGGCGCCCGGCCCGCCCGACCCCTACCTTCCACCGCGAGCTTCTCGATGGCGCGGCGCTCCCCGCGGCTGCAGTGCGGGGGGAGGCAGAAGCCGCGGATGCTGCGGCCCGTGCGCACTCGCGAGCTCAGCACGTAGTTGGGGTCCAGGTCGTCGCCGCCCTGGGGGCCGAGAGGGGGTGAGAGCCGGGAGATCCCTCCCCAAAACTCCCCGCCGCCCCGGGCCGCCCCGCACCTGAAGGTTGTCGGGGTTGAGGTCGGTCTTGTGCTCGTCGCTGGGCTTGTAGCCGCCGTGCCGGTCCTCGATGATGGGGTCAAAGAGCTCCTTGAACACGTCGTACGACTCCTCGTCGCCCGCCACGCAGCCCACGGTCATAATATAGGGGTGGCCTGGGGGGGACGAGGAATGGGGACAATGACGTCACTGCCAGGCCTGAGCGAGCAGCTGAGGACCCTGCGGCTGCTTGAGGGAAGTGGGGCACTGGACCTTCGTCCCGGGGGTGTCTTGTGGATAAGGCACCGGCACCCTGACCCTGGGACTGGGGCGCGCGTACCCGGGTTGTCCACGCCAGTCTGGATGACGTCGTCCAGCGTGAAGCCGCTCGGCGTGCTCTTGGCTCGCAGCTCAGCGTACAGCTCGGGGGTCAGCACCTTGGCCATGTGGTTGTTGTGGCCGCTGAGGTCGGGGAACTCGTCCTCGGCAGGGAAGCGCAGCTTCAGCGTGTTGTGGCTATTGGAGAAGGGCATGGCGGCGGCGGGCTGCGGGGAGACGCGGGGATCAGCGGGGACTCGGCGCACTGGGCCTCCTAGGGACCTGCAAACCACCCACGGCCCCGGCTCCCAGCCACCCCGGGATGCAGCCAAGGTCAGCGGGGTCTGCAGCGCGCGCACGGGGGCGCCCGCACTGCCCAGGACCCCCGGCCCAGCCGGCGCGCGCGCTCCAGGCGGCCTGCCCTGGCGCGCACGGAGCGCGTGATGCCCGGGACCCTGCGCCCACTCCGTGCGCAGCGCCCTGGCTCCCGCGCCCAGCGCGGCCGCCCTTGGGCCCACTCACCGGGCGGCCGGGCAGGGGCGGGGGTGCTGGGTCCGTCGGCAGCTCCGGGCGCGGCGCAGGCGAACAGCGGCCGCTCCGCGCTCCCGCGGCTCTTAAGGGACGCAACGCGGGCCGCCCATTGGCCACTATTTATAGCCCATTCATTCAATTGGCCCGCGCTGCGGGGTGGTGCCGCCGCTTTGTCCGCTGCCTTCAGCCCCCTACAACCCCCTAGGCTGCCCACCCCGACTGTCCCCTCGCCGGGACCCCGCGCAGCCAGGCTACCCCGCCCGGCGCCCACCCAGGACCCCGAAACAAGAACCTCAGGCCGTTGGACATCCTGGAGTTACTCCCCCGACCCCCACTGCCTCCGGGCGGGAAACTGAGGCAGGAAAGCCACCGGGCACTTGAGGACGCCCGGGCTCGTCTGCACCCCAGCTCCTGCCTTTCCTTGCCCCGCCAGTCCTCGCGGCGGCCGCGGCGAGGGGCCGAGCAACAGAGGCCCGGGTTCCGCAGCAGGTATTGCCTCTCCCCGCCCTCTCCCCTCGCCCGGTCCGAGCTGGCTCCGAGCCGCCGACCTTCCTTAAGGTGCCCGCAAGCATCTCCCGGGTGATCTTGGCGCAGAGCGAAGGTGTGCGATAGTTGCATTCTGGCTGCGGCCCAGCCCGGCGGCACCCACGGTGCCATGACCTTGGACACGTTTCCGGGCTCTGGGGCATCCGAGACGGAGACCCCCCCCCCCCCCCCCCCCCCCCCCCCACCCCGACCCGCGGGCCCGGAGCCTCCTGGTAGATGAAGGAACGCCGTGGACCAGAGAGGCCGCTGGAGAGTGCGAAGTCTCACTCTCCAGACCCTAGCACTGGGCCTTCTCCGCAGGGAACATGTTCCTCTCACCACCCCACCCCCACAGGAGTTCCCAGAGACTTGGCAAAGAAGGGAGAAAACGCTAACAAACAATAAGCATATGTGAGGGTTTTTTTTAACTCATTAAAAATCAGAATCATGCAAATTAAAATAATAACTATTCCTTCCACTACCTCTAGATTGGCAAAAATGTAAAAGATTGACACCAGCCAGTGTTGGCTTGGGGCTGGAATATGGAGAGAAAGGCATTCACACTGCAACTGTGAATTGCTACATCCTTTTTGGAAAGTAATTTGGCAGTATCTTCTAAAATTAAAAATGTTTGTACTCCATGACCCAGCAGTCCCACTTCTAGGAATCCAGCTTATAGAAAGGACAGCCTCATTTCTCGTCGCTGATAGACCAAGGGATGTGTAGTGGGAAAAACAAACCTGGATATAACGCGATGCCCATCACTTGAAGAATGGCAGGGGTAGGAAGGCATGTCCCCAGTGTGGAATACCATGCAGCTGTTAAAAAGAGTGAGTCGGAGCTTGTGTGGTTTATGTCCATCATACGTTGCTTCATGAATAGAGGAAGGAAGGAAGAAACCCTTATCTATATGTATATTTAACAAAATTCCTCCAGGACTGCGCAGTGAGCTCTGTGGGCAGCAAGGTGAACATTGCACTGCTGCTGGGGAAGACTGGCCATAAGCAAGCGGCTAAGTGAAGGAAATAATGTCAGGAGATGGGAGGAGCCGGGTGCAGAGCGGGCAGGGCAGAGCAAGGAATTCCTGTGTACTTGGTGCCCCGAGGAACGTGCACTGGAGCAAAGGCCCAAAGGAGGACAAGTCTGTTCATCTCTGCCTATGTGCTCACCAAAGGGTGTGGAGTCTCACTTGGCTGTCCCCTGGTTACCGCAGAGGGGACTTCTGCCTTGTCCCTCCCTCACCTTGGCGTGCTTTGACCTGTTCCCAGTCAGCATTTTTTTAGACCCATAAACCAAGGTAAAAAGGCAAATGGCCCAGGCTGACCAGACAGCAGGTGTCCCTTAAGCCTGGAATTCCTGCTCTCTGTGCCCCTGAAGCCCCTTCCCTCAATTATAGAAGCATCTGCAGCTGCCCTCCCCACCCCCAAAGGCCTGATGGGCTCAAGTTTCTGTTTCTAGAAAGGAGAGCTGCTTGCCCTGCAGGCTGACGTGGCTTTCAGAACCCGGGGGGTAGGAGGGGGCACTCAGGGCTTCCTCTTTGTCTTCAGCTTCTCAAAGGCACCGCCCCTCCCAGCAGCCAAAGTCTTGACTGGTTTCGGGGGGAGGGAGAGGGAAGGACCCCGATTCTCCTCTGCCTCCACAAGCAAAGTCCACCCTGGAGAGTTGAGGTCCAGAGGCTTGGGGCTGCCCTGCCCAGGATCAGGCCCTGGGGATGTTCCTGCCTGGGGCTCTGGCAATCTTCTACCTTCTTAGATGGATGTTTTGCCCTCATTTTGCAGAGGTGCAAAGGCAAGATGAGAAGGTGGGTGACAGAGGGGCCAGGTCAGAGGTCTGGCAATCCCTCAATGATCCTGGAGTGCATGGCCCTGTGCTAACCTGACCCCAGGCTCCCCATGGGGACCCCTAATAGACCAAGCCTGGGCAGGACTCAGCCTGACAGTGCGGCTGGTGAGCAGCTGTGATGGGGGAAGGGAAGGGGGACTTGGAGGCCTTTAGACCCAAATGTCAGGATGAGAGCCCCAGCACGCAGGGGCTTCGTGGGAGCCTGTGTGGTCCCAGAGCAAGGGGGCGGTGCTAGAGGGTGACAGCCTCCAACTCAGCCAGAAGAACACTGCCCCTAGCTGACCTAGCCCTTGTCTGTGGACCCTCCACTTTTCCCAGGGCCCACAAGAGCCGGTTTGGCAGCATCCAGGCGAGAAGCCAAGTGACATCATCGGGCCAGTTTATGGTCTAGGTTCCTCAGATAACACTCCTGGTTATATATTAACCACCTGGCTCTGAAGGGGGGGTGGGGAGGCTGAAAGGAGTCACTGGCCTTTCATCCACAGAACATGGTCTGCCTCAGAGGGGCAGCAGCAGGGCCCAGCAGGCTCTGGGCTGGGCAGGTAGAGGTGGGCCAGGTGGGAGGGCAGGGCCAGGCTCCAGGTGGGGAACCGGAGGCCATCCTTGAAAGTCTGTGCTCAGAGTGCAGCCAGGGTGGGCATTACTTCCTCCTGGTGCCCTGTCCCTGAGCTCCACAGAACCCAAAGGGGAAGTTGGTTGGGATCAGGAGAGGGGTAGGGGCTGCCTTGGGTCACAGAGCATGATGGGGTAGGAGGCTGGGCTGGTCAGAGAGGAGGAGACCTTGGCTCATCTGATTCCTGCCAGGAATGCTGGCACAGCAGCCTCCCCCAGTGGACATCCTCTACTTCTTCCTTTCCTCCAGGGTGAGCCTGACCCTTTTCTCAGGGGTCTCCTTCTTGCCTGTTCCCACTGTTCTTCAAATCTGCCCTTGGTTCTCTGGAGCCAGGTTTACCAGCTTTAAACCCCAATCCCACTTTGGCCACATTGCCTGTGTGACCTTAGGCAAGCTCCTTAACCTCTCTGAGTCTGAGTTTCCCCATCTGGAAAGTGGTTCCTCTCTCATAGGATTGTGGGGAGGACTCAATGCGATGACACTTGGCTGGGCTTATATAGCATCAGTTCTTGTTAGGGGACCCCCATAAACAAACTCTGTCCTAGGCAAGGTGTCCACTTCACCTGGGTAATCAGCTGGGGTCCTGGAGATGCCAGTGCTTAAAGACTCAGGCTGAGGGCTGGGGCAGGCTCGGGGAAGCTCAGGGATGGGCAGCCCTGGGAAGGCTGCCTGGAGAAGAGCTGGCCAGCCAGTCACCAGAAACACAAGTGGGAAGTCGGGACCACAGGAAACCACCACCAAGTCACCAAGTCCTAATTTAGGCTCTTAGTAGGCACCCAGTCTCGGCTTCACACACAGCTGAGGGGCTGAGGAAGAGGAACCCCAGAAGTGGAAAGTGAAGACCTCCCCGGGGAGCAATTAGGGAGTGATTCAGGCAGAGTGCATCACACAGGGCTGAAGCAAAGTCACCTGGAACAGAGGTTGGCCAGCCGAGGACGGAGCTGGGTTGTCTCAAGGTTGAGAACAAGAGGCAGGAGGCCATGATGCAGCTGCAGAGGCAGCCAGTGGCCAGAACGCTGGCCCTACACAATATGAACCCACAGAGAGTGAGAGGCCACCAAAGGCCCAACACCTTGCCCTCAGAGCTCCCAGATCCAGTCCCAGCAGGGCAGGGGCATGGAGGGGCCTGAAGCCAGGCACCTGGGTTCCCACCATGGACTCTGAGGGGCCCATGGCAAAGGGCCACAGATACCCTGGCCAGTCCTGGCCCCAGAGGAGGGGGTGGTCCAGAGTGCTCCAGAGGTTGTCAGGGCCTGGGAAGGGGTGGCTCTCCTGGGACCTGGCCACTCCCGTTTTGCCAGGCTGGAGGAGCCTGGGCCTGGGAAGAGCAGCCTAAGGTCATTGCTAGCTGGCCCTGGATTAGAGGCCAGGGCAAGCCCCAGGGTAGCTGAGTGGGCTGGGGGGGGGGGGGGGTGGTCTCTATCCCTTTCCAGTCCCCAGGGCTAACAGGACAAGCCCTGGTCACAGGGAGCTGAGTGCTGGAGGGAGCCCAGTCCATGTCCCCTGCCCCCACCCCCACTCTCCACAGAGGAACCAGCTCTGAATCAGCCCTGCTGAGACAAGACAGGGCTGCTGCTTCCCTTTTCTGCCCTTGTTCTCCAGCTGCCCCTCCCCCAGTCCCCTGTTCAGGCTGTTGGCCCTGTCCTCACCACCCCAAAGTGAGCTCAGTTCATCCAGCTCTCATTGCGCCCTGGGTCCCAGGAGGGGACACAGGACCCCTCCTTCCTTGAAGCGGCTTCTGCACTCTGGACACTCTGGAGAATGTCCCCCTGCAGGGGATGCAGGCCAGGGAAAGGCAGACCCTTCCAGACCACCATCTCCTGCACCTCTGGCCGACTCCAGCCAAAGCCTTCTGGGACGACCCTCTTGACCTGCGATTCCATCTTCTGGAATTCACCGTGGGACCCAGTCAAAGGTGTTCCCAGAGCGGTCTGCAGTGACAAAATGCCCATGGCAGAGTCCTCATGGAGGACTGAGCAGCCAGCCGCGGGCCTGCCATGCCGGGGACTCCCGGGCTGTGAAAGGGTGCGGTACGGGGCCCTGCGCTGGTCCCGGCCGGCACTGCCCGGCTGACTGTCCTTTTCAGTTTGTCTCCTGCACGAGCCTGTATAAACGAGAACCCATGTTAGGGCAGGAGCCGACCAGGAGTCGCGCCCCGGAGGCCGGGAGGGGCCGTCCCGGGTCCCGGGATCCCGTGCGCGAGGGGCGGCGCGCCGTGACGTCATCGGCGGGCGCCGCAGCGGGGCCGCAGCCGGAAGTGCTGTGGCCGTGGTCGCCGAGCCACGTGCGGAGCCTCCGGGAGTGGGAGCCGGCCGAGCGTCGGCGGTGAGATTCTGCGGGGCCACGGTGGCAGTGCGTGGGTGGGGTCGCCCGGCGGGCGCGACGCTTCCCTCCAGCCTCGCGTGGGCCGTCCCCCCAGCCCAGTGCCAGCCTGGCCTGACCCGCCCCCTGCCCCTGAATGGGCCTGGCCAGTGTGTCCGTTTACGGCCCCCTGCGCATCCCTAGCCTCTGCCTGGGGGGTCCTTACATTTCCTGCATCTCCCTGCCACCCGGCCGCCCAGAAGCCCCCCTTGGGGGAGATCGGGGAGAGGGGAGTTCCGCGGAATCGAGCCTGGCCTGAAGATGATCTCACGGACCATTTGTTGCTACCCTGCTGTGGCGGGGAGCGGGGTGGGGGGGCGGGGGGAGGCCTTCCCTCATCTCACACCTGGACAATAGGATCCAGGGTCCTGGAGAAGGGTGATGAGGGGGTCAGGTCTTTTGTGGGAATCCTTGGGTCCGTGCTCTGCCATTGACCGGCCTCAGTCTCTCCATCTGTGATTTCGGGATGATGGCCTTTTGTCTCATGACTCAGACCAAGAAGGGCTTCAAACGTCGAGTCAGGGTGCGGCCCTATTGTGCTGTCCTGTTGGACAGTGCCAGGGGCTGAGCCAGCCACCCCACCCCCACAGCTCAGGATCTGGGCCTCACAGCTTTCTACCTAGACCCCAGGTGCACATCCTGCCTCCTGGCGCCCTTACATGCTCATGCCCACGCACCTCCTCCCAGGTCCCGGGCACCTGCCAGACAGTAACACCATGAGCTTCGTGGCCTACGAGGAGCTGATCAAAGAGGGTGACACGGCCATCCTGTCACTGGGCCATGGTGCAATGGTGGCAGTGCGCGTGCAGCGCGGGGCACAGACCCAGACCCGGCATGGTGTCCTGCGACACTCAGTAGACCTCATCGGCCGCCCCTTCGGCTCCAAGGTGACCTGCGGCCGAGGTGGCTGGGTCTATGTGCTGCACCCCACGCCTGAGCTTTGGACACTGAACCTGCCACACCGCACCCAGATCCTCTACTCCACCGACATTGCCCTGCTCACTATGATGCTGGAGCTTCGGCCTGGCTCTGTGGTCTGTGAATCCGGTGAGTTCTTCAAGCTGCTTCAGTTCTAACTCAGACATTGACAGAAAGTTGGAGGTCAGACCTAACATCCAGACAGCCTCTGGCCTGCTCTTCCTGCAGATAGGCATGGCTATTTCTGTCTAAGCAGGATCTTTCTGGGAGGCTGTCTGTAGGGAGTGAGGGGCAGAAGCAAGGAAGCCAGTTAGGAGGCTGGTGCTGTCATCTGAGTGAGAGGTGATGGGACTAGATCAAGGATAGGCTCCCCCCTCCCAGCCCCTCCAGGAGGAGCTGGTGCCCTATGAGGGTCCTATCTGCCTTAGTGGGCGGGGCCAGAGTGTAGCTGGGCGCTGACCAAGGTGCTGACTGCCGATCCCTAACCCCGTGCTGACAGAGGGACAGAGAGTGCCTGGTCAAGCAGTCCCTGACTGCTGCCAGTGGGAGCCCCAGGTCCAGGGCTGAGAGTTGCCCCTTCCTGGAGCACGGTGCTCTCTGTAGGTGGGGAGCCTGCCTCGTGCTCATCCGTGGCCAGCACCAGTTTTGCTGAGCCCAGGGCCTGGGGTGCAGACGGAAGTGCCTGAAGGCCAGCCATTCCCAGCCTTTCTACAGGCATGTGCACACCCACTTACACATCACACAGGTGCTGGGGCCGCCTGGGGTGGAGATTGAAGCACACAGCCAGACCAAGAACAGCCCAGACCCAGATGCACCTAGATTCCCAGCATGTTCCTCCTGGGCTGGGTAGCTGGGTTCTGGGGTCATGAGGAGTTCCCAACACCACTGTTGCCGACTTTCTGAGGGCTTCAGGCCGTCCTGTCCCTCTCTGGGCCTCAGTTTCTCCATGTGGACAATTGGATGGTTCCGGTTGGCCATCCAAGCACTTTGAAATAGGAAGTCAGATGCAGAACCTAGGTCAGAGAGTGGGTGGGGGCTGAGTCGAGCCGACTGCTCAGCATGAGGGGACAGGGGTGCCAGTGGCCGGCAGACAGCAGGACTCAGAACCAGCTCCATCCCCTGTTGCTCCCTGTGCACCCACAGCCAGGGCCTCGCCCCACTCAGATGGAAAGAGCTATGTCAGCGGGCGCACTTCTGGGCTCCTCTCATGTGGCAGCTCCCCTTCTAGGAACTGTGGGTGCAGCTGTAAACAAGACAGGCCAGGTTTCTGCTTCTCAGAGCGGGACAGACAGTAAGCCTGATGTGAGCATGTCAGTGCTATTGACTACCGTGAGGCTTATAAGACAGGGCTGCGTGTTTGAGGCGACTCAGAGGGGTCCCTCCAGCGAGGGTGGTCAGGGAAGACCTCTCTGAGGAGGGGAGATTGAGTTGAAAATGATGAGAAGGAGGTACCTATCAACAGCCAAAGGAGGATGTCACCCCAAGAGAGAGCTGTGCAAAGCCTGCGAGTGAGGTTGGGGACAAAACAGGTGCAGCTCGGAGGGTCATCAGGAGTCTGACTCAACCTGTGTGGACGGGGAGCTGTGCAGCGGGGAGAGGCCCAGTCTGACGGGGTGAAGAGAATTCTGCTGCTGTGTTGACAGGATTGCAGCCGGCCAGTCTGGTGGCTGTTGCAGAGAGCCAGGAGGGAGGGGCCCAGGCGAGCTTGGCAGGCAGGTGGGAGAAGGGGTGGCTCCTGGGGAGATGTGGGAGGAGGTGGCAGAAGTTGCTGGTGGATCTGATCTGGGGTGGGAGAGGGGAGAGTCAAGGGTGCCTCCATGGTGTCTGGCTGAGCAATGGGTGGTATTGACTGGGTGGGGAAATCTTGGCAGGGAGTGGATTTGGGGTTGGGTCGGGTCCAGCTTTGCACTTGTTAAGGCAGAGTGCCGTTTGGGTGTTGAGGCGGTGGGAGGGGGTGGGTTGCAAGTATGCGGTAGATGCTAGGTAGGAGTGTGGAATGGAGGGACATGGCACTAGGGAGTTGTCATCAAGTAGGTGGCACCTGGAACCGTGGGGCAAGGGGAGGTGATGGGGGGTGGATGGGGAGATGCAGGCCCCATCCAGGTGCTGCAGGATAGGAGGTCAAGCAGAGGGGCGCCCTGAAGGAAGCTGAGGAGTGGCTGGGGCGGTCAGAGGAAAACCAGGAGACATGACGTGAGGGGAAGAAAGGAACTCTTTTTCTGGCAGGGTGGTTACCATGTCACCGTGCTGTGGGGTCAAACAAGGTGAGGGCAGAGCTGCATCCTGTGTGGTGAGAGTGGATAGAGGGCAGTGAGATAGACCCACCCGAGTAGGCCGAGGAGCTCCAGAGCTCGGGACCAGCCACCGCATGGAAGCACGGAAGGCAGTGGGATGGGCCCAGCCTCTTCATCTGCTCTGCCCAGAGCCTAGGAGGCCTCGGGCCAGCCCCGGCCCCAGTCAGAACCCCGGGCTCCAGAGCTCCATGTCTGGCAGCAGGGTTTGCTCTAGTGCTGGCATTGGGCAGGGCTGCCACTCTCCCACATGGCCCGATGGCAGACATCACTAATTAATCCCAGCTTGCCCTCTCCCCGTCCCCCAGCCCAGACACAGCCTAAGTGGTGTCCCAAACCCAGGGCGGCCAACCCAACAAGTAGCCCTTGGAGCGATGTCCACTGGTAGACCAGGATCGGCAGACCTTGTGGGCTCTTTGTAGGTCTCTCTAGGGTGGGGACAGGATTGTTTCCTGGGTGCCCCGGCAGTCTCTGATGACACCTCCCCTGTCCCGCCAGGCACTGGCAGCGGCTCCGTGTCCCACGCCATCATCCGCACCATTGCGCCCACGGGCCACCTGCACACGGTGGAGTTCCACCAGCAGCGGGCGGAGAAGGCGCGGGAGGAGTTCCAGGAGCACCGCGTGGGTCGCTGGGTGACGGTGCGCAACCAGGACGTGTGCCGCAGCGGCTTTGGCGTGAGCCACGTGGCAGATGCCGTCTTCCTGGATATCCCATCGCCTTGGGAGGCTGTGGGCCATGCCTGGGACGCCCTCAAGGTTGAAGGTGCATCAGGGTTTCTGGGAGGGGTGCGGCTTTGGGGGCTGAGCTCCTGGGCCCAGGCCTGCCTCTGGGTCATCGGAAGCCCAGAGAGGTCAGAAACCGCCAGGCCACACAGCAGCCATGGCCAGGCTGGAGCTCCTTTTGGCCTGATGTTGGGGTGGGTCAGGCTGGCCAGGGGAGTTGTGGGAGGTCACCTGGGGAGAGGGTGAGAGTTGGCGATGGAGTCAGAATTGGAGTATCTAGCCCTAGCTGGGCCCCTGCTTCCTGGCCCTGCCCACTCCCTCCCTGAGGGAGCAGAAGTCTGAGGCCCCTGGGGAGTGTGGCAGCCCTGCCTGAGTGAGGTGGGACCTGCACCACAGGCGGGGCGGGTCGGAGGTTGGGTAGCCCCTGACCCAGGCCTTCCTTCCCTGCAGTCTCCCTCCCCCCAGCCAGAACCCAGGCCACCGGCCCCTTTTAGGGAAGATGCTGGGCGCAGAGGCGGGGAGGTGGGCTCTGAGCCAGGGAGGCGCTGGCGAGGCCCTGGGTTTTTCCCTTTTCTGGAGAAGGAGTCGGCTCAGGCAGCCAGGCCTCTTCCCCCTCCCAGCTGAGGGTGCAGCGCGGGAGGGCGGGGAGCAGGCTGGGTTGCCCGGGGGAAGGGCTGCCTGTCTGAAAGACAGATGCTGAGGCCTGGCTCAGACAGCACTGCGGTGGCCAGTGGGTCCCAGTGGGTCCCCTGACAACTGGCTCAGGCTCCACCCCGGACTGCCCTGTCCTGGGCCTGGGGCTGGGAAGAGGGGCAGCCCTGGCTTCCCTTCAGCCCCGCTCTCTTTAGCTTTCCCTCCAGAAAACTGCGGGCCCTCGCTGCTCCAGGGACACCAACGGGCCCAGGACCCGGTCCCAGGGAGGCCAGAGCCGGCTGCCCAGCCCTGGCCAAGCCCAGGCAGTCATACTCCTGGGCCTCCCTCTTGCTGCCGAGACTCTGTCCTCGTGGCTTGCCCTGGGGGAGCCATGCCAGCTTTGGCCCCATCCCTTGTGCCTTTCTAAGCCCCCTCCTTTGGGTGCTGTCCCTGGATCTGTTCTGGGCCCAGAGGCTTCCAGCTTATTTGTGGGTTTGGTGTTTTCTGATGGCTGCCTGCCTGCTGTGGGAGCCCGGCCCCGGGGAGGTGTGCCGCTGGGCTCTCCAGTCCTCGGGCTGGCCAGCAGGCTCAGGCCCTCACCTAGGGGGGTCTCAGTTTCCCCAGCAGTGTGCATAGGGGTTGGGCCCCCTCTTGGGGGTGACGCTGTGCCCTCTCTGGGTCGGCGTTAAGCTGCACGTGGCTCCTCCAAGCCCAGACCTCCCCCCAGCCCTGCCTGGGGGTCTGTGTCACTGTGTATGGCTGAGGGGACCAGGGCTCAAAGACTTGTCTGGGCCACATCCCTTCCCCTGCCCTGGCTTCCCCATGCCCTCCCTACCAGAATGGGGACCTGGGCTGGCCCCGGGCCAGGCTGAGGGACACCGCAGGCGGGCCTGGTGGGATGCGGCAGGAAGGGGCTGTCAGTTCTCGCCCCCGCCCTGTCATCCTCAGGGTGTCGGGCTCCCCTAGGAGCAGGCGCCTCCTGTTCCCAGGAGCGGACGACAGCCTCTAATTTCCTGTGACAGCAGTGGCCCCCGCCCGCCCAAGCGCCCCCTTCCCCATGCCCGCCCCCGCCTGTACTGCATTGTCTGGTTATGGTTAGAGCTGTCCTGGCCCTGAGCTCTGGCAGCTGCCACACTGGGGCTCCACTGTGACGCATGACCCCTAACTCTTGGCTGCCTCGTGGAAGTCAGGGTGGCAGTGCCCATGGAGGCCACATGAGGTCAGGGTAGTGGACGAGGCCCTGTGCCTGGGACATGAGAGGGCTTGGTATGGGCAGCCCCTTCGACATGGCTCCAGGAGAGCCCCTGCTCTGTGGCCTCTGCCCATCTCATCCCTCTGGGGCCCCAGGGCTCAGCCGACAGCTCGGCCCACCCCAGACCGCAGGCCGGGCTCCAGGCGGCCACCTCCTCATGCTCTCTCGGAGGGGTTTCTGTGCCAAGGCCTGCTCCTGCAGGGACGGGGCTGCCCACGGACACCAGGGCGGGAAGAGGCTGCCAGGGGCAGGTGGGCAGGGCTCCAGGGGTCCTGCAGTCCCCCTGCCCTCTGACCCCTGTGTCCTGCTTCCCCGCAGGCGGGCGCTTCTGCTCCTTCTCACCGTGCATTGAGCAGGTGCAGCGCACATGCCAGGCGCTGGCGGCCCGGGGCTTCTCAGAGCTGAGCACGCTGGAGGTGCTGCCGCAGGTGTACAACGTGCGTACCATCAGTCTGCCCGCGCCCGACCTGGGAGCCAGCCCTGGCCCCGACGCCAGCCCCTTCCGCAGCGGCACGCCCATGAAGGAGGCTGTGGGCCACACCGGCTACCTGACCTTCGCCACCAAGACCCCCGGCTAGCGGGCTGCCAGGAGCTCCAGGGAGCTGGGAGCGCTAGGCTAGGCAGGGAGAAGCAGCTCGGCCAGAGGCCTCCTTATATGGTCAGCGGACGCCTGCCGGGGCCTGTGTTTAGAAACAGGGCCTGTGTTTAGAAAAGGACAGAAGGCGGGGCAGGGCTCGGGGGCCTCCGGGGTGGCTGAAGGGGGGTGTCCATGGTGGAGGAGCATAGGCAGGGCCTCTGGGGAGGGAGGCCTCCTGCCCGCGCCACCACTGTGCTCAGCATCCCCCTCCTGATGTTTGTTGCCACACAAAGTCTCCACTGCCATAGGCTCTTTTGAGTGTTGAGGCTAAGGGGTGCAGGTGGCAGAGCCCAGGTCTGGCCCCTTCCCAGGTGGCCCGAAGCAGGGGGGCAGTGGGGCAAAGACTCAGAGGAGGAGGGCTTGGGGCTTGGTGCTGCACTGGACCCCGGGACCCCCAAGGCCCAGCCTGCCCTACACGGTCTGTGGGCCTGCTCGTCACCTCCCTCCCTGGTCCTGATGGGGCCAGGCCAGCCCAGCAGCTAGGGAGAGGCGACCCTGCTGTGTGGCCTTAGACCTGACCCCACCCCATGGGCGCTGCACAGGCCCTGTGCGAGTGTCTCCGCATCTTCTCCCGTGAAGGGGCAGGCGGCAGCCCCCAGCCACCCCCCTCACTTCTCCCACCCCTGGAAAGTGCCTTCTGCAGCCTGGCCCAGCCCAAGCCCCCAGCAGGTCACTAAGTGAGAACACACAGCGTCACTTAGAGAAGAACCTGAGAAGGACAGTGGTGTGCTTCAGGCGACCTGGCCAGTCCTTGTCGGAACTGTTTGGACCCCAGCTGTCCAACCCCAGAGTTACTGGGGTGTCCCTGCCCCTCGTAGGGACCCTGAGGTCATGGGGGTCTGGGGGTGCATCCAGGGCTGAGGGCACATGTCCCCTGCCCTGCCTGGCCTGGCCTCCAGCTCTGTGGTGTGCAGCTGGCGTCCCTGCCTGCCACTGGTGTGCGAAGGGCCTGAGCATCCGCCCTTGGCCTCAGCTGCCATCAGGGACCTCAGTTTTCCCACGTTGGGACAAGAGCCCCAAGGTCCTTGCTGGCCTAGGGCTGGCCCCTGACCATGCCTGGCAGAGAAATAAACACCATTCCTCCCGTGCTGCCTGGTCTTCCTGGTACCCCGTGAGGCCAGAGCCCCCCCCCACCACACCCCAGCGTCCAAGCTGGACCTCCCTGCGCGCAGCCCTCCTGAGCCCTGCTTTTTCCTTTGTTCCTCCCAGGCCAGGCACCACAGGGGCTCCAGACTCCAGGACAATGGCCTGGGATGTGCTGGACAAAGGGACGAGTGTGTAGCCACCCCCATCCAGCTGTAAAAAGGGCCACTTGTCCTTGGGTGGTGGGGGGGCAGGGACGACGCGTGTGTGTGTGTGTGTGTGTGTGTGTGTGTCCGTCTGTCCGTCCGTCCCAGAGCGCAGGGCCGTCCCTCTGCAGCGCAGCCTGCTTGCGTCCACAGCATGGGCGCCTGGGCTGCTGCTGCCTCTTGTACTCCCTGACAGGCCCAGAGCTCAAGAAGGACCCCCTGGGCCTGCCATCCCAGCTCAAGGCCACCACCTGAGCTTTTGGGTCCTTGAAGGGGCACTGAGTCAGGTGGGCCTGCCGGAGGACCAGTCTCCTGGTGGGCCTCCCCTCCCATCTCCTCCCACACAGCCTCCTGGTAAGACCTATGTCCAGGGGCCAGCCCAGTGGTGTAGTGGTTAAGTTCACACACTCTGCTTTGGTGACCCCAGGTTCGTGGGTTTGGATCCCAGGCACAGGCCTACACACAGCTCATCAAGCCATGCTGTGGCGGCATCCCACATACAAAATAGAGGAAGATTGGCAAGATGTTAGCTCAGGGACAGTCTTCCTCACAAAAAAAAAACCAAAAAAACCTGTGTCCCCTCAAGTCCCTCAGGGCCCTGGAACCACTAGCCCTTCTCCAGAGGTCTTGTTCCCCCTTCCAGGACCTGTCTTGACCTCTGACCAAAGGCCTGGATTGAGGGACAGAGCAGGTTACCTGGGCCTTACCCTGGCCTTGGGGAAAGGCCTGCAGGGGTCTGATGCAGGGCTCAGCTCTCTACAGTTTACCGAGCACGCAGGCCCCAGGACTGTGGGCTCAGCTGGGCCCCATTTTCCAGATGGGTCTACACCTGGGTGTGTGTGAGCTGGAGGGGCAGTGGGAAAGCCCTCCTGCCCCAGGATGGATGACTGGATCCCTGTCCCTGCTCACTGTTGTACTTGGCACCAAGCTTCTCTCTTGAGTCTGGGTGGCCCTTCAGCCCCTCCTCTGGGCTGCCAGTCCCTGCACACGAGTCCTTGTAGCTCCACTGGGCCTCTGGGCATCAATCCCACCCCAGATAGCGATCCAGGCTCAGCTCAGCCTCAGCCCAGAGCCCCACCTGGCCCTGAGCCAGTAGTGAACTCCTGTGCATCCTTCAAGGCCCTGCTCAAATGTTCCTCAGCACCTCCCAGCACCCACCCCCAGGCAGAAGCATCCTGTTCAGCCATCCTCTGCTCCAACATGTCCCATGCTGGAGCACAGCGATCGTTCCTGCAGGGTCTGACCCCAACCTGGAAGCTCCTACAGACAGAGGGACAGAAGCCAAGTGGCACCCCAGTTCTGCAGATGGGGAGCCTGATGGCTAGAGAGGCACGGCAGGGCCTATGGTGAGTGAGTGACCAATCAGCAGGTCAGTGAGAGAGTCAGCAGCATGGGGCTGGTCACGGGGCAGGGACTCACCCGGGAACTCCCCGCCGCCAGCCGCAGACACCCACTGGCCTCAGCCCTCAGTTTTTCCTTGGAAATTCCTGCACTCACCCTGCTGCCCACCCCTGGCCCCAGTGATGCATCTAACGCCGCTGCTGCCCCCACTCCCGAATCTGAGCCCCAGAGGCAGGCTGCTCAGACCAGGCTAACCTCTCCGAGGGCCCCAGGCCAGGACCCCACCCTGGGGCTGGGATTAGAGTCTGCCTCCCCCAGGAAGCCCCCTGGGCCTTGCCTTCAACTCCCATGTGTGGTGCTCCTGGCCTTGCTTTGCTTCGCCCTCACCCACCTCTGAGGAGCGTGTCACCCCCTCCGCAGGAGACTCGGGGGCAGGGACCAGCCCTGTGCCCAACCTGGGGCAGTGCAGGTTTGGGACCCAGGGTGGGTTTTGTGTGCATAAGGGACACGAGGCCACTAGAGGCCATACTCTGCCTAGCAGAGTGTGACAAGGAGGGATTGTCGCCCCATGAGGACAGCGGAGGGGGAGGGCGGAGGCTTTCCCAAGCCTACCCGGCTCACCCCTGTGGCCCGGGTCTGCTGCCTTCTCCTTACCCTCTTGGCCTCCTTTGCCTGCCCGTTCTCCCAGGGACGCCGGCTCTCCTGCCTCCAGCCTGCGTGCTGGGGTGCGGGCGGGCTGCGTGGGGCCTGGCCCGGGCTGCGTGGGGCCGGGCCCAGGGAGGCAATGCCACTCCCACCCCACCCCAGCCCACTGCACAGGTCGGGAGACTGAAGCCCAGAAGAGATGAGACTCTGGCATCCAGGCCTCCAGTCTCTGCCTGCCCACTGGGACCCCCCATAGCACGCACTCTCCCACCCTGCATGGTCCCCTCACGTGCAACTAGAGCGGCCAAAGGGGAGAGAGATGTCTGCTGTAGTCGCAGAAGGCTCCTCAGAAGAGGTGGCGGCCACACAAGGCCTGGAAGGGCCGGTGGGAATGGGAGGAGGGTGAGCAGGAGGGCTTCCCAGGTGGGAAGGGGCAGGCCTCAGGAGCAGACCCTCAGGCAGGCCCTGAGGATGTGCTGGAAAGGCTGGATTAGACGCAGAGGCAGCATCCCTGCCCGCTCTCAGGCTGGTAACTGCCTACCCTCTCTGCAAGGCTGCTTGCCGGCCACCCTGGCCAGTGCCCCACTCTGCCCAGGGGCTGATGGGCTCACATGCCAGCCTGGGGGTGTACCTGCCTCCCAGTGAGAGGCTCCCAGGGGCGGCCCTGCTGGAGGTCTCGGTTCCCGATGCCCCCAGGAGGGAGATGCAGGTGGGGGTTGATGATGCCCAATCCTCAGCGCTACCCTCTTCACCACACTCCTGGCACCGGGGTCTCAGACATTCAGGGCAGTACAGCCTGTGCTCCAGGGGCCCCAGGAACGGGGCACAGACGGTGTGGGTGAGGCATGCACGGCGGGAGCAAAGCAAGGGAAGGAGTTGAACTCTGTGCTGGGGGCAACGGGGAGGCCTCACCAGGAGGTGGCCCCTGTGGTCACAGAGGGACAAGGAATTTGGACTTGATCCTTTGGGTTTGCCCTCAGGGAGGATGTGAGCACTTAAGGGCTCAGGCTTTCGGCTGGCCCGCCTGGGTCACATCCTCCCTCTGGTGCTGTGGTGACGTGTCACTTCCCTTTCTCTTGCAGAGATGAGAAGTACACAGTGTCGCCTTGGGGCGGGGTGGGGGAGGGGACTGCGTGAGGTTCAGTATCACATCAACCTTTGACAGTCAGTGCTCATGGATGTCTCTGATTTTGTGTGTGTGTGTGAGGAAGGTTGTTGCTGAGCTAACATCTGTGCCAGTCTTCCTCTACTTCATGCGGGACGCCACCACAGTGTGGCTTGATGAGCAGTGCTAGATCTGTGCCCGGGTTCTGAACCTGCGAACCCTGTGCCGGTAAAGTGGAGCATGGGACCTTAACCACTGCGCCACCGGGCCAGCCCCTCTATGATTATTATCACTAGTGGGAGCTGCTGCCACCACCTCCAAGCAGGCCCCCCATTCTGTTTCAGATTCCAAGACCAGAATTTTGGGGCCACTGCTGGGTCCATCTGAGAAATGTCCTTTGCACTTTGAGGCACTTGAATAGCTTTTTGCACCTTCAGATGTGCTTGAATAGTTTATCAGGATAATGGGAGAGAAGATTTGACATTGAGACTTTTCTGGAAATTCCAGGTCATCCCGTTACTGTGCTTATAGTTAGTTGTGCAGTAAAACCGAAAACTACTTTAGGTTTCTGGCTGGGTGAACATTAGGCTGGGTGTGGGCCGATGGCACTTCAGTTGATGTCCACAGCTTTCAAGGTAGGTGTATCAGTTAGCTATCCCTATGGACGTGCTGCATAACAAATGCCCTCCCCCCCCAAAAACAAACAAACAAACAAACGCAGAGGCTGAAAGCAGCAGTCAGTTCTCTCGAGTCTGTGATCCGGCTGCTCCGGCCACCCTCAGCTGGGCTTGTTGACATGCGGGGGCTGAGCCCATGTAGACACAACCCTGCCCCTGATTCTCCTCTTCCTGCTGGGACGGTGGCCTGGCCTGCGCACGCCCTTCTCAGGCCCAGTAGGGGCGAGCCAGGTCACGCAGGCCCTTTTTAAGCCTTTGGTCACATGGCCTAACCTCAAGTCTGGTGGAGAGAGACCCTGCGATTTTAGGGGAGGAGCTGCCTGGCCGCAGGCAGAGGGTGTGGGTGCGGGGCTGGGCCGTCTCTGCCCCCGTGGGCACCATACACAGTGGGTCCCCCTCAAGCAGGGAGTGGGGCTGGGGACCTCGCCGGCCTGGCCTGCCCTCCCTGGCTGTGTCTCTGTGCCCGGGTGGCCAGGAGGAGGGCATTTCAAAGTCAGGCTGCCCCCGAAGTGCTGGTGCTGGAGGGCGGGAGCACCTCGGCTCCCAGCGGGCTGAGAATAGCTCGGAATTGGGTCATGTTCACCGAGCGCTCCGGTCACAGCCTCCAGCCTCGGACAGTAATCAGCTTTCTCCCCGACATCTGTCCCTTCAAAGAGGGGGCAGCCCGGGTGCAGGCACATTTTTAGAAGCAGCGGGGATGGGACAGGGAGGAGAGTCACTGCGGGCTGGCCTCCCATCCCTCCTCCTGCTTCCTTTGCTCTCCCTGCTCCAGCCCCGGCTCCTGCTGGCAGCCGCCTCCATCCTTCCTGCCCACCCTGCCGCTTCCCCTGACGCCCAAGGACCGTCAGCACAGCACGCACGGCCCCGTGGTGTGAGAAAGCTCCAGGCCGCCTGGGGGCACGGGTGCCCCTCACAGGTGGGGGAGGCGGGTCGGCTGTCTCTTTGCCTCTCTCTGGCAAAGTACCTTTGACTCCTTCCTGGGCTCTGCTTCCTTCTATCACGGATAAAGGCGATGGTGGGGAGTGGGCCACCCCACGTCTCCGAGGTTTCTGGGGCTCATGTCTCTCCAGGCCTCAGGCCCTGATGTGCTCCTCAGGGGCCCCACACCTCCCCACTCGGGCGCAGCATGGTCTGCGGCCCCTTTGCCCCAAACCCCCTTCGCCCCCACACTCCCTCAAAGCCTCCATGTGGGCCAGCCCCGGAGCACTGGGCACAGGCGGACCCCCTGCGCATCAGCCCTCGGTTCCCTCCATGGGCCTTGGGCCCCTCCTCCCGGCCTGCCCAGCACAGCCAAGGCACAGCTTAGGCCGCGGTGCCCCGGGACAGATGGACAGAAATCACTGTGTCCTGGGACACCATCTGGAGTCAGGTCCCTCACTGCCTGAAGTCAAATGCGCATTTCAGGGAAAGAAGAGGGGCCGGGCGGCCTTTTCTTTAACATGATCCAAGGCTCAGCACCCCCACTTCCTGCCTCTGCAGCAATGTCATGATGGATCCTCCCAGGACGATTTCTGCCAAGCTGCCCTCCCCCTCCCCCGGGAAGCACAAGTGTCCTCCCACAGCCTGGGCTTCGGTCCCCTCTCTGCTGGCCACTGTCTTGGCTGACCGCTGAAGTGCCCAGACGTGACCCTGGCTGAGAGAGGCGGAGCTCCTGGGGCCGCTGCCCCGGAGGGGCCTCAGGGCTTCCTCTCCGAGAGCGCTGGGCGCAGCGAGCCGCCGACGCTGCACAGGGCTCTTGGTACCTGGAGGGATGGACTGCTCTCCTGCCTGCTTTTCATCCCAGGGACACTGAGTTGTACTCAAAATTTGGCGTGTGGGTGGCAGCACCTACGTCTCCAGGAGGACTTGTTAGGTGACATGGAATCTCAGTGCCCTCCCACATGCACACCAAGACCTCCTAATCAGAAGGTGGATTTTAGACAGATTCCCCGGTGATTTGAACAGCATTAAAGGTCAGGAAGCACTAGTTTGGGGCCTGGCCCAGTGGCATAGCGGTTAAGTTTGCGTGTTCCACTTTGGCAGCGCCAGGTTCGCCAGCCAGGATCCCAGGTGCAGACGTCCGCACCACTCATCAGCCACGCTGTGGCAAGTGTCCCACATACAAAACAGAGGAAGATGGGCAGGGATGTTAGCTCAGGGCCAATCTTCCTCAGCAAAAAGAGGAGGATTGGCAGCGGATGTTAGCTCAGAGTTAACCTTCCACAAAAAGAGGAAGTACTACTTTGCCTAATCTTACTTCCCTCTTTGCCTCAGCCACTCGGAAGCTCAGAGCCAAATTCACTGCCCATCTGGCAAGAGTGTACAAAACTTCACCCTGTTTCATCTTATTTCCCACCAGTTTTTTCCTGATGTCTTACCCTCCTCCTCCCAGAGAGGCCCTGAGAGGACTGAGGTGGGTGATGTCACAGGTCCTCAGAGCCCATGTTCATGTTGTCACCTGGGTACACTGCCACCAAGTGGTACCTCAGGGTGCCAAATCCATCCTTGTAACAACATAGTAAGTACCCCTTACCCAGCTACATATATGTCTACACGAACATACATATACATATATGGGGTTTTTTTTCCTGCTACCTGTGTGCCAGACACTATTTTTGGTTCTTTAATCTTTAGAAACTAAGGCGGTTCTCATGTCCTGGGTGACAGAACCATTCCTAAACTATGGCCACGGGTATTTGTGAAGTCCATGGAGCTGAGGTTCTCAAAAGGAGGTCCCGGGACCAGCGGCATCAGCGTGCGCTGTGAGTTCAGTGGAAATGCAGATTCCAGGCCCCGCCCCAGAACTACTGGATCTGGAACTCTGGGGGTAGGGGGCCCAGCGCTCACGCCAGAGGAACCAGAATCTCTCCAACTCTTCTTCTTTCCTTTCTTTTATTTCCTAAAACGAACAAAACACACTTTCATTAACTTAAGCAGGTGGTCACAGCTCTATGGAAGCTCCCAGCACCATCCAACTCGCCCTTTTCGAGGCTGCACTGTCAGTTAGAGCTCGTCTTTGCCTCAGTCTGGCTGGAATGTTTGCCTGAGTCCCAGACCCTCCCCTCGGGACTGCCGTGTCTCCCAGCGGCTCCCAGACGCCCTTGGGCTTCCAGAGTGACAGGAGGCAGCAGAGGAGAGCTGTGCACGGACCTCTGCGGGTCCTGATTTGAATGAACCAAATGTTTTATTTTACAAAATGAGACAATTGGGAAATTTGAAGCCTGAGTGGATATTTCGTGAGTTTAAAGAATAACGCTTTTTTAGGTGTGTTAATGATACTCTGAGACGATGGAGTGGCTGCGATCTGCCTCAAAATAAGCGATGAAACATTCATAATCCTTGCGCCTGGAAGCCTTTGCTATTCTCTCTGCTTTTGCATTTCTTTGACATTTTCCTAATAAAAAGAGTTTAAAAAAGAAAAGAAAAGAACAAAGTGCCCCAGGCTGCTTCAACTGTTCATTTGCTTGAGGCTCCCCAGCAGCGGAAAGAAGCCACCCAGGGAGCCCCGCCCTCGAGGACGCCCCATGGTCACTTCCCTCAGCCTCCCCTCCCAGGACCACAGTCCTCCTAAGTCCAGGAGCCCAGTGCATCTCTCAGGTAGTCCAGTGCTGGGGGCAGCAGGGTCTGAGGGTGGCCGAGTGGCCAGCAGGTCATGTGCTGTGGGGCAGGTGGCCTGTCCCTGGCAGAGGCAACAATGAGCTGTCCATTCTCCACCCCTCCCAGCGTGGATCTGATGGCCACAGACCCAGAAGCGAGTTTGCCTTGGTCAAGGGTGGGCCATCAGAGTGGCCCCCAGCATCAGAGGGCGGGAGAGGAGCAGGGGGCTGCAGAGCGGCAGGGCCCCCTCACTTCCCGCCCCGAGGAGGTGCTATCCCATACTCCAGGGGGCCGGCCCTCTTTTGGCCTCTCCAACTTCAGATAACTACCCTGTCTCCTTCTACACCCCCCTGCAACCCTGTACTCCCTGCCCCCAGCTCGCTGCCACCGACAGGCCTGACCTCATCCTGTGCCCCAAGAAAATACCTTAGAAATCCATCTTATTGCAGTATAATTTACACACAATGGATGACACCCATTTCACTGTCCAGCTCCAGGAGTCCTGTACCAATGTGTGTGCCTGTGTGAACCCTCTGCCTCCTCCTGTCCATCTCCCCCACCTGGCCGCAGGCAGCTCGGCTGCTTTCTGTCACTGTCATTACATTTGCCGGGAAAGTGAATCTAAATAGGGGCATGAACCACGGAATGTGACAAGATCTGAACACAGACTTTTCATGGTTCCCAAGAGTGCCACCAGGGCAAGTAGCCAGCATGTGGCAGTTGGCAGAACCATGGCCGCCTGAGCTGGGAACCTCAGTCACCCAGGGTGCTGGACACACAGGATGCTGGCGGCTCCGTGCCTTGGGACACACTCAGGCGGATGAGGCCCGGCCTGCGGAGGGGTGGGCCTGCCGAGGAATGCCAGCGGCCCCGGCTGCGGGGCGGGGTCAGCGGGGGCGACCGCAGCATGTTGCTAAGCTACGGGCACAATGGACATTCCGGCCACCAAGCAACCGAGGAGAAGCTTCTCAGCGGGGGGAGGACCGGGGGCCCAGGCCACCCCCATCCCCTGCCCGGCGGCCTGGCAGGGACATCAAGGTGCACTGGCTGCCCAGCTCCCCCTCCCAGCACCCTCTGTGGTCCAGGCCCACGAGCTGGGAGTCCAGGCAGAGGGTGGCCAGTGAGGGTGCCTGCACCTGGGCTAACCCAGCTCTCCGGGCCGGCCACCTCCCCCTGGCCTCTGCCTCCTCTGGTCACACTTCCTGGCCTGTCCCCCAGGTCCAAGTGCAAGGCTCCCAGGGGGTCCTGGCCAGAGCTTAGAGCTTTTGGTGGGACCCTGGCCCTCCACTCCCTGACCTGTCCCCAGCCCTTGTGTTCAGCACCCCCACCTCGAGCCCAGCCTGGGCGAGGCTGGCTCTGCTTGCGGCCACACCTGGCAGGGTCCCGAGCCCCCTGCGGCCGTCGCCAGTGTCCAGCCTGGCCTCTGTTTGTCTGGGACAAGATGAGGGGTTTTGTTTTCTCCCTTGGGCTCCACTTCCTCCCTCCGTGGAGAGACTGCTAAGGAGCTCCAGGCCTGAGGGCTGCCAGCTGGCGGCTGGGGCAGCGGGCTCTGCGGGCAGGCGAGGGAGGTCTGAGGAGCCAATCCTTTGAGTCCCATAGATGGTGACGGAGCTCCTGGGTCCAGCCACCAGGGCTTTGCCCTCACAGTGCCCCCTCTAGCACTTTCAGTCCCACTGGGCGGCCTCCACCCTACAGCCCTAAGTGACTGACATCCCAGGACGGCAGCTAGCCTGTCTCTGACCTAATGGTGGTTTCCGGGGTCCCAGCTAAACTGCACATTCCTTGCAGTCCAGGAACGTGTTTGGATCCCCGCTGTGCTGGGCCTGACAGAGGGCAGGCGCTGGATAAATGCAGCTGCAGCGCCCACCAGGCAATGTCGCCACCCTTTCGCGCTCTCGGGTTCCCCACTGCTGCTTTTCACAGCTTTTGTCACTCTGCTGTGTCTCCGCTGACCCCCACTGGGCTGGCTCCCTGGTCCCTGCACAGGAGAGGCCTAGTGCAGTCTGGAGGAGGTGACCTGCCTTCCCCTCACCTTCACGTGGGCAGTTGGGAAAAGCAGGAAGGCAGAAGAGGGGCAGGTTTCTCACAGCCCCACCCCTTGGGGGCTGGGTGGCTTTGGGCAAACTGACTTGCCCTCTCTGAGCCTCAGCCCACACGCCCTATGGAGTACGGTACCCACAGGAGCTCCCCAGCTGGGTTTGTGGGGTTTCCTTGAGAGCCAATGGGGAAGTGCCAGGGGTGCCCAGGCCTGCCAGCCCCTCACCCCACCACACGCCGCACACACGTATGCACACAGACAAATGCACAAATACACCTGCCAGGCGTCATGGGATCCAGAGAGATACTGGTTTCAGCAGCTGAGGGTAAGGAACATCACCCCCAGAGCCCCTCCCGTGACCGAGCCCACTCCAGGCCAGGGGCCGAGCTGCCTGCCGCTGCCTGGGCTGCCTCCTAACACCTCAGGCTCCCCTTCCCCTTCCTGCAGCCTCCCACCCCTCAAGCTTGCTGGCCTGACCTGGGGACCCAAACAGACAGCTGAACACAGACCCCTGCACTGGGCCGAGACCCCCACAGCTGCCACGGGGCCCAGCATGGCATCTGGGGTAGAGTCTGCACCTCGACGGGTGCGGTGACTTAACAGGGAGCGAAGCCGGGGAGAGGGCTGCTTCCTCCCCTTCCCCCACTCCATCCACCTCCTGGGAAGGAAGCCCAGGCCTCACCAAGGCCTCAGAGGGGCCTCTTGGGGTCTCTCCTAGGCTGAGAGCTGGGGACAAAGAGGCAGCTGCCAGCAGGGTGGGGAGGGGGGCTGAGGCCTTTGTGTGTGCCCAGCCCCTCCTGGTGACCTCACCACCAGCCAGAGAAGGGCCCTTTCTTCCCAAAGGCGGCCGTTGGGAATCCGCCTGGGGACAAAGCTGCTGCCAGGCGGGGGACCAGCAAGTGGCATAAATTAGGGGGGGCTGAGGTGGGGGAAGGGAGGGCGGCTGCAGCTGGTGCCTGGAGGGGGGCACACACTTTTGCATGCACACATGCACAGACGGACAGCCCCAACCCCACTCACACCCCAGTGCACAGGGCTGCTCCCCTCCAAACCTCACTCATTCATTCATGCCTACTCCTTCATTCATTCCACAGGTGGTTGCTGGGCACTGACCCTGGGGATGCAGAAGAGCATCTTGTAGATGAAGGAGTGAATGGATGGCTGATGGTGGGGACGCCCTGTCTGGAGGGGGAATTGGGACAGACCCACGGGACCCAGGGTTGGGGTAGGGCAGGGAGCTACTCGTCTGGAGCCTGTGCTCAGACACCCACAGCTGCCTGTCCCCGTGGGGAGACCGAAGCCCAGCACGTGCTCAGGCCCGAGGTCACACAGCAGACCCCGGCCTGGCTCGCTCCCCGGTGAGGTCAGGAAAACATGGGGTTTTGAGGCATGATGTCAGGTGACATCCACCCCCTGTGGGGACAAGGGCTTCCTGTCCCCAGGCCCTGGGTCCTCCACAAAGCGTTTTTACAGCCTTGCTGGCCCTTGGCCCTTCCTCCTCGGGGCACTGCACCATACCTGAGATGACCCCTCAGTGAGACCCTGCTGGGTCGTCGTAGCCCAGGGTGGCCAAAGGTGGCAGGGTCACATGGACATCACAGACAGAGCCCGGCTGGCACAGGGCACCCAGGCCCTAGGGCTGTCCCACGAATGCCCCATTTCTCCTCGGGCAGCTCGCTCAGCCTCCCTGGGCACTGGAGACACTTGTCCCCATCCCCACAGCTCTGAGCACACTAGGGCCCCAGGCCAGGTGGGCTTCTGCAGGTGGAGGCGGCCAGTCAGGAGCTGTCCCTGAAGGTCAGGAGGCAGGTACAGGTGAGCTAGTGCTGTCAGCAGAGCTTAGTGTCAGGTCCCGGGTCGTCTTCAAAGAATCATGGCCCTCCCCCCAACCCCCACCGAGTGGAGCCTGGCCCTGGAGTCCTGGCCATGCTGATGACAGAGGCCGAGAGGGTGTCCGGGCATGTGAAGGGCACTGGCCCTCCCGAGGACGCTGTCCCATGAGGGGGTGTGTGGGCAGCTTGGGACTCTGTCCTCAATGTTCCCGGCTGCCCCCTCCCACCCAGACACTGTGCTGCCTCGGGGGCCTCAGACTGAGGCCTTTGGTTGGGGACATAGAGACCTTTGGGGCCTGTAGTCATTCCAGCAGCACAGAGCCCTGAGATTTCCAGGGCTGGAAACTTCCAAAGCCCTTTCACAACCACTGGGTCTGCAGCCCCCAAAGAGATGAGGAGGGGGTTACTCTGCTGAGCATCTACTAGGTACTACACATTTCTGCACCCCCACCCCCACCCCCGTTTATGGATGAGGAAACTGAGTCTCCGCGGGCCAGGTTCAGCATCCTTTGTTATGGGAAGGCCAGGAGGCTTCCAGGGCAATGAGCTCCCAAAGGCTGGGGCGCACGGCCCCTAGGAGCCTCAAAGGCCCTGCAGCCCCTCCCAGGAGCAGAGACTGAACAGGGCGAGGCGGGGGCGGGGTGTAAGTAGGCCAGTGCTTTGTGCTGCGTTGCTATGGCGCTGCCATTGCTGCTGTGCAGGCTTCCTCCTGGGCTCGTTCCCAGGACACCTCAAGGCAGCTACTAGGCATCCCTCCCCAGCCCTGCCCATGCCCCCTCCCCAGTTAGGGGCTGCTCCCAGTCTCTGAGCCCTCCTCTCTCCCCCAGGATCCTTGTCCACTCTCAGGCTCGGGGAGGGGGGTGGGGCAGGGCGGAGGGGGGATGGGACACATAGCAGAGTATGTCTGACCCACCCAGTCACACACACAGTGACACATGCATACACACAGCACATGTATGAATGTACACGGGCTCACAGCACATTCATGCATGCACACAGCACACGCATGCATGCAAACATGCTCACAACACACATGCACGCATATGCCTGTGCACACGCTCGTAGCATACAGGAATGCACACATATGCACACAGCACACATGCACAGCCACGTGAGGCACTTGGTGAAGCTGCAGGAGCCACTGCAGTTTGAGGGCTCAGGGGCTTCACGCTCACCCCCAGGCGGAGCTGGAGGTGAGGCAGCAGTGGAGACCTCCAGCTCCAAGACCAGTCCCCTCCAGGCTGGGCCTCAGAGGCCTTGGCAAGGGGCCAGCCTTGCCTCATCCGCTCATTGACTGCGGGAAGGAGGGGAAGGGGCTCTGCTGGCCTAGGATTTTGGGGACATGCTGGCCTAAAGGGAAGACACGAGCGGCATTGAGTTCAGACGGGCCGATCTCTGGGAGGCGGTGGGACCTGCTGGGCTCCCTCCCACACGATGGCCCTGTGTGCGCCTCACTGACCCCATGATGGAGCAGATGTCACCACCCACTTCACAGTGGCCCAGAGACGCACTGGTGGGCAGCTGCCTTGGCCAAGGCCTCGGGTAGTCTCTGGGGCCTAGTGGGGCACAGAAAGGGGCCCCCGTTGTCCACTGATGTCAAAGGGTGGAGTCTGGGTGTTGGAGGAGGGAGCTGACCCCAGGGTCTCTGAACTCTCACCAATAAGGACCCCACTGAGGGTGGGCGGGAGAGGGGCAGAGGAGGTGAGTTTCCTAGGGAGGCCCCCTGGGGAGAGGCTGGGCTGCTCCTGGGGGAGCACACCCAGGTCTTCTTTGAGGGTCACAGCTGGGCACTTTGATCCCGTCTCAGCCTCCCGTCTGACAATACAGGGCTGGCCAGGGGTGCTCAAGCCCACCTGAGTCTGTGCAGGTGCCGGCTCCTGAGGAGCAGGAGAGGCCTGGGAAATGGGACGGCCCCCTTACCAACAGGTGGGTCCCAGTGCGATTCTGACTGCACCTGCCCAGGTGGCTGTGACCCCGTGTGCGCACCTGTCCTTTGGGGTAAGCGCTGCTGTGTGAGGCAGGCTCAGAGGGTGTTCTCGAAGGGCAGGGCCTGGCTCAGAGCAGCGGGGGAGTGGGTGCTGAGAGGCCCCACAAAGCTTCTTTGGGCTGGGGCTCAGTGGAGGGGCGGCAGAGGGAGGGGGGCTTCATGGACAGACAGGTGGGTGGGCTGGAGCAGGGGGCATGCCTAGATCATGAGGGAGAAAGGGCAAACAGGAGGCAGCCAACATTGGGGGAGCAAGGCTGCTGGGGCCATGCCATCACCCTCATAGCCTGCCCCACCTGGCTTCTGTGGGCAGCATGGAGCCAGCCTCTGGAGGCCTGCTTGACATAGTAACAGGTGACCTTTGCCTGGTACACCGTCACCTGAGCTGTCTTGGTTGCTGCCAACCCCACAGTGCAGGGTGGGGACCCTGTCAGCCTGGGATGGGCCCTGGGAGGTCTGCTGGGGAAAATTGAGATCCGGAGTAGGACAAGGCCTGACAGGGCTCCTTGAGCCCCGGGAGCACTGGGGTAGGCCCAGGGAGGGTGAGGACCAGCTCTCTCTTCCCGCTGCCCACAGCAGCCTCTCCTGAGGCCCCCAGCCCAGGCTTGCCCACACACTGCAGAGCTTCCAGCTCCTTCCTTCTCTCCAGCTTCAATTGGCTTTCTCAGCTCTCCTGCCCTGGATGCCAAAACACAGGAGCCCCAGTGGGGCCCCAGGACAGAGGATGGGATGGGGATGGCCCAGCTCCAGGGGATGTCTGTCTAAGGCCAAAGCATCACAGAGCCCCGATGGCCCAGCACATAGATCTCGGGTCCGGGAGGTGGCATTTGAAAGAAGTGGCATTTGGTTTGGGTTTGAAGGTTGAGCCCTAACTACCCAGAAGGGAGGAACCAGCCTGTGCGGGCAGACAGTGTCCCCCTTGCCTGGCAGACTGCCAGCTCCACCCTGATGGTGTGGGCCGCGTGGGCTGTCGGTGGGTGGGCCTGCCGGTGCCTGAGACAGTCTTCCTAGACCCCCAACTCCGAGGGGCCAGTCAGAAGCTGCCAGATCCTCAGGGCTCCATGCGACCCCGATTGTGGCGCGTGGTCGTGGCGTGACGGGTCACCGAGAGCACCGTGCACCATTCGGGGGCAGAGGCCGCAGCCTGGCGGCGCCGCAGCCACCTGTCCACCACCGCGAGGGCAGGCGCGCTCGGCAGCGGCCCAGGCGCGACAGCTGCGCAGCCTGCCGCCCCTGCCCGTCTTCGGGCCGCTCCCTCCACACTGGGCCGTCCTGGGCTCCGCGAAACCGGCCCGCGGGCGCCGCCTGGCGGCCGCACGGACAAAACAACGGGCGGGGCTCAGGGGAGGCGCGCCAGCTCGGGAGACCTCCAAGGTCAAGGGGCCCTGCCCACCGAGGAGGTGCACCGGTGCAGGCTGGGCCGGGCGGAAGGCGGGTGGTGGGGCGAATCTATCAGGTCGTCCTTTTCCACCCAGCCTGGCAGGCCCTGCACGGGGTGGAGCTCAGACAGGCCTCTCGGGGATCTCACCTAGAGGGACCCCCTGGGGCAACCTCCCACACCTGCTGGGAGCAGGCCTAGCACCTGGACCCTCGAAAGTCACCGGGCCAGGTTTGGTGGAGCTGCTGTGGGCTGGGCCTGGAGAGGGCCTCCCTGGAAAACGCCCCAGTTCCAGAGGGCTGCCTGTACCTGCAATCCTGACCCCTGAGGCGCCCAGGGCTCCCCCCACAGCCAGCAAGGCCTGGTGGGATTCAGCCCTGCAGACTCTCACCTGACGCCCCATGTGGCTCCAACCACAGGAGCCATTTCACCTCAGGGCCTTTGCACTGGCTGCTGGTCTGCCTGCCTGCACACGGTTCCCCAGACCCTCGTGACGCCCCTACCCACAACGTCACCTCAATAGCCGTGTTGGTCCTAGGATACCTGCCTGTCCTTTGAGTGGCTGGGTGGGGGGTGAGGGTGGGAAGATGCCTTTTTCTGGGAAGGTGGAACCTGGGCCTCCCAGAGAAAGTAAGGCATTTGGACCCAGGAGCTGAGTGCCACTGAGAGTGCCCTGGGCCTGCCTAAGCCGCCTTTGGGGATGGTGGCATGATGAGGCCCGCAAACAGTGTTGAGACAAGACCTCAGGCTCGAGAACCAGCAGCTGGGCACCTCCCTGCCCCAGGCCCATGGGACGTGGCTGGCCTCCTGCCATTTAGATTCTCTGCACCTTTAATAACCAGCTCTGAGGCCGGCCTGGTGGTGCAGCGGTTAAGTTCGCACATTCTGCTTCGACGGCCTGGGGTTAGCCAGTTCGGATCCCGAGTGTGGACACGGCACAGCTTGGCAAGCCATGCTGTGCTAGGCGTCCCACATATAGAGGAAGATGGGCATGGATGTTAGCTCAGGGCCAGTCTTCCTCCGCAAAAAGACGCGGCTTGGCAGCAGTTAGCTCAGGGCTAATTTTCCTCAAAAATAAGTAAATAAAATAACCAGCTCCTTTTGTTATTCAGCTGGGCCCAGGGGGTTCTGTCACTTGCACTGCTTGTGTGACCCTGTCTCCATGTCAGGCTAGACCCCTGGGAGCCCCCATGTCCTGGTGCCACCCTCACTGCCCCCCAAATCCTGTCTCCTGGGTCTCTTGGTTTGCCTGCTTCTCTCACCCCTCCCTTCCCCCATGATCCCTGCTCTCAGTTCAGCCCCCACTGCTACTGATGTTGAATGCAGGGTGCGCAGTCAACAAAGCACCTAGCCCTAAAAGACCCAACCCTCCGCGGCCACCAGGGCCCCTGCCCCCGCTCCGTCCCCTGCTCCCTGTCGACATTCTCCCAGACCCTCCAGTACGCTTGGTGCCTGCCCCTGGGCCTCCACACCTACTGCTCCCTCACCTGGGAGGCCCTCTCACTCCACGGGCCTTAGTGTAAAGGTTGTGCCCCTAAGGGACATTCTCTGACTCCCAGCACGGCTGCCCCCCTCTACCCCTGGGGCACACATGCAGGGCACACGCACACCCTCTCTCCTGGCAAGGCACTCACCACACCTGGGCTGTGTGTTTCACAACCCCCGTCTGCCCTGTGACTCGGGAGACACATCTGGGGCTGTCGACCTCGTATGGCCCCCAGGACAGGGGCCCACGGAGTTTCACCGAATGACCCAGGAGGTAATCCCACCCCCTTGGCTGCCCTTCTGCCAACTCCCATGGTGCTTACTGCCTCCATTCATTCATTCAATCAACAAATATTTACTGACTATAGAACAGCCAGGTGCTGTTCTAGGTATCAAGGCTACAGCTAGGAATAAAACAGCTCTGTGTCCTCAGAGTCTGGATGGGTGAGAACGAATGGCCACATGCCGTGGCAGCAGGCTGTGTGACCCTGTGGAGGTGATGGGGCAGGGTGCTGCCCGCCGAGCCAGGCTGCGCTGATCTCTCAGCTCACAGCCCTTGCTGGTGGTTCACACTGCCCTCTGGGTTTATTTGGCTCAGTCTGAAGCCAAGGGTGGCTGCTGGCCACCCAGAGCTCAGCTTAGACATGCCAAGGACCTGGGACAGCAGCATAGGACACGGTCCTTTCTGCAGAGATCAGGTGGCAGCAGGTCCGCCCGTGACCAGGCACCAGGAGACAGCAGTTCCATTCTCCATCCTCCTTGGGGAAGTACAGTGACCCAAGGTGCGGAGAGAGGGGCGGCCCGCACCTGGACCTCAGGGGTCCACCCGTGAGCAGGGGCATGGTGCGCCTCCCGGCAGAAGGCTCTGCCTGTGCTCTCAGCCTGACATGCTGTTTCGGGCATGCTGCCCAGCCCCAGGCCCAGCTAGGAAGACGAGGTGATCGAGGAGGCCACAATGTGCGCCATGTGCGGCCTCCCTTGTGTGGGGGCTGCGAGTGTCCCTTAGGCATCTCACCACCGGGGCGCTCAGCCAAGGGCAGTTGGTCAGAGGTGGGGGTGGCAACATGCGGCCCTTGGTACCAGGCACTTTTGATGCCACTCAAGGTGGCGAGGTGGGCATAAGGCAAGTTCCTGACAGCGATACCAGGGTCCTGGCCGCAGTACAGTATACCAGGGTTCTTTGAAACCTGAAGAGCAGCTGATTTTAAACACTGTCTGAAGCTATCTAAAGATCTAAGATTTCCCCTTCATTTATTCAGCAAGTTTTTTTGAACAAGTATTATGTGTCGGGAGCCGAGGACACTATTTCTAAAGAGTTCATCCAAACGACCCGAGTGCCTCTTACTGCCGGGCCTGCGGCCACCAGGACGGAGAAAGGGCTCTGCCTCGAAAGGCATGGTAGCCTGTGAGGGAGTGACAAACGAGCCAGTGGTCCCGAGAGCTCATCAGGAGGAGGGGCAGGCATGGAGGCCATGCCCACCGTCTGAGACGGACATGGCAGGAAGGCTTCGGGACGAAGGTGACAGAACCCACACACGCCAAGCAGGGTCACATGGTGCCTTCCACTCAGCACTCAGGACCACCTACCTCCACGTCCTGTGTCCCCCGGGGGTTGGACGAGGTGGGATGATCACATCAGCGTGAGAGGACTAGCAACGCCTGTTTGGGAAACAGGAGGCTACAGGGAAATGGCTGAGTGTAAAGGATCGTTATACACATGAAATCAGCTGGTTGCTGGGACCACGGAGTGAAGATGAGATGGAGGGGCAGCGGGGGGGTGGTTAGTGTTTCTCAAACTGGGAGTCGCGGACCCCTGGCAGCTCAGAAAGGTCTATGCATTCTAAGAGGGGAAATACCAACTTCACTTGGAGGATAAGCTGGAAGGATACATTGTTTCCAGCTATAGTTTACAAGTGAAAGACGCTGGGACAGAGTGAGATGCTGGTTTGTTAAGATAGTATTTCTTAAGGTTTCCCCATTAAAAGGCACATGTGACTCACTGACCTTTGGAGCTCAGTGTGGTTCGTATTAACTAGTTGAGTCCTCAACCTTCAGCGCTGAGGACCCCACGTCAGAAGACCCTGAGGCTCGGCGGGGCTTACTCCCCAGCTCCCAGCTGCTTGGCTGGGGTTCACAAACGTGGGAGCTTTTATAAATACCGATGTCCCGACTGCACCCACACCAGTGAAACCAGAAGCCCCGTGGGTGGGACCCCGCCTTGGCCCGCTTGTGCTGTCTGTGCTGTCCCAGACTGGACTGCTCTGCATTTCATATTAGGCCGGCGGCCGCAGGCAGTTCCTTGAGCAAGTGAACACCTGAGCATCGGAATCATCTCTGAAATAAAGATAAAACTAACAGCGGCCTGGGAACTGTTCCGAGAGTTCCAAGTGCCTGGAAAATGCTCCGCTCGGTGCCTGGCACATAGAAACATTCCATCGATGATTGCTTGAAAAAGGAAGCACTTCAGTCATACCAGGAGCAACAGAAGACACCCTCAGACACTTCCTGACAGCCCGGGACCCTCACACCTGCAGCCAGGTCCCTGATTTGGGCCTAGCTTGCACTCCAGCTAGTGCCTTTGTACCCCAGAAGCCAGAGCCAAGCTTGCCAGTCCAGCGTCCCTCAGTCCCCATGCATCATTGCTCCACAGCCCACTCCAGGCCTCCCTGGCCCGTGGCGCCCTTTGGTCTCTCCACTGCACTCTGCACCTGCCCTGCTCTCCTGGCATCTAGGCCTTTATGCTCAAGACAGATCCAGAGGGCACATTCATGATGTCATTTATCCCCTCAACTAGACTGTGGTTTCTTTGGGGCGGCATGGTATAATGGACATTTTCCAACCATTAGCAAAGCACTAAACACACTGTAGGAGCTTGATAAGTTTTTTTTTTTTTTCTGGTGAGGAAGATTGGCCCTGAGCTAACTGCTGCCAATCCTCCTCTTTTTGCTGAGGAAGACTGGCCCTGAGCTAACATCTGTGCCCATCTTCCTCTACTTTATATGTGGGATGCCTGCCACAGCATGGCTTGCCAAGCGGTGCCATGTCCACACCCGGGATCCGAACAGGCGAACCCCTGGCTGCCGAAGTGGAACGTGCGCACTTAACCGCTGTGCCACTGGCTAGCCCCGAATCTTCCTCTATTTTATGTGGGATGTCGCCACGGTATGGCTTGATGAGCAGTGCTAGTCTGCACCCAGGATCTGAACCTGCAAACCCTGGGCCGGCAAAGCAGAGGGCCCACTGGGCTGGCCCTCGATAAGTTTCTAACGTAAGTAATCAAAGCCTAATGTCAGTTCCTGCAGCTCGCAGCCATGGCGCACAGCATGGCTGGAGCACCCTGGGCTCTGTCTGCTCCCAGCTTCCAGCTGGGCTAGCTCAGTATATGTGAGGTCTGGGACGCGGTGGCAGCTGGGACCTTGCCCTGGGTGCTCAACATCCCGGTGTCTAAGTTAGAAAGCGCCCTGCAGATGGCGGCAGCTGCTTCCCAGGCTTCGTACTCCACTGAGAAGCCAAAGCTGGAAGATGAGAATCTCGTTTTGTCAGACAGGGGCTTGCAGGCCACTCAGTGGGCCCAGGGACCTGGATTCACAGGTGCTCGCAGCCACGCAGGGGCCTACAGAGAATGGTTCCAGTAGGAGGGTTAAGCAGAAGGCGGTTCCCAGCCCCAGGCACGGTGACTAAGGGTGGTGAAGGGGCTGACCTGCTGGGTTGGGCAACACCTTACAATGCAGTGCTGTGCACGCAAAATCATCAAATAAAGATCAATTTAAAAAAAAAAGGCCTAATGTGGTATAGTGCATCTCTGTCTGTGGCAGAGAATTTATTAAAAATTTCAAATTTCCCCAAAGTATTTCTTTTTAGCCTGTATCCCTTGTTTCTTTTCGCTTCTGGGCCTATCATAGATTTGCATGGCTGCGCAGGCCACCTCTGCTTCTCTATTTGGATCTCCTAGCAGACATGAGCAGGCAGAGAGAAGACAGGAGGAAAGAACCCGCAGGAAAGGCCAGAACAGGAAAAACAAGTTCCCGCCGTGCCGAGCAGGGCTGATGACAGACAGACCACTGTCCAAAGTGAACGTGACACGTCCTCACTGGAGGTAGAGCTGGGGGGTGGCGGAGGGCTCAAAATTAAGAGCATTTCAGAAACACCGGAAGGACTAAATGGTCAGAAACACCCACAACATCTCCATTGAGAAGATGAGTTTCAACGGCACACCTTAAATCAAACCTGTTCTCTGGGGAGAGGATCTTTCCAGAACCACTTCTCAGAGTTTCTCCTCCTTTCTACAAATCAGGTCAATGCCTGCATCTGAGGGGCTGTGGGCATCCTCGTGGAGGAGTGGGGTACGAGGCCACATCTCTCCTGGGTGTGACAGCTGTTCCCTGGTCCCCCCAGTTCCCGGGTTGTTTAAACTGGAACAGTTACCCCTTCACTGGTGACTGGATCCTGGTCTGTGGTCAGCACTGCCACCTCCTTAGACTGCTGCCACCCACTGGAGTGAAGGAGCCCACCTCCCTCACGCCTGGCCTGCTCTGGTAAGACATTATTCCTTACCCAAGTCAGACAGTAAATGAAGGTGAAAACATCAGAACAGAACTCACACCTCAGGCTCACATCCTTTCTCCATGGCACAGATAAGCTAAGAGACTTTTTTTTATTTCATTAATAATTAAGGGTATACTAATATATATATCTCAAAAGAATACTGAATTATTTAAGACATATTATTACAATAGTCATACAGTTAACAGAGAGGGCACAGGAACCAGCACAATGGAGCACCACATCTGTATTATATACATCAAAACCAAGGGCAAATATTTCTCCAATTATTCTTAATACCAGATGAGTTAAAAGCTGAAAAGCTTTGCTTAAAAAATCCCTGTATATACAGGATAAGCTTAGATTCTCAAAAACCAGAAAAAAAGTGGCAAAGTAAGACAAATGAGAAAAACTGGTTAAACTTCTTGAACATACTAAATGATATCAAATATATTATACCAAGGCATTTTAGCAAAATAAAGCATTAAACTGTACTTCGTAGATATATTCATCACATTTATTTTCATAACGACTTCATTATAGCTGGACTGACTTTAATCTGGATAAAGAAAGATCTGACAGCGAAGCTGACTGCATGTCAGGTGAAGAAAGCAAGCATTCCCAGCCATTTTGCGCATGAACATGGACTATACTGTTTAATGCAGACCCAAGGCCAAACATTTTTAGGGGGTAGGTTTTACTTCCATTACAGATTCTCTTCAGGTAAGATCATAAAAATACAATACAATGCGACGAGCCCAATTTACAAACTACATGCGGCAGGCAGCCCATATTAACACAGACAGCTCCAACGAGGGACAAGAAAAGCTAAGTCTGGTGTCACTAGGGCTCATTACGGGAGCAGAATAATCAGGTACAAGAACTAGAAGAGCTGAAAACAGGAAATGCCATGCCTTAACAGTCACTCAGGGTCATCTGACGATTTCGATGACCGAAACCAGCGCGTGAGAAATCCAATGACGGTGAAGAGTTCAGTATCCTCCATCGCACGCAGCGCTCACGCTCGCGGCTTAGCAGTCTGAGCCTCCTCCACCAAAGCCACAGGAAACCGCTCGCAAGAACAATAGGGGAATATCCATCTGCCTTCAAGGAACAACGGCTATGTTTAAAGGAAATGCTGACACTGAACTTTCAAATCTGAAAGAGCCTGGTGTGGGGTGTGTCTGAAGTGAACCGGAGGACGGCCTCGACTTCCCAGTGGTACAACTGGGACAGTGCTCGAAGTTAGTCTTCAAGATGTTAAGAGCACGCTAAAATCTGACAAAGAATAGCAATCCTAAAACGACTTTGGCCAAAATGAGCTTGAGCTACCCATGACCTGCGCTGGGAGAGCCCACAGCTGCCAGGAAATGACCTTGCAGATGGGAGGGGCACTGCCCAAAGACCCCAACTGCCCTTTGACCCCACTATCCAATGATTCTAGAACATTCTAGGAAAGACATGTCAAGGGCTTTTAATTTGGGGGCAATACTGAAACAAAGTGAAAATCTGTTGGGGGCTTATTATCTTTTAGGTATTTAGGGCTATTCCTTTATCACATCTTTAGCTGTTTAAAGGAATAATTTCCCCATACAAAGTTGCCAAATTACTACCTCAGAAAGAGAATAACAGATTACTATAGAGTTCAAAAGATGTATTCTAATATGATTATTTTTGTGAAAGGTGACTACAGAAAGGAGTCTGCTAGTTATAACACTGGGACTAACATGTTGTCAAGGCACTTCAGAACTCTGGGGAATTCCTTTGTTCACAGTAACAGGCAACCGAGAAAGTGGACCCTCAGAAAGTATTTACAGAAATATGTATACCCTTTAGCAGAAGAAAGAAACACTTCATGCACTGATAGACTTCACTGGCTCTTTTAGGCACTAGAGAAACATCCACATGCCAACAACATGAGCTAAGGAGCAGGCAACCAGAGCAGCTTTCGCTACTTTGTCCCCAGGAGTGCCATGTTTAAGATGCTAGTAGCTGATGATAACTTCTCTGACAAGATATAAAGGCCTGGTCCTGCAGGGCTCCAGACAGTTCCTGCTCTCAGACATTGTACAACGGCATTGGGCAGGTTTAACAAGTCTGTCTGTTACGCAGCCTGAAACCACAGAAGCAGCCCATTACATGCTACATTCAGACACTTTTGCTTAATTTTAGTACAAGCTGACAGTGGTAACTAATCTCCAGTTCTCATTATCCTACTATAGGTATGAGTGCTTCCCTCTTTTTTTAAAGTCCAGTAACTTCATTTAAATGTTTCCATCCTTATAAATTACTAAGGAAAATGATAAGTTCAGATTTTACAAACAAAAACTTGAAGGTGTTAGCTGCTGTTTTATTCCTTCTCCAATGCAGTCTTAAAGGCTTTTTTGCTATTAATTTTCATAATTTTATGTTGCACACAAAAATGATTCTCCCCTCTAAACGAAGAGTATGGGGGAAAATACAGACATTGTTTTTCAAACAAAAAATGTTTATGAAAGAACAGACCATCGGAACAAACAAAAAATCCCACCCTATGAAACTGGGTGGGACTAATCAGTCTTTATAAATGAAAAAAATCCTTCTGCTTTATTTAGCATAATAAAATATATCATTGTACTACTTTTGTGCTTGGACCTTTCTTCTATTGAAACAAAAATTTTCTCCTTTCTCATAATTGTTCTAGTATTATGTAAGGTTATGTCTATGCCTAGATTCTGAAATATCTGTATTTTAATGCTTGCACAACCCATTTAAACATTACAAAAGCCTTCGCTATTCTACTTTCTGATTAAAGAAACCACACCACAACATACAGATAATGATCCAAATGGAAAAGTTAATGTGCTGTAATGATATTTGTTTTGCGACATCAAAAGCAGCTGAGATACTGAATATAATTTGCTTGAATCATAAATACTGAGATTGAAATACGCATGTATAAATCTCATTTAGGCCCAACGAACTGAAAGCTCTCTGTAAATACATAGAAGTATATATAAAGTGCAAAACAGGAAATATCAGCTGGAAGACCTCTGCTGTTAGTACTCCCACTCATCGGACTTCAAGTCAAGATAGCTGAGAATATTCTGGGCAAGCTTCACTGCCTGCTTCCTGGCAGCCTTACACTTCTCTTCCCCTTGCGGATCCACAGCATCCAGGGCCAGCAGCTGCTTGGTGAGCAGCTCTTCCAGCCGGATGTAGTTCTTATCAGTTCGATTTCCATCAAACGACAGAACTTCCCCCTGGATCTCTGACAAGTTCCCAAGGATGTGCCAGACGGCTTTGTGTGACGGGTGCTCCTCACAAACAAGTAGCTTTCTCTTCTCAAGGGCCTCCTTCAAGTCAATGTAGGTGATCAGGGTTTGCACTTCAATCACGGCTCTTCTCCTGGCTTCCCGGATGCAGGGGTTTTTTTCCAGAGTTACTTCATCCAACTCTCCAATCAAGCCCTGCAGTTCTGTTTTGGAGCTCAGGTACAGTTCAGAAGGATTCTGTGCTTGAAGCAGCTCATTCTTAATTTCCCTCATTCTCTTGAGGACCTTTTCTATTTTTAAAATGGAATGATTCTGTCTCAGGTCGAATGCGTGAGTAGTACCTGCTTCCTCTTCTAAATCCAGGTATTTCAGTAATTGGTTGATATCTTCTACTACCTCCCTGCGGTAATTTCTGATTTCTGTGCGCCCGCACACATCTAAAGCATCCAGGTCAGCAATCAGCCCCGAGAGCACACAAGATAAGTGCCTGCAAGTCTCGTTATTGTTCACTCCCACCAGCAGCGCAATCAGAGTGCCTCTGGCCTTGTTCACCTCACACATCACAGAGTTAATTTTGGCGACTGAAGGATGCGCGTCCTCCGAAAGCGGCAGGGAAGGCTGCTTCTTCATGCAGTCTTCGATAATCTCTTGCACTGCACAGACTTTGGTTAAAGTGTGATACCTCGCTTTCCGCAAGGAGATCTTCCCTCCAGTTTTAACGTGTGTCAGCCTCAGAATGATATCTTGGATGCCTTCTTCAAATTCATCTGTTACGCGGTTGCCTCCATTATAAAATGGCACAATCTTCTCTTCCACCAGGGACTGGGCTTCCTTAAAAATGTTCTGTATTTCGATCCGGTGTGGGTGGTTTGCATTCTGCTCCAGCTCTTTGAGAAGACGCTCTGTCTCTTGTGCCGCCCTCTTCCTGGCTTGCTGAATATCTCCTTTTCCTTCTGTATCTACAGAGTCTATTTCAAAAAGCTGTTTTGTTAGAATCCTCTCCAGTTTCTTGTAATTCTTGTCATCTGATAGACCACTGAAGCCAATTACTTGCTGTTCTATACTTTTCACTTCCTTTTGGATTTCCTGAAGCCTACTAATAGAAGGATGTTGGTTTCCCATATCCATACTTTTCTTGTGTTCAGTTTCACAAGCACTAAAAGATGACAAGAATAACTTATTACATCACAAAGTTTCTGCAGAACACTAATTGTATATTCATTCATTCTAAAATTCTCATCTTAAAACGATTCTTAAGAAAAAGTGATTATTATTATTGTAATCCAAATGACAGTCATACTCGAGCACAGTAAGAAGAATGACTAATTGACTCCCTCTCCTGAAAACAACATAAACACAGCAGCCATTAAGAACAGGCAGGGGTTACTGCAGGGCCCAACAGGAAGGAGCTGGTGCTCTGGGGCTGTGGATTTCAAGTTTCTTTCATTGTACAAGACAGCAGCATGTGTCTTCATAAGTACAGCATGGAGTTGAACTATCAGCTTGGAAAAAGCACAACTATCTTAGGTCTTAACACTGAACGTTGTTTTTTTGGCGCCAGCAGGGAACCTTGGTGGAATGTGAAACAGTAGCTCTTCTAACCTTCCAAAGGTTACGGTGCCATCTAAGCACCCCACCTGGCCACGGAGCCATACCTAGTTTACAGAACAAGTAACTCTAAGCCAAACAAATACCAGTGGTTCCCAAACACCCCCCACAAGTCCCCGCTTCTACATTCCTCTCCGTCCCTTTATGCACTTCTGCAAAGCCACCCTGTTTCTCACCTCACAAATCTTCCCGGCACAGGTATAAAATCCCACAGGAGGGCCCACTGGGATTATGTTAAAGGCATCATCTTGGGGCTTTAGAGGCCGACTGCCTCAGGCTTATCACGCTCCCCTTCCCCCACAATACATCCCACAAAAATGTGACAACTATGAATAATTCACTAACTAGCCTCCCATTAAGAATCCAGAAAGGCTTAACGCATTTTTTCCCTGCTTTTGGGTTTCTATCAAACAGCTCACTGGAGGTGCGTGGATAATCAATTGAAACCAATCACTTGTGGGTGTTCAAGCCGAGAATGCGCCCCTGGGGGCCCACGAAGGACAGCTGCCTCCCTTTCTCCTCTCCTCCTCGTCCTTCCCTCCCAGCACTTTACCCAGAAGAGGTCTCAGCTGGTTTGGTCTTGGCTTCCCGTAGGTGAGGTGGCGAGGTGGAAGATCAGCCCTTTACGGGGTGCGGCACCGGAGCTGGGCCCCAAGCAGCATCCCTCCCACCCCTCCCGGCTAGATCTGAACGGGGCAGCCGGTGAAGGGGCCGGCGGTGGCGGCGGCAGCTACTGGCCGCTGCGGCCGCTCCGGGCGTCTCGCCCGGGCCCCACGACGCGCCCGCCGGCCTGACCTCACAATGGCTCGCGTGGGGAGGGGGCGGCCGGCCCGGGCACGCATCAGATCCAGGGGTGGGGGCGGCGCCGAGTGCCGCCCGGCCAGAGCCGGGTGGAGCGCCGGGGCGGGGGTCGTCCGCGGGAGCCCGCGCCAAGGGAAGGCCGCCCGCCGCCGTGGAGGGCAGGGGCCCGCGCAGCCGCTCCGCCACGCTCACCTGTGCCGCCCGCGCCATCGCGAGCTCCGCCGCCGACGCCCTGAGACACGGCAGCTCCCGCTGTCGCCCTGGCCCGGCAGCCCCGCCCACGGGCCAAACAGCCTCTGCCCTGGGAAAGCGTCCCCCGGCGGCCGCGTCGCACCTCGACCCGTGCCGAGCCCGCCGCTAGCCGCCTGGCGCGGCAGCCTGGAATGGCTGCGGCCAAGGACCGGCCGCCGGGACCCCGTCCGAGCCACCCACCCCCCTGCCCCGCCCCGCCCCCGCAGCCCGTCACACGCAGGGAAAGCGCACGGTCGGCCCTGCCGTTCCCCTCCCGCTGGCTTTGCGACCGTGCCGTAAGGCAGCCCCTAGCGCCGTCGCGATTCTGCCGTGCGCCGTGGGAGGTGGGGGGCGCCGGCCATGGCGTCCTTGAGGTCCGGCAGGCGGACGGTGGTCTCTCATCTCTGCCGCGCCTTTACTGGTACCGGCTCTCACCTCGCCCCCGAGCGCGGCGCTCCGCGCAGGGATGCGGCACCGAGCCGGGTAAGCGGGGTTCCCGGAGAGCTTGGGCCGGGAGGGGTGACTGCAAGGGGCGACAGAGCCGGGACGCGCCCCTGAGGGACACCTGTGGGTCCCGCACACCTGTGTGCCCAGCTGCGGCGTCAGCTGAGCTCCCCTCGAGCAGGGTTCCCGAGCTGACCTGGGGAGGCCCCGGAGCCCCCGAGTTTCCTGCGTCAGCTCCCTTGGTCTGATGGAACTGAGGGTGCTGTTGACGGAACTTTTGCTAATAGAGCAGTCAGCTGGCAAGTTTGTACGTGCCTTATTTCTTCTCGAGGATACTTGTTATATTTAAAGAGCTCTTGATGTGCACGGCGTGTATTTATATTTTGTCCGTGTTTTGGTTTCGTTAAGGTTATTAGTGCTTTTTTTTCAAGGGATGTCTAACTTTATCATCGTATTTTGTAGGACTTCACGTTGAATAGTTTTTCTTGTTTGGAAACTGTGCATATATGCATGTTACTGGCTAAAGATCCACAAAGATTAATGTCTGTAGCAGCAAAGAATGGCGAGCAGTTTTTATAAATTGCACTTCTTTGGGGAAGGATGTTTTGTTTAAGGAAGTCCTCGGCCTTGATTCCAACTGTCAGATGAAAACGTTGACTAACGCTGTGGAATGGGCTGCAGATAAAATATTTAAACAAAGCATACAATACTAACACTTCAGTTTGTCAACAGGCTAACAAGGGAGGCTGGAAAGTCTGGTTTAAACAATAATTAAGGATAAAAAAAGAGCCAATTAAGAATTGCAAAATGTGCCTGCCTGTGAATTTTCATTTATTTTGGTCTTTTGCTGTTAGTAGGCTTTTATAAATGCAGCTTTGAAGTTCTACCTAGTTTACAGTTTAGACAAGGAGTTACCAGGTCAAGTGGTCACTCATACTGCAGGCCTCTGGCTCAGTTCCCTGTTACAGTGGCTACAGTCCTGACTTCCATTCCTAGAACATAGAAATCCACTCAGCATCTTAGTCTTTGGGCAGAAAGATACTCAACAAGTACCCGAAGATGCTCTGGGAGGGCATGCTGAACGTCAGCCAACAACAATCGTCTCCAGGGTAAGGACCTACTGTAGTTTATTTTGTGAATTAGTGCTCGAAAAAAAGAACAGCACCCAAACAAGGCTTTCTCTATTGTCTTACAGCCTTTTGTTGAAATAAGTCTTACCGTGGGTCTGATCCTCAAGATGAGATCTCTCTGCCTTTTGTGGCCCAAGTGACAAGGAAGCTGGTGCTGTGCATCTGTTGAGCTGCCTAAACCTGTGAAGGTGATAAGAGTGATGAGGCTGAAAAGAAGAGCAGCTGGTCCATGAGTCAGGCCTTGCCCGATTCTAGCGTCACAACCCGTGTTGTTTTTAGCATGTGTGCCCCGTGATGCAAGGTATCGGATGGAACATAAAAGGACAGTTCTTGCCTCAGGGCAGTTTGCGTTTCCTGGGTTTGGTCCCAACTTTGTATGCTTCCTGAGTGCAGGGCTGGTTCTCCAGGTAATTAAATTCCTGCAACACAGAGAGATTGTTGTCTTTTGGTTTTAAATATTAGGTCGTCTTCTTCTTTTTTTTTTTTTTTTTTGAAAGATTGGCACCTGAGCTAACAACTGTTGACAATCTTTTTTTTTTTATTCTTCTCCCCAAAGCCCCGCAGTACATAGTTGTATATTCTAGTTGTAGGTCCCTCTGGTTGTGCTATGTGGGATACCACCTCAGCATGGCCTGATGAGCGGTGCCATGTCCGCACCCAAGATCTGAACCACCGAAACCCTGGGCTGCTGAAGTGGAGCGTGTGAACTTAACCACTCAGCCACGGGGCTGGCCCGATTTTCACTTATTTAATCCTCACAATTCTGTGAAGTAGAGGCTTTTATCATGCCCGTTTTATAGATGAGGAAACACAGGCACAGTAAGATTGAATAATTTCCTCAAGGTCGTAATGCTTGCACATAAGTTATATGTATGCTGTGGTTCCTGTATCCAGAGGATAATAAATTGAAAGTGTTCTATTAATTTTTGGATCAAAAAGAACAAAGAAACAGGCCCTCAGCATGGAGAGGTAATGTTTACAAATAACAAATAATGGAACTACTGGTGTCATCTTTTGCTTACATTTTCATTAAGGAGAATGGTCTGCAAACCCCCAAGTGTAGATCCAGGATAAACATCAGAAGGAGGAGGTTGAAATTCAAGATAAATGAGAAACTGGTGAGAGGTCTAGTCATAGCATTGTAAAGTTAATATGGATATTTCTAGTATTGAAAAGGCTTTCCATAAATAGTTGGGAGAAAAATTAAAGCTGGGGTAGGAGGGCCTTAAAAACCATGTGGTTTAACTCCATTATCATAAAGATGAGGAAATTGGGACCCAGAGAAGTAAAGTGACTTGCTTGGTATTACACAACAGGGTCGGGACTAGAACCGAGGTCTCTCCACTCTTAGTCCAGTGTTCTAACATTTCCAAATGGGTTTTCTTCATCTAGTGAAATGAGAATTACATTGATTTTATTTTTTTGTTACTTATGGGAAATTTAAAACTTGTACAGGGATAGAGGAATATAAAGAATTGCTATTGTGGGGACCTGAAATTGGCCACCCCAAGATATGTCTCTTTGACATCAGGGTTATTTGAGGCTGATTGCTTTTGATAAACTGGGACAGGGAAGGAGGCTCTGAGGAATGGAACTTGCACTTTGTTAGGACGTTCACATTTGTAAGGTAAATCTCTATCTGTAAAGGTGCCTCCCTCTCTGTACCAGGAAGAAGAGAGGAGATGACCTTCTCTCTAGAAACTCTTGCTCAATACCAAAGGCAAGGACTTAAATCTGCATTTTATTGTGCTTCTCTGCTAACCTCCTGTAACTGACTTCCCTTCCCCTCCCAACGCTGGCATTTCTTTAAGGATTAAGCATCTTTCCTTAGGCTAGGAACTGATTGCTGCGCTCGTGACTGCCCAGCTCCAGATGATAGACTTGCCTCCTGCTACGCCCACCCAGATAGCAGACCCACTGCCTGCTGTGTCCATCAAGCGCTGTGCTGACAGGGCAATCTTGTGACTATTGTGGGAGGGACATTTCAATCACATGTGAAACACCCTGTTTGGGGGTGTATAACCACTATGTGCACCCCACTTCTTCGGTGCCCTTTCTTCCTTTGGGAAGAAAGGCCCCGGGCCATGGTTCCTCATAAAGCTTTGTTTAATTTTCTCTTGCTGTTCTGTCTCATGTGAATTTAATTTGTTCTCCTGCCAGACGAAACCACATTTGGGAAGAGGAAATGTCTTCCTCCCCTACACTATGCATCCAATACCATACTTCTACCGTTATCCACTCATGGCTCTTTATTTCAGCTTTATCCCCATCCACTCCCTCTTCCCACGTAATCCTGTGGCAAATATCAGACATTGTATTTCATTTGTAAATATCTCATTATGTATCTTTAAAAGATAGGGACTTTAAAAAAAAATATATATATATATATAAACATAATACCAAGGTTATACTTACAAATATTATAACAGTTCCTTAATACCAGCAAAGGTCCAGTGTTCAAATTTCTTTGATTGTCTTAGAAATGGCATAAATGTTTTCTTTTACAATTTGCTTGCGTCGAGATCCAAATAAGGTCTACACATTGCGATTGATTGATATTCTGTTAGTTCTCTGTTAATCCATAGATTTTGACTCCATCTTCTGTTTTTTAAAGCAGTTATTTGTTGGGCTTGGGGGAAGGATGTGTCCCTTAGAATTTCCCATAATCTGGATTTTGCTGATTGCATTCCCGTGGTGTAATTTAACATGTTCCTCTGACCTGTGTGTTTCCTGTAAATTGACAGCTGCAGTCTAGAACCTTGACCACATTCAGATTTTACTTTTTTGTTTTTAGAGAAGACTACTTCATTGGTGGTGTGTTCTCCCATCAGAATTGATTGATTTTCTGATGTTAAACCAACCTTGAACTCCTGGTATAAACCCAGTGTGGTCCTGATGTACTGGTCATTTTCTGTACAGCTGAATTTGATGTGCTGATTTATCTAGCATCCGTCTAGAATGGGAGGCTAGGAACGCCACCCGTCTAGGAGGTAAAGGTTTTCAGTTCCCGTCTCAGAAGAGTTGGGACTGTAGATCATGAAACACCCGCAGGTTCCCTTCATCATCGCCTGTTTGTTTCCCCAGTGGCTGGCAGTGAAGCCTTAACTCAGAAGTTTTGTGTAGCATGTGGGCACTTTCAGGAAGGAGGGCGCTAGGGAAAGGTCTCCAGCTTCAAATCCTGACTGCTGGAAGGAGAAGCCCCAGGGTGGGAGTGTGCTGGGAGAGCTCAGGAGCCTGCTGTAAAGCAGAAGGGCTGGAGAGCCAGTCTGGGCTTGCAGAGCGGGACAGGGAGAAGCCTGGTGTGGGGCTGCCCAGCCTGGCAGTTTACAGTTAGAGAGAAAAAACTGGAAGATTATCTCCCCCTGACACAGTAATGAAAACTCAGTCTGACAAGTAAGAAAATGCACGGTCCTCCCCCTGTGAAGAAGGAAGAAGTGTCAGGCTGCTTTCTCGCAGAACTGTTAGGTTCTCGCCTGCCTTCCCCCCTGTACTGCCCCGTGCATCCCTGCCACTCCGGGCTTAAAGAACCGTGCAGTATATGCTTAGCCTGTAAGACCGTAAATTACAGTAATTATTCCGACCTCAGGGATTTTTCCTTTTACAAAAGGGCTTTTTCCTCCTCCAAGTCCCTTCTCGGCCTCTCTTTTAAATAGCAGTTCTTGGGTAAACAAAGAATCTGTGTTTATAGGGGAGAGCAGAGGAACTACTGCCACAATTGAAGAGGAAATCTCTCAAATTATGATGGAAAACTGAGGATGATTGAAAGAGTTGGTTCACAAAGTTCACCTGTAAAGCTGTTGTTATAAGCAATAACTAAGAGATAAATATGGAAAAGTAACTGAGCACCCTGGCGCCTCTCTGAGCTTGTTTTGTTATGTGTGGGTAGCTTGAAAAAGCCATAATTGTTGGGATGGCTCCTTTTACATTTCCTGGTAGGGGCCCTGTGAGAAGAAAAGGCCGGGTACAGTTCTGGAAGGTGATGAAACAGGTAAACATGCACAGTTAGGGTGGAACCTGCGCTTTCATCCCCTTGCTGCTGGCAGAGCTGACATCTCTGAGGGCAGTTCTGCAGCCTCCTTAGTCTTCTTAGAGAAGGGGAAGGAGCCCCCACCTTGCGACGAAAGTCCACAGGGGTGGCGCGGGCTGGTTCTGGCTCTGTCTCTACTTACTGGGTCCCTTTGTGTGAATCACCTTCAGTTTCTAAGAATACCTAACTATGAAAGATGCAAAGGCTGTAGGGGAGAAGTCCAGAAGTATTTGCAGAAAAGTAGGGTTTTGGGGGCTGGCCCCGTGGCCGAGTGGTTGAGTTCATGTGCTCCGCTGCGGCTGCCCAGGGTTTTGCCAGTTCGAATCCTGGGCATGGATATGACACCGCTCATCAAGCCATGCTGAGGTGGCGTCCCACGTGCCGCAACTAGAAGGACCCACAACTGAAAAAATACACAACTATGTACCAGGGGGCTTTGGGGAGAAAAAGGAAAAAAATAAAATCTTTAAAAAAAAAAAGAAAAGTAGGGTTTTTTTAAAGACCTTTTTCCAAATTAAAAGGAAAATGTGGTGATCGTAATTGTTCTTAGAATGTTGGATACAATGTTAAAGATCTATGTATTACAATCCTGCTGTTACTTTCTAAAAAGGATTCTTAAGTCAGTCTACCATCAAATGAGTATATTTTGACCCCAATGATGAGTAGGGAGTTTTAGGTCTTAAGTAGCAGATCAGAATGTCTTTCTGCCCACAGGGCCCTGTTGCTTTCACACAGCAAGGATGAATTCAGTCCCTTCTGTGTGGACTTGCTGGCCCTTCATTTGGAACTTTCCACTTGGGCTGTGCTTCTTATGACCCAACTTTGTTTTCCAGTGACACTGAGAGAGACACTCTTTAGAAGTACTAGACAAAAGTAAAGATGATCAAATACAAAGATATTTGAATCTACAAGAAGAGATGAATGCCGAATGAAACAGTCATACTGAACTAGTCAGCGTGGTGCAGTAGTGTCATCTGCGACCTGCAGCAGCAGTGGCCACGCAGAGGTGATAGCTCTATCTCTCCCTCCCCCTCCCGTCCCTCTCCAGCAGCTGGTCAGCCTGGCTTCCCACTTCCTCTGCAACCCTGACCTGTCCCCCTGCACCAATGCCTCCCTGTTCTCCCACCATGCGTATGTCATGCTCCAGAACACTCAGCGTGGTTCTGCGTCTCTGAGTATACAGCGTTTGAGAGTTTACGGGAAAGCCTAGATAATCATCAAGAACTAGCAGTTATGTAAAGAGCACTCTTGAGGTCGTGACTTCTGGCCCCAGTACACCTCCTGAGCATTCTGATGCTGCTTCGTGAATAATTGCCCTATCTGGTTAAATGTCTCTCTGCCAAATCATTCATAGAAATCAAGCTTTCTGAAGATGAAGGGGATTTTTCTGCGTAAGCATAGAGAAAGTGAACAGGAAAGTTTTGGGTTTTTTTTTTTTTTTAAGATTTTATTTTTCCTTTTCCCCAAAGCCCCCCAGTACATAGTTGTATATTCTAGTTATAGGTCCTTCTCGTCATGTGTGGGATGCCACCTCAGCATGGCCTGACTAGCAGCGCCATGTCTGTGCCCAGGATCCAAACAGGCAAAACCCTGGGCCCTCGAAGCAGAGCGCGCGAACTTAACCACTTGGCCACGGGGCTGGCCCCAAACAGGAAAGATTTTTAAGAACTGGGAAGAATATTCCTCCAAGTGCTTGTTACCACCAGAGAATGGACAGACAGATGCAGTCCGTGCTCTCGTGGACTCACAGTGGGAGAAACAGAGGTGAGCAAGTGCTGTGAAGGGCCTCACCCTCACCAGGAGGCTCAGGAAGCTCCTGGAGACATGCCATTGAACCTGAGGCCTGTGAAGGGCAAGTGAGAGAGGAATTCAGAGAGAACATAAGCAGAGTTCCTGAGGAAGGGCATGTTATTAAAGGAAGTTCTGCTGGGTGGAGGAGGAAGGGAGGAAGGCGTGATCCAGCCAAGCGGGGCCAGCCTGCCAGACCACAGTGAGAATTTTATTTTTTTATTTTATCATTTTGGTGAGGAAAATCGGCGCTGAGCTAACATCTGTTGTCAATCTTCCTCTTTTTGCTTGAAGGAAGATTGTTGCTGAGCTGACATCTGTGGCAGTCTTTCACATTTTGTGTGTGGAATTTGTGGGATTTTGTGTGTGGGACGCCACCACAGCATGGCTTGATGAGTGGTCTGTAGGTCTGTGCCTGGGATCTGAACCCTTGAACCCTGGGCCGCCAGAGCAGAGCGCGTGAACTTAACCACTACACCCGCAGACTGGCCCCTACTGTGAGGATTTTAGACTTTATCCTGAGGGTAATGAGTAATCACTGAAGGTTTTTTTGGGTTTTTTTGTTTTTGCTTTTTCTCCCCAAATACCCCCAGTACATAGTTGTGTATTTTAGTTGCGGGTCCTTCTAGTTGTGGCATGTGGGATGCTGCCTCAGCATGGCCTGATGAGCGGTGCCATGTCTGCACCCAGGGCCTGAACCGGCAAACCCCTGGGCCGTCGGAGTGGAGTGCAAGAATTTAACCACTCGGCCACAGGGCCAGCCCCTCACTGGAGGTTTGGTTTTTATTTATTTATTTTTGTTTTGTTTTGTTGGTTTTTTTTTTTTAAAGATTTTATTTTTCCTTTTTCTCCCAAAGCCCCCCAAGTACATAGTTGTGTATTTTTAGTGGTGGGTCCTTCTAGTTGTGGCATGTGGGATGCCGCCTCAGCATGGCTTGATGAGCAGTGCCATGTCCGCGCCCATGATCCGAACTGGTGAAACCCTGGGCTGCCACAGCAGAGCACGCAAACTTCACCACTCCGCCCCAGGGCCGGCCGCCTCACTGAAGGTTTTTAAGGTTCGATTGGTTAGATTGGGTGTTTGGGAGAGATTGCTTTGGCTGCAGTCTGGAGAATTGGTGGGTGTGGTGACAGAGTAAACGGTGGGGGGGACCGCAGTCTGGAGGCAGTTGGAGCTTCTTAGACCAGCTCATCACAGAATTGTAATGGAGGTGTGGGGGATCAGAATTGGTCACCCCAAGATGTGTCTGTTTGGCATGAGGATTATTTGGGGCTGGTTACTTTTAAGGAACTGTAGACAGGGGAGAAGCTCTGAAAACCAAGTAGAAGGTATGCTTTGTAAGAGACATTTACATTTGTAAGGGAAATCTCCATTTGTAAAGATATCTTCTTCTCTCCCTCTGTGTACCAGGAAGAGGGGGATGACCTTATCTCTAGAAACTCTTATCAGTGCAGAAGGCCAGGACTTAAATCTGCATAGTAACCTTACTCTTGTTTACTATGCTTTTCTGGTGATCTCCCATAACTGACTCTCCCCAACCCCAACACCCTCCTTTGTTTTTAGCTAAAAATAGTATTTAAGGTGGCAACCTCAGCCACTTTGGCGAGTTGCTCAGTTTTCCTGAGTGTCTCCCATGTATACATGTTATAGAGCTTTGTTTGATTTTCTCCTGTTATTCTCTTTCACATCAATTTAATTTGTAGCCCAGCCAGAAGGACCTAGAGTGGGTAGAGGAATTATTTTCCTCTCCTACGGGGAAGAGAAGTAGAGCTGTCTGCTGCCCTACTGTAAACCTCTGGGCAGCCATTGCAGCGGCAGCCATTGCAGCAGCAGCCATCGCAAGAAATCGGGTGCAGCTGTTTGAATCCTTAAACGCCCTGGTATTGTTACTGGCACATTGGGTTCTTGTTGTCCCCCAGGATAGAAATCAAGAGAGACAGCAAACAGAAGTAGAAAAGTAGCAGTTTATTAGCTTGTGCACGGGGAAGGCACAAGGGAGTGGGTGCAGAAAGGAAAGGGGCAGGTGACTGGCTTGACAGGGAATGGGATTGTGGGGCTTTCATCAGGCAAAGGTTGGGGAGGAGGGCCTTGTCATGGCATGGAGAGGTGGCGTTGTGCTTGTGCCTGCACTGTCATGTAGCATGCTGTTACATCATTAGCACGCTGGCTCTCCACCCCTGGGTGTGATTTTTAGTATGCTAATGGGGCTAGGGTCGCCTTTAGACAACTCCTGGGTCCTAGGGCACATGCGTAAGCCTGGGAAAGTCCCCGAAACTGCGGAATGTGGATCTTGGTGGTCTCTATCTGATTCTCTTAGCTTGCAGATTGGTTAAGAGCCTTATCTTGTTAGGCCAGGGGCCTTTCAGATGGCCCTGTCTCATTAGGCTGGTTCCTGTCTGTATGAGGGTACCAGAGTTAAGTGTTGCTTGGGGCTGGGGCAGAACCCAGGCCAGAATTCTGCAAAACTTATTCCTTCAGCTACAGAGAAGAAGCTTTCTTGCAAGATAGTGTCTGCCTTCTTTGTCAATGCAAGTAATCTATCTATAGATAAGAAAGAGTGATATTTGTTGATGAGCCAATACTGAGGGCTAGCCCTGAGGTGTTATCTTCCCCAGGGAGGACGGCACTGTGGAGAAGCTTGGTTTACAGCATAGTTAGATACCGTTTCAGAACAAAGGTGTTCTGAGCATACGTCAAACATGACAAGAATACAATTTTTTTTCCCAAAGTCACAAGAATATGTTTTGCTGCAGTTTAGCACTTACAAAGCAGGTCAACTTGACCTTGATTCTCTGGGAAGAAAAGCTCATCTTCAAAGAAGTCCTGGTATTGGTGTCAGAGAAAGGAGGACATTCATCCTTGTCCTTAAAGAGCGTACTCTTCGCTTTGGGGAAATGTTTGAAGCAGATGTACAGTGCATGTTCAGTGGGCCGTCAGTCAGGCTGCTCTGGGAAAAACGAGTTTTAGGCAGAATCACATCTAAACCAGAATGGCTCCCCATATACCTCGATATGTGAAAATTTATTATTTTCTTTCTTTTTCTTTTTTTAGTAATATTTATTACGGAATATTTGATGCATAACAAAAGTAGAGAGCAGTGAACTACCATGTACTGATTACCCAGATTAAAAAAAATCAACTAATGGCCACACTTCCTTAATTTGTTGTTTTGTTTTTTTTTAAACTTTTAAAAAAAAATTTTTTTCAGATGTGCATCATATTTCAAATCCTGTGTACCTTACATCATGTTCACCACTCGAACACTGATTATAGTGCATCCCCTCACATGTGAACCTAATCACTCCTTTTGCCCTCCCCCCTCCCCCCGAAAACTTATTATTTTCGTCCCCCTTTAACTTTTATCAGCGATAGGCTCTTGCATCTTCTATAGCTGTGAGAAAAATTCATCTGTGTAAAGATATTTACAGCAATCATGAAATAAGCTAACATGAAACGGGTAGAAAGTTTCAATTCCAGAAGCTTCATCCTCCAGAAATCTGAAGATGATAAAAACGTAAAAGAAAGTATCAGAAGCAGGAGAGCCTGCTCATATTCATTGCTCGTAAAATGAGGCTAATGGACAGAGTTCTCATGGCAAAAACTGCATATAGTGAGTTTTAGAAATGTTTTCTTAAAAAAATTTTTCCTTACTATTTTTCTAATACACACAAATTTATATTTGCTTGCTTCCAGAAGCCATTAACTATAGGAAACATAAGTAAACTTGTTTTATTATGTTGATAATTTTGGATGTTCTCTTAAGTTTCATCTATTTCCTCCTAAATATCTTTAGGAAAATTAAAACATTTTTAGGCACTTAAATGAATAGTGTAAGTTTTAGCTCTCTAAAGAATACTGAAGGGTAGCAGAATAAACCTTAAAAATGTGTTAAGTGAAGGAAGCAAGTCACAAAAGTACATATATTGTGTGATTCCATTTACCTGAAATGTCCAGAATAAGCAAATCCACAGAGACAGAAAGTAGAATGGTGGTTGCCAGGGACTGGGAGAGGGAGAGACTGCTCATGGGCACAGGGTTTCTTTTTGGGGGGGTAAAAATGTTCTGGAATCAGTGGTAATGGCTTCACAGCTCTGTGAACATGAATTGTATACTTTAAGGGGGTTGATTTTATAGTATGTGAATTATATCTCACTGAAGCAGTTTGTGGGAATGAATTGGCTATGTGGAATTTACAAGGAAAGATGTCATATTTTATTATTGCTTGTAAAGAGTGTGCTCTGGATCCTTATATCAGTAAAGTTATAATCATAAACATCCCCCACCCGTATTAAACATTCGCCAGCATACCACTGCCCAGGGGCGACTCCAGCAGGTGCCTCACCACTGTCTTCATGCTTTCTCCGTGTTCCTCTGTCTCTGAAACCCTCTCATCCACCCTCAACTGCAGCAGAGAATGGCTGCCATCCTCTGCCCCCACAGAGCACTCACATCCCCCCAGAGCAGGCCTGGGGGACCCCTCACATTCCCCCGGGGCCTCCTTCAGCATCTTAGGCTCCACTATTGCTCTGTAAATGTTGGTTGACTTTTAAGGAGCTTTCCACTTCATGATAATAATTGTCACCAAATCTTTAACTCATTACTATACAGCTGCTTTTCAGTGGTTGAGAATTTTTTTTTTCTCACTCAAATTCTATAACTTCTTTTACCTAATCTAAGAGTCTTTAGCAATTTGAATTTTTTAAAAGATACGTTTCTAGAAACATTTTGAATGTCTGAGGAAATCATATGTGCTTTTCAGCTTTTCTTGCTCATTTACTTATTCTAGACTCAAAATAATTTTCTAAATGGTAAGCATTCTAGGGGTCGGCCCAGTGGTGCAGTGGTTAAGATCACACGTTCTGCTTTTGTGGCCTGGGGTTTGCCAGTTCAGATCCCAGGTGTGGACCTATGCACTGCTCATCAAGCCATGCTGTGGCAGGCATCCCATATATAGAGTAGAGGAAGATGGGCATGGAGGTTAGCTCAGAGCCAGTCTTCCACAGCAAAAAGAGGAGGATTGGCAGCAGATGTTAGCTCAGGGCTAATCGTCCTCAAAAAATAAATAAATAAATGATAAGCATTCTAATGCTGAGCTAAACATACCACAGATTTTTAACAATATATCCCAACTGCCAGTGTTGTCCTGTAGGAAGAGCTGTAATATTATAACTCAGAAACTGTTCTCAGGTGTAGGGAAGAAGCTTTTTGCATGAGTGGATGTTCCACATATTTTATAACATATCTTGACCGGCTGAATTCAAACGAGTCATTGCAGAGCTGATGGAACCTCCCAAAATGTTCTCTGTGGTCTCCGAACTGTCGTGCTAAGTAGCTGCACTGAGCTCTGTAACCCACTCCCTGCTGCTATCCTTGTCATGTTCTAAATTCTTACTATTTTTAGAATGCTTGGGAATTTAGAAGGTTTAGGAAGATCATAGCATCCAAGCAAAGGAGAATATGGGAATGCTGATGGATGGTTCTGCATTTAGCAGTCTCCTTATTGCCAAGTTCCTGGCATGCATGGTTTTGTTGGTGGTGATTAGTGGTGGCCATCAAAGGGAAAACAAACAAGCTGTGTCTCCTGAACACTGACTTGGTTCCCTTCTCAGTCTGCACTTGGTCTTTAGCTTCGTTGTCAAGGCTTGAGTCCAGGGACCTAAATGACCGCCAGACCTGCACTGGGGACAGGAAGGCTGAGGATTATATGTGGAGCCGAGCAAATCAACTCTTCTGCTGGGCCTCTCCTCTCTTGCCATGCTGCTGGTGCCAGGTGAGCCACTGCGAAACGCACAGCTTCACCTGGTGAGCCACATTGGATCTGTAAAATTATTAATTATTCTATTTTTTCAAATTAAATCATCAGTAAGCAGCCAAGTAGACAAGAGCTGTTTTACCTTAAAATTCGCAAACCCTGCATCTCTGTTTTCAGTTCCTTCGATGTTGCAGCTTGTAGTGGTGATAGTGAAGTCCTGAAATGTCCTGAATGCAGTGCCTTCTATATGCAAAGCATTTGTTAATTCTGTTCAATCTAGTATTGTTTTGGTCCATGTAAGTTTTCCATTCTTTTAGTTGGCCTTATTGAGGTGTAATTTATATACAGTAAAACAAACACACCCATTTTAAGTATATGTTTGATGAGTTTTGACAAATGTATAAACCTTTCAGTCACCACCCCAATAAGATGTAGAACATTGCTCCAGTCCCCTCCACCCCTCACCCCAGGCAACCACTGATCTGATGACTTTTTCTGGAATGTCACACAAGTGGAATCACATGGTAGGTCCTCTTTGGTGCCTGGCTCTTTCACTGTGTATATTGTTTTGAGATCCATGCATGTTGCTTATATCAGTGGCTCCTTTCTGTTGCTGAGTAATTTTTGCTTGTTTATGGAGGGATTGGTTCTGGGAAGCACTCTGTCGTTCTTGGAGGTGGAAGTCAGTTCTGTAGAGCTTGTTTTTTTTTTGCTGAGGAAGATTCACCCTGTGCTAACATCTGTGCCAGTCTTCCTCTATTTTGTATGTGAGTCACTGCCACAGCCTGGCTGGTGAGTGGTGTAGGTCTGTGCCCAGGATCTGAACCTATCAACCTGGGCATGCCAAACTTAACCACTGTGCACAGGGCCAGCTCCAGAGCTTGCTTTTTAAAAAATAAGGTCTAGGGGCTGGCCCTGTGGCTGAGTGGTTAAGTTCACACACTCTGCTTCGGCAGCCCAAGGTTTTGCCAGTTCAAATCCTGGGTGCAGACATGGCACCGGTCATTAAGCCATGCTGAGGCAGCGTCCCACATGTCACAGCTGGAAGGATCCACAACTAGAAATACACAACTATGTACTGGGGGACTTTGGGGAGAAAAATGAGAAATAAAATCTTTTAGAAAAATGAATAAATAGATAAGATCTAAGAGATTTCCAAACTGAATAGTATTTTCCCCCCATGAATTTTGGTTACATTGATCTTTTAACAGACAAATGGAAAGCTAGTCTTTTGATTACTCAGCTGATCTTTTTATTTTAATATCAAATTTATTGAAGTCCAATTTAATTACAGTAAAATTCACTCCTGACGTATGTGTATATCACAATTCAAGCTATAGAACATTTTCATCACCCTGGAAAATTCTTTTGTAGTCAACCCCTTCCTGCCTCCCAACACTTGTCTTTCCCAGAATATTATATAAATAGATAATTCAGTATGTCACCTCTTGAGTGTGGCTTCTTCACCAAGCATAATGCATTTGAGATTCATCTGTATTGCCTGTAGACCTCTCTTGTTGATTAGTATTCATTGGATGGATGCACCATACTTTGTTCATTCACCAGTGGACAGACATTTGGACTGTTTCTAGATTTTGGCAGTTATAAATAAAACCACTTTACATAGTTACATACAGGTTTTTGTGTGAACATGTGAACATCTGTATTCATTCTCTTGGATAAATAAACTAGGAGTGAGTTTGCTGGTACATTAACTGTATGTTTAATTTTATAGTGGACTGCCAACCTTTTTTCCAAAGTGGCTGTGCCATTTTGTGTTCCCACCAGCAATGTATAAGAGCTCGATTGTTTTATTTTATTTTATTTTTTTGAGAAAGATTAGCCCTGAGCTAACTACTGCCAATCCTCCTCTTTTTGCTGAGGAAGCGTGGCCCTGAGCTAACATCCATGCCCATCTTCCTCTGCTTTATATGTGGGATGCCTACCACAGCATGGCTTTTTGCCAAGTGGTGCCATGTCCACACCCGGGATCCGAACTGGCTAACCCCAGGCTGCCGAGAAGTGGAATGTGCGCACTTAACTGCTGTGCTACTGGGCCGGCCCCAAAGCTCGATTGTTTTATATCCTTGACAGTACTGGTATTGTTAGATATTTTTGTTTTGTTTTTTTAGCCATATTAATACGTATGTAGTGGTATCTCATTGTGATTTTTTTGTTGTTGTTTTTTTAGGAAGATTAGCCCTGAGCTAACTGCTGGCAATCCTCCTCCTTTTGCTGAGGAAGACTGGCCCTGAGCTAACATCCATGCCCATCCTCCTCCACCTTATACGTGGGACACCTACCACAGCATGGCTTGCCAAGCGGTGCCATGTCTGCAGCCGGGATCCGAACCGGTGAACCCCGGGCCACCAAAGTGGAGCGTGCGCACTTAACTGCTGCGCCACTGGGCCAGCCCATCATTGTGATTATGATTTGCATTTCCCTAATGACTAATGCTGTTGAACATGTTTTTATGTGCTTGTTTTCCATCTATGTGTCTTCTTTGAAGAACTTTAATTTAGATATTTTGCCCATTTTTAATTAGATGTTTTCTTGTTATTAAGTTTTGAGAAATCTTTAGTCTGGAAACAACTCCTTTTCCAGATTTGCATATATTTTCTCCCAGACTGTGGATTGTTTTTTAATTTTTTTAGATAGTGTCTTTAAGAGAGCAGAAGATTTTAAATTTGGTGAAGTGCAGTTCGTCTATTTTTGTTTTATGGATTGTGCTGTTGATGTTGTATCAAAGAAATTGTTGCCTAATCTAAGGTTGTAAAATTTTCTACCATGTTTTAGACGTTTTATAGTTTTAGATTCTATATTTAGGTCTTTGCTCCATTTTGAGTTAATTTTTGTATATGGTGCAAAGTGCAGGTTGAGCTTCTTTTTTGCCTTAGGATGTTGCATTATTCCAGCACCATTGTTGAACGTGTTCGGTATAGTGTTAATGTTAATAATATTCATTATAGTTCTTTTAATTTGGATATTCCCTGGCGCATAATCTTAAAAAGAGAAAGTTAGGCGGCCAGCCCGGTGGCGCAGCGGTTAAGTGCACACATTCTGCTTCTGCGGCCTGGGGTTCGCCAGTTCAGATCCCAGGTGCGGACATACGCTGCTTGTCGAGCCATGCTGTGGCAGACATCCCACATATAAAGTAGAGGAAGGTGGGCACGGATGTTCGCTCAGGGCTAATCTTCCTCAAAAAAAATTTTTTTTTAATTTAAAAAAATCATTTAAAAATTAAAGAAAGAGGAAGTTAATGAAGGACTTTAATAAATCTGGACTGTTCATTTTATAATACCAGAGATTCTTTATGTTGTATGTTAACTCCATGCTTTTTGTTAAAGGTCTCAAGATTCTGTCCTCCAAGAAAATCTTGCTATGATTGGATAGGACCCCCAGATAAATGTTCAAACCTTCGACCTGTTCACTTTTACATCCCCGAAAATGAGTCACCACTGGAACAAAAGCTCAGAGAATTAAGACAAGAAACACAAGAATGGAACCAACAGTTCTGGGCAAACCAGAATTTGACTTTTCGTAAGGTAAGTTTAGGTTTCAGGTCAGAATGAGAAATAATACAGTTGGCCACTTGGGGGAGCTAAATCTTCAGTATTTGCTTTGCCTTTCAGTGATTTGGTGGTCTCAGTCCTGCCCTCCCTTGCCTCTCTTTCCTCATACGGATACATTATCAAGTACATTTATATGGATGCAATTTTTAAACCAATATGTAACTATACGTAAGAATGTCAGTCATTCATGGAGTCACAGCTCTTTAGACTTCAGGGAGGTAGGAGTAGCAGAGCCAGAGCTAGGACTGCATGTTTAGTGTGTGTGTGTGTTTATAAAAATAGGGGTTTCTGTGATGTGCTGCCATTCTTCCTGAGAATTCAGAATTCTTAACAACATACTCATAAATGAGCTACATGAGAAAGAAGTATGAATATTCTAATCCAGAAGAAAAATATTTAAGCTTTATATGTTTACCCATTTGGGCAAGCTAAGTCAAACGGAGTGCATTTTTCTTGTTCTGTGGATTTATAAACAAAGAGTCCCTCCCAAAGTTTATTAAACATCTCGTTTTCAAATCCTATTTCAAGCATGAAACTTTTAACCAAAATCAGATGCTTTAAAACATGCTTTGAGATGGGTCGTTTCTCAGGAAATCCACATCCAGACTTTAGAACACTGCGAGCTGTGTCGTAGCCAAGGAAAAATGGAAAGACAGAGCAAAGGAGTTCTGATAGTTGTCTTCTTTTAGGAAAAAGAAGAATTTATTCACTCAAGACTAAAAGCTAAAGGCCTGGGACTGAGAGCTGAATCAGGTTAGTTCATTGGTTCTTTTTCTGCTAATGTTTTTGTTTAAGTAACTACATGAGAAGAAAAAAGAAAGGATGTTGAACAAAGTAGGGAAAGTTCAGGAGGCAAGTCACACCTGTTTGGGCAGGCTCCCTGAGGGCATACTCAGTGGGACGTACGGCTGTCCTCTTGCTGCTCCTCCTCCTCTGTTTGAGTGAGATCAGCTCTCTTGTGATTTCAGGTCATTCTGATTGATGACCTCCCACTGACCTTTGGAGTTATATCGCAAGGTCCCATGGCTTCTCCAGCTTCTCTGTCTCTCATACCAGCTCCTTGTCTGGATTCCTGATCTCAGTCCATGCTTTCACTGGCTCACATGAGCAGTATTTATCCTTGAAGCCTCTCTCCCTCACCCCTTCATCTCTCCTCCAAGTTTACCTCTTAAACATTTCTCTTTTTTTTTTTTTTGAGGAAGATTAACCCTGAACTGACTGCTGCCAATCCTCCTCTTTTTGCTGAGGAAGACTCGCCCTGAGCTAACATCCATGCCCATCTTCCCTTCTACTTTATACATGGGATGCCTACCACAGCATGGCTTTTGGCAAGCGGTGCCATGTCCATACCCGGGATCCCAACTGGCGAACCCCGGGCCGCTGAGAAGCAGAACGTGCGCATTTAACCACTGCGCCACCAGGCTGGCCCCTTAAACATTTCTTAATGTTTTAACTACTAAATGTTCTTAACATTTTAACTAAAAGTAACACTTTTGCTACTTCCTATCCTTTAAACATTGTTTTAGTTCAGGCCCTTGTTAAATTCTCTGCCTAACTTCTTAATTGGTTCCTTGGCTTCCAATCGTTAAATCAGGGGGCTTGGGGGCTGCAAACTTTTTCTGTAAAGGACTAGATAGTAAATAGTTTAGTCTTTGTGGGCCATGTGGGTCTCTGTTGCAACTATTTAACTCTGCTCTTGTAGTGTGAAAGCAGCCATGGATAATACATAGACAAATGGGCATGAATGTGTCCCAATAAAACTTTATTTACAGAAACAGATGGTGGGCCAGATTTGTCCTGCAGGCTGTAGTCTGTCAACTCCTGCTTTATATCCGATCTTTGTAGTTTAGCCAGACTGTTCTACTCAAACTGCAAATCTGATAGTTGCCATTCAGCTTAGGTTCCTGGACTCCCCTTGACTACAGAATGACAGCTGCACTCCTCCATCTGGATGGCAGGCTGCCCAGCCCATGCCTAGCTCACCTCTTTCACATCTTGTCCCCCATCCCTTGCACTTGATGGGCCGGGGGAGCCAGGCTGTGTTCAGTTCCCTCTGCCTACTGTGCTGTCCTTTCTTTTTGGATGGGAAGTCTAGTGCTTAAAATAACCTTTCTTTTCTCTTGGTGTTGATATAAGGCCTGAATAACATTTCATACTGTATGTTAAAAGATGTCTGCTATCAAGACATTATTCTGATGGAAAATCAAAACTGTTGACCCTAAAAATCGTGTCTGTCATTGGGCTAGAGCGCCTGCTCATCCTTAGCGTGGCCTGGATATATTTAGAATAAAGGGCTGGGGAAGATGCAGTAACCCAGATGCCAGGCCCTCATTGTTTGCTGTCAGCTGCACGGGCCCCGTCAAGATGGGGTCTCAGATGGCAGGAGCGAAGGGGAAAGGGTGCTACCTCCCAACAGCCAGCATAGAAGAACAGCTCATAGTTCCGGGTCCTGATGCTATGCTGGGTGCTAATGCTAAGTCCTTGCCTGTATTATCTGCTTTATTTCCCACAATGACCCAGTGAAGTGCAGGTACTGTTGCTTTTATCATTTTACAGATAAAAAACTTGGGAACAAATTATTTAACCAAAATTACACAGTGAGTAAGTGGAGGGGCTGAGGTTCTGACCTAGAAAGTTGGGTTCCAACGATCCGCCTGGCCTCGCCTCCCACAGTGGCTCTCAGCCCACTGCGCGGTGCTGTCCTGGCTGTGCCGGGCCCAGGCCTCCAGCTGTGTGGACCACTCAACGCTGCGCCTGCTGGGGGGACGCCAGCCCCGGGCCTGCCGTCAGGGACCCGTCGCGCCAGCTCGCTGCCTGCCGAGCAAGTGCTTGGGAGACCAACCACTGTCGTAACAGACGGGAGAGGTGGTTTTGAGTCTTATTACTAATATCACAGAGTTCCTGTTGCTGACATTACCAAGATTGGAAAGGCTGGCCTTAAATCAGGTATGAGGACAGGATACGAAAAGGGAGGTGCCCACTCTGTCAGCTGTTTAAACAGCTACCAGGCTGCAGTGACGGAAGTGGGGGCTGGTAACAGGCTGTCACCTCAGTGGGCCAGGACACACATCTCATACAGAGGTGGCTAACGCAAGTAGAGGGGTCCTACAGAACTGAGGGAAGACAAGGCTTGTTTAGTAAATGATATTGGGGAAACTATTTACTTTTGGCCCAAAAGAACAAATTTAGATTCATGCCCCTTATAATACAAATATATTCTAATGAATGAAAAAATTAGTTATTAAATATCAATTGTTTATGGATTAAAACGTTAAATACGTAGCTCCTAGAAAGTAGAATTACGTAGACAATCTAACAGCGTAAAACTGACTCTCCATTGTCTGGAAGAATGACGATTCCCTAAGCTTGACAATGAAAATAGATTCAAGAACATGAAAACTGACAAAAGCTGTATCAGTTAAGACTCCCTCTGATCCAGCCTTTTGTAAGGGAGAGTTTGCTGAGGGCACAGAGGTGGCTCAGACCCAGGGCCAGGTGGAGCCGGGCCCAGACATGGCCTGCGCTCAGATGCTGGCACCAGAGGGAAGCCAGGACATGCTCTCTGCTCTCATTTAAACTCCTCTCTGCCCCACTGCTGCAGCCTTCTCTCGGTGTAAACGGGTTTTCTCAACCTCTCAGTTTGTACCTCCCAAGTTCAAGGAAGTAGCCTTCCGGAGGCTCTCCCCAGGTAGGTCGGCCAGTGGGGAGGTGCCCCAGGCTTGGCAGAGGGTGGGGATTGTGTTGAATAAGCCTGGCTCATTCATGTCAAATGAGCCTGGCTATTGCCATGGCAACGAGGGGTGGAGGAGGCAGTGCAAGGACGCTGCCCAGCAAACCAGAGGGGCAGGCAGACAAAGGGGTCTGCATCCGGGAAGCAAGTGAAACATGAACAGCAGATTGGGGGATGTTTGCAGCACACATGACAGGCAGTCTGGACTTTATGAAAAGGCTTAATACATTTGTAGAAATAACAAAACACCTAAGACGAATAACGTGAGTAAAGAAGAAGATTGCTCAAACTCTGAATTTTACAGTGTGTATTAAAACAGCAAGCAGGCATCTTCTTATGCTTACTGAATTCACGGGGGATGTTTTCTGTGATTGGACCCAACGCTGTTGGAGTTACATTGACAGTATGCTGCTCGTAGATGGTGAGGGCAGTAGAAAATGCCCAGCCCCGTTTCCAGAAGGAGTCAGTTGCATGCAATGCACATATGCCAAGAACCAGGGAAATTATGACCACGGAATATCTGAGAATTCATTCTAGAGGAAAACATGAGAAGAGTTAGCTTTGTGTCCTTGTAGCATTATCTTTCATTCCCCAAAAAATGGAAAGTATCTAAATATCCAATAATGGCAGATTAGATAAGGCTGTGGTGGCCCACCCACACAGTGGATGTTCACTGGAATATTCTGCAACAATGTAGAAAAAGTATTGAGTTAATTTCAAGTGCAAAAAGCAGAATACCATGATTTCAGCTCTGCCTGTCCTCAAATTAAATCTCCTTTGTAAGCCAGGCAGTACTGTGGGAGGATTCTTGTCTCCAATTTCTTTTATTGCTAAAGTGTTTATGCAGTGGAAGACAAAGTATGCCATCAAAATGGATTCGCTTTAGGACAGCTGGTATTTATGAAACACCCACTCGGTTTTTAGTAAGTGTGTAATGAATTAGATGATTCTGCCTTTATTTAGTTTTCCTAAAGTTCAATAGCACGTTGCAGTGTTGACAGGTGTGGAATAGGAATTACTTAGCAGACATTTATGGTGCTTCTGCTTTATGTTGAGCATCGGCCTGGGGGTGTTTGGGCAAGACACCAAACTAGACCAACTGCTGAAGGTGGCACCCCGACCTGTCCTTAGAACCCTGGGCTTCCACTCTTCCACTGGCAGTGGTAACAAGCAGGTGCTTCTGTGCCAGGCCCCATCCCAGCCGCTGCACTGGCTAGAATTCGGTTCCTCTCAAAGCACCTCTCATGAGGTGTGCTGTTGGGATCCACAGTCTAGAGATGGGAGAAGCCACAAGTCCGCCGCACAGCCAGTGAGGGACAGAGCTCCATCCACGTGGAGCTGCTCTCACTGCTGCTGCTGGGAGGACACTTACCACCTCTTCAGCTCCTCACACCTGTTGAAAGGCCAGAACAAGATGTGCCAGGAAGCTGACTGGAGGGTGCACACACACCTCTCCCTCAGGGACTGGCCGGAAACCCTGCTTATTCCTCAAAAGTTGCTGATGCTCCTGAGCTGGCGTGGTCGCTCCTGATTCCTAAAGCCCGGGCTCCGTTCCTTGGCCCCCTCACGACACTATGGCCCTGCCCGCCCCCTTCTTCGTTTGCTCTGTGTTCAGCCACATCTGCACATCTCCAGACCCTTCATTTCTGTTGCCTGTGCTGGTCCCTGGCCTGTGATGATTTTCTCCCCTTTCTCTGCCCTACGGGATCCTATTCATCCTTCAAGACCCAGCTTAAATGTCACCTTCTCTGGGAGCCTTTGGCTTCCCTCCCCTCCTCAGGCAGCTAGTTGTTCCCTCCCTTGCCCCACTTAACATCTATCCATTTGTTGATGAAGTATTTATGAAACACCTGCCACATACCAGACGAGGCAGTGGGACTAGTGGTGGCCGTGCCTTGTGGAGCTGACATTCTAACGTGGAGCAGGAGTGTAACAGGCAGACAAGTAAGCTCAGTAAATACACACTGCACTCTTGGAGTGTGTTGAAGAAAAAAAAGCAGGGAAGTGAGAAGGAGGTGAGCATTTTTTTTTAAAGATTGGCACCTGAGCTAACAACTGTTGCCAAGCTTTTTTTTTTTTTTCCTGCTTTTTTCCCCAAATTCCCCTAGTACACAGTTGTATATTTTTAGTTGTGGGTACTTCTAGCTGTGGCATGTGGGAGGCTGCCTCACCGTGGCCTGACAAGCGGTGCCATGTCTGTGTCCAGGAGCCGAACCAGCAAAACCCTGGGCCGCTGAAGCGAAGCTTGCGACCTTAACCATACTCGGCCACGGGGCCGGCCCCAGAGGTGAGCATTTTAACAGGGCCCTCAGAGAAGGCCTCTGAGGAGGAGGCAGCTGAAGGGAGATGTGGGAGAGAATCTTCTGGATAAGGGAACAGCTTGCAGATAGAGGTTTTGAGGAGCAGCAGGAGGCTGGGTCAGAGGAGCAAGGACACGTGGAATAAACTGCTGTTTCCTCAAGCAGTGGGAGTCCAGGTGATGTGGCAGGCCCTTGGTCAAGTGCTGGAAGAGATGTGGTCCTTGTGTGAGGAGAGAGCCATGCCTGTGCCATGCCATCTGAGTGTTTGCCTGTATGTTGTGTGAGTAAAGGGCCACTTTGCCTCCTGTTTCTGTGGAAACATGCCTTTGGGCTACCTTCTCAGCTTTGTCTCCCCAAAATCCTGATGGGGTTTGGAGCATCAGAATCTGCTATGCAGCCAAAAAACATGGCCTCTGCATGGAGACTCATCTCGGGGGGCTGGCGTGAGGCAAGTGGACCAAACTGCGAGGAGGGGGAGCCCGAGCACGGGCCTCTGCATGGGGCTCCCCTGGAAGTGCAGGAAGCCCTGGATGTTGTGCCTGGGCTCCTCTAGAGATGGTGGTGTCTGTTTACGGCTTGGGGCTACTCAGCCAGAGTGCCCTCCCAGTGTGGTCTTGTTCCCTCGCCCCTGAGCCATTTCTGGGCTCCTGAGACTGGCCCCTGGGTTGCTTTGCAGCCCCACTTCAGAGGAGCTCTGCTGCCCCCATGGCAGGTGTGGTTGCTGTCCTGTGTGGCCTTTTCCAGTGTTTGGAGAGTAGAGGAGCCCTGAGAGTGGGCGCCACAATTGGCATCTCCCCCTGCATGGGGGGCACCCCGGTGGTGGCCAGGTCAGTCCCTGTGCACCACCATTCCACACCAGCACCTAATGTGTTAACTTGGTTCATGTGTGCTCACTGACTCAGAGATGGAATGGTTAGGCTGGTATCTACCCAGGATGCATTCAAATTAGGAAACATTTCATTCCCTTTATACTAGTACCTCACAGTTCTTCATTAGAAACTTCAGAAGCTATTGAGGTATACGCGATAAAACGCGTCACACGTTCTGTACATTGATACATATATGCCTTCATATATATCAGTTGTGAAGAAAATGAGTTAACGCCATAACCATTAGGGTCTAATGATAGAGGAAGATGCTTTTTTCATCCTTAAGTCCTCTTTCTTTATTGAGATAATTAACATATGATAAAATTTACACTTTTAAAGTGTACAATTCAGTGGTTTTTAGTATTCACAAGATTGTGCAACCATCACCACTATCTAATTCCAAAACATTTTCATCACCCCAAAACCGCCACACCCATTGCCGGTTACTCCTCCCACCAGCCGCTGATCTACTTTCTGTCTCTAGGATTTGCCTATTCTGGACGTTTCCAGATAAATGGAATCATACAATATGTGGTCTTCTGTGTCGGCCTTCTTTCTCTTCAGTGTGTATTTTCGAGGTTCATCCATGTTGTAGTATGTTTCAGTGTTTCAAAGATTGTTTTTTATGGCTGAATAACATTCAGTGGTAGGGATACACCACATTTTATTTACCCATCAGTTGATGGACATTTGAGTTGTTTCCGCTTTTTGGCTCTTACGAGTAATGCTGCTGTGCACAATCGTGTATATACCTACAAGTGAAATTGCAGGGTCTTGTGTTAACTCTTTGTTTAACTTTTTGAGGAACTTTCAGGCTGTTTTCCAAAGTGGCTGTACATTGAACAGTCCTACTAGCAGTGTATGAGGGTTCCAATTTCTCCACCTCCTCTTCAATACGTGTTATTGTCTGTCTTTTTGATTATAGCCATCCCAGTAGGTGTGAAATGATATCTTATTATCTTTTTAACTTGAATTTCCCTAATGACTGATGATGTTGACTATCTTCTCATGTTCCCATTGGCCATTTTTATAGCTTTTTTGGATAAAAAGCTATTCAAATCCTTTGTCCATTTTTAAATTGGGATCACGGTTTGTTTGTTTTTTTGGGGGCATAAATGGATCAGAGTTTATTGAATGACCAGGCAGACAAACCAGCCAGTCAGCTCATTTTTACGTTGTTCACCTTCCCACCCAACATCGGAAAGCATTGGTTTTCTATCAATATGTGAAAATGATTTCATTGCTCCATTTCTTCCTCTTTATTGCCGTAGGCTCTGCACTGTTGCACCAACAGAAGACAAATTCTTGACCTGAGCTCGTTCCCCTTTCTGCCTAATTTCTTTTATCATACACTTATGTTAATAATTTATGTGAACAGAGTTATTTATTATATTACACTTGCCCTAATTCTGCTACGTAGATACTTAAGGAATGCACTTACATTGGGATTTTGGTCAACTAAAATTCATAATGATTGGGTTCTCTTTTTATTGTTGAGTTGTGAGACTTCTCTACATATTCTGGATATTAGACCCAAATTAGGTAGATGATTTGCAAATAGTTGCTCCCATTCTCTAGATTGTCTCTTCACTTTACTTTTTTTCTTCCCCCCCCGAGGAAGATTAGCCCTGAGCGAACATCTGCTGCCAATCCCCTCTTTTTGCAGAGGAAGACTGGCTCTGAGCTAACATCCGTGCCCATCTTCCTCTACTTTATATGTGGGACGCCTGCCACAGCATGGCGCGCCAAGTGGTGCGTAGGTCCGCACCCGGGATCCAAACCAGCGAACCCCAGGCCACCAAAGCGGAACGTGTGCACTTAACTGCTGTGCCACTGGGCTGGCCCCTTCACTGTCTTGATAATGCCCTTTGAAGCACAGAAGTTTTATCTTTTGATGAAGTCCTACTTATCTTTTTTTCCTTTGCTTGTACTTTAGGTGCCATATCTAAAATGCATTGCCTAATTCAAGGTGATGAAGATTTGCACGAGTCTTCTTCAAAGGGATTTATAGTTTTAGCTCTTCCATTTAGGCCTTTGACCCATTTGGAGGTTATGTTTGTTTATGGTTTGAAGTAGGGCTTCAACTTTATTCTTTTGTCTGTGGATATCCAGTTATCCTAGCACTATTTGTTGAAAAGACTATTCCTCTCCCATTGAATTGTCTTGGCACCCTCATTGAAAATCACTTGCATTGGATGGAACAGAATTGAAAGCCCAGAAATAAAACCACACATCTATGGACAGCTTATCTTTGACAAAGGAGCTGAGGGCATACAATGGAGAAAAGAAATCTTTTCAACAAATGGTGCTGGGAAAACTGGAAAGCCACATGGAAAAGAATGAAAATTGACCAGTCTTTTTCACCATTCACCAAAATAAACTCAAAATGGATCAAAGACCTAAAAGTGAGACCTGAAACCATAAGGCTTCTAGAAGAAAACGTAGGCAGTACGCTCTTTGACATCAGTATTAAAAGGATCTTTTCGGACACCATGTCTTCTCAGAGAAGGGAAACAATAGAAAGAATAAACAAATGGGACTTCATCAGACTAAAGAGCTTCTCCAAGGCAAATGAAAACAGAATTGAAACCAAAAAACAACCCACTAACTGGGAAAAAATATTTGCAAGTCATATGTCTGACAAAGGCTTAATATCCATAATATATAAAGAACTCTCACAACTCAACAACAAAAAAAATCAAACAACCCAATCAAAAAATGGGCGGGAGACATGAACAGACAAATGTTCTTCTCCAAGGAAGATATACGGATGGCCAATAGGCACATGAAAAGATGCTCATCATCGCTCATCATCATGGAAATGCAAATCAAAACTACACTAAGATATCACCTTACACCCATTAGAATGACAAAAATATCTAAAACTAATAGTAACAAATGTTGGAGAGATTGTGGAGAAAAAGGAACCCTCATACACTGCTGGTGGGAATGCAAACTGGTGCAGCCACTATGGAAAACAGTATGGCGATTCCTCAAAAAATTAAAAATAGAACTACATACGATCCAGCCATCCCACCACTGGGTATTTATCCAAAGAGCTTGAAGTCAGCAATCCCAAAAGTCCTATGCACCCCAATGTTCATTGCGGCATTATTTACAATAGCCAAGACGTGGAAGCAACCTAAGTGCCCATCAACAGATGAATGGATAAAGAAGATGTGGTACATATATACAATGGAATACTACTCAGCTGCAAAACAGAACAAAATCATTCCATTTGCAATAACATGGATGGGCCTTGAGGGAATTATGTTAAGTGAAATAAACCAGCTAGAGAAGGATAATCTCTGTATGACTCCACTCATATGAGGAATTTGAAAATGTGGACTTAGAGAATAGTTTAGTGGCTACCAGGGGAAAGGTGGGGTCGGGGGTGGGCACAAAGGGTGAAGTGGCGCACCTACGACACGAACGACAAACATTAATGTACAACTGAAATTTCATAAGATTGTAACCTATCATTAACTCAGTAAAAAAAGAAAGAAAGAAAGAAAGAAAATCACTTGCATTGGGCCAGCGCAGTGGCACAGTGGTTAAGTGCGCACGTTCTGCTTCCAAGGCCAGGGGTTTGCCGGTTTGGATCCTGGGTGCAGACATGGCACCGCTTGGCAAGCCATGCTGTGGTAGGCGTCTCACATATAAAGTAGAGGAAGATGGGCACGGATGTTAGCTCAGGGCCAGTCTTCCTCAGGAAAAAGAGGAAGATTGGCAGCAGATGTTAGCGCAGGGCTAATCTTCCTCAAAAAAAAAAAAAAAGAAAGAAAATCACTTGCACAGAAATGTTTGGGTTTATTTCTGAGTAAGTTTTGTTCTTTTGATCTATATGCCTATCCATATGCCAGTAGCAGACAGTCTTAATTATTGTAGCTTTGTAGTAAGTTTTGAAATTGAGAAGTATGAGTCCTCCAACTTTGTTCTTCTTTTTCAAGTTTGTTTCAAGTTCACTGGAGTCCTTGCATTTCCATATGAATTTTAGGATTCACTTGTCAATTTCTACAAAAAAATGCCAGCTGGGGTTTTGATAGGGATTATGTTGAATCTGTATGTCAATTTGGGGGGGTGTTGCGATCTGAATAGTATTAAATCTTCAAAACCATGAACATGGAATGTCTTTCCATTTATTTACGTCTTCTTTCATTTCTTTCAACCATGTTTTGTAGTTTCGTTCTATCAGTCTTATACTTTCTCTTTTAAATTTATTCCTAAGTCTTTTATTCTTTTTGATGCTATTGTAAATGGAATCATTTTCTTAATTTCATTGCCAGTTGTTTATTGCCAGTGTATAGAAATACAGTTGACATTTGTATATTGATCTTATATCCTGCAACCTTGCTGAACTCAGTTATCAGATCAGTAGTTATTTGTGGGTCCCTTCTCCTTAAGTCTTAATGTTTACGTTGAAATTAATTTTCAGGTCAAAAAGCAACATTGAATGCAGAAGAAATGGCTGACTTTTATAAGGAATTTTTAAGTAAAAATTTTCAGAAGCATATGTATTATAACAGGTAGGTGTTTAATTTTTTCCTAAAAACTTGAGTGTCACATCCATGCTGGGTATATTATTTTCTTACCTGAATTTAACAACTTTCATGTTTATATTAAAGGTAGAATTTGCTGTGAACTTAGTTTTTTCACTTTTGAATAAAATTGACAACTTAAAGTTATTTTCATGGCAGCCCTATAGCAGTTTGCACCCCTAGTGCTTGGACGGTGGGTTCTGACAGTACTTCCCACTAAAGGGAGCCTGACTCCATGGAGAAGCCCAGTCTGGGGTGGCACAGAAGGAGTCTAGGCATCCTGTGTCTGAAAGTAAAGAGGCTCAGAGACCAGCGGAGTCACGTGAAAAACGGCATAGGAGCCAACTTGAGGGGCTCCCACAGGCCAAAGATGAAGCCATTGTAGCCACACAAAGGTGACCATGGTGGATTAAAAATGGATCAGATATGCAAACATCTTTGTGACCATAATGATACTGACAGGCTCATGAGTCACCTCCAGATATTGCTAGCCAGCCGACTCGTTATTCTGAAAACTGATAAATAAAAGGAAAGAATTCAAAACACATGCGTATGAACCTCTCTTTTTCCTGTACTGACTATTTCAGTACACGGGAACCAAACGAAGGAGCATTTTCTGTGTAGAAGAATGACAGCCACTGCAAAAGGAGTGATGGTGCTGGAAAATTACCGCTTCCCTGATGGAATAATGAATCCGAACAGCAGTCACCCGTGCTGCTAAAGCCGTTGAGCAGGAAAGCTGATGAGGACTTAACAGCAGATGGGTCAGGCTGGTGGCACCTGAACCCCCGGTGCACCTTCACACAGTACCAAGTGGGACAGCTATCACCACATGCCTCTGAGATACAGGAGGAGGCGTGCAGCACCACCCATGAGGTGCTCTTACCAAAAATAAAATGGGATTGGAATCTAGTCAGGCCTCCAAATCTAATACCAGTTCACAGAGAAAGCGTAAAAGTGTGTATGTGGGGGTGAGAGAGGGATTCATAGCAGACCTTGTTTAAAATGACAGCCTGGGGGCTGGCCCCGTGGCCAAGTGATTAAGTTCACACGCTCACACTCTGCTTCGGATGTTAGCTCAGGGCCAGTCTTCCTCAGCAAAAAGAAGAGGATTGGCAGCAGATGTTAGCTCAGGGCTAATCCTCCTCAAAAAAATAAAATAAGTAAAATGACAGCCTGAAGGGGGCCAGCCTGGTGGCGTAGTGGTGAAGTTCATGTGCTCTGCTTTGGTGGCCCAGGGTTCACAGGTTCAGATCCCAGGCATGCACCTGCACACCACTTGTCAAGCTATGCTGTGGTGGTGACCCACGTACAAAATAGAGGAAGATTGGCACAGATGTTAGCTCAGGGCCAAACTTCCTCATCAAGAAAAAGAGAGAGAGAGAGGCAGCCTGAAGATACAATCCAAAAATGTTGGAAATTCTGTAAGACAAATGATTCAGTTTCAGCAAGTAACTACAATCAAAAACAAAGACAGACATAGGGTGAACTATTATAGATTAAAAGAGACTTCATGAAATGGATAGACCTTGTTTGGATCCTGGTTCAGACAAACCGCCTGTAAAAGTCAGAGGAAATTGAACAGTGGCTGTGTATTAGGTTAAGGATGAGTTATTGTTCATTTTATCAATGCAGTGGTAGTATTGTGGTTATGTGTTCTTAAAAAAGATTTTAATGATGCATAACTGTGTATTTCCAGTGGAAATGATCGGATATGATGTTTGAGATTTGCTTTAAAATGTAATAGTGACAGCATCGGATCAGGCGGGTGAGGCAGGATCTAGAGGACGGTCGAGGCTGGAGGAGCTCATGAGAGCAAGGCTTGGACATAAAGATTAGTTCTGATGCATCTGGATTCTGTTGCTCGTGCTGTCATATATTGCTCTGAACTAGTTCAGTTCCTCACTCAGGCCAGTATTAATTATCTTTCTCTGAACCTTTGATTTCTGAGGAGGGCACAGCACGTTAGCTGTCTGTGCAGTCTGCGGCATTCAGAGCAGAGAGAAACAGCTCACCCAAGGCCAAGCAGCTCTGGAGGCTGAGTGCCCCTGTATGCGCCCCCCACCTGCTGCCCCTGCTTCCCTATGAAAACAGGAAGAGCGTAGTTTGCCTGTCCCTACACTTCATTAAATCAAGTCATCTGTATCGGTGGAGTGGTCTCTGGCTTTTCCTTAATAACAGAAGAACTTGAATCCCAAAGGGATACTGGTTTTCTTTTTCTGGAAGCCTTTCTTATTTATTTAGAATAAATAAATAGCTTCCCATTTATTGCATCACTTAAATAGCTAGAAATGTAAAGATGGTTTTCATGTGGAGAGGGATTTTCTATCCAGCCATGCGAAGGCTCCAGAAAACGAGCATTTTTACCTCTTGCTATTGCTTCTTTTGAGCCCTTGGTTATTCTGCTTCCTTCTATACTCAGAGCCAGTAAATCACTTGAGTCCAGTTCGGAATGGCAGTTCCACATTCACTGGTTAGCTCATTTGGCCGAAAAGCACTGGTCTTGTTGGCATTTCAGCTTCCAAGGCCTTAGCACTAAGAGCCTGGAATGTGTGCATTCGTTGTGGAAACTTTCCAAGCTTTGCTCGTTCAACTGCTGACAATGGGGTGAATTTGTAAGTTTTGCATGTTCTGTAGAGTAACTCGTAGGCAAGTGAGCCCCGACTGTGTGTGAACTCCATCCCAATATTTGTATGAGAAGCTCTGGAATTATCTCTTTAAAGACTTAAATTACACTGAAGCTCAGATCATCTCGAAAAAGAGGATCTGGAGCTTTGTAATGTTGGCACTCGTGATAAATTAGCTTCTCATGATGCAGTGCTTTTGTCATGTGTTCCTTATGCAAATAAGATGCCAATACCAGGATGGTCCCCACTGAGTTCCTGCAGAGCCTGCCAGTCATTTTGCTAAGCGGTCACGCCCCCGTCACTCAACAGTTGTGTCTCTCCAAGAATGCCACTGGAGTCCAGGGCAGCCCCACGATTCCGAGGGCTCTTTTGGAGTCTTTTAGCAAAAACCAGAAGAGGGTTGCAGTGTCCTCCAGGAATGGGACAAAATGGGGTTTGGGTGACCTGGGCACATCACCATTGAGCCTTTTTCTCATCCTGATGAAAATCCAGGTGGAAGGAAGGAAGGTTTTTATGGACAATTTACCTTTAATGGAGGCAGGCAAAGGAAGAGACTGTGAGGAAAGGAGGAGGAGGAGTCAGGGGGCCTTGCCTTTTGGCTGGGAACTCACCTCAGAGACCTGCGTGCTAATGGTCAGTCTCTGGGGATATGTCACCTGTGCTTGTCCTGTTCCTCTGTAGAGACTGGTACAAGCGTAATTTTGCCATCACGTACTTCATGGGAAAAGTGGCCCTGGAGAAGATTTGGAACAAGCTTAGACTGAAACAAAAGAAGACCATCAATTAGGAGCCCACCCTGACCCACCCGCCCAGTGTCCGAGTTTCCACAAGAAACAGCTGGTTACAGGAGCCCGCTTTATCAGTGCTCTAAACACCCATAAGTGATCTGAGTCCACCACCTTCTTTCTGGGGGCCCCTTGGCTTATGTTTCAGTGCAGGGCAGGCTGGGAATCCGCGGGTCCTGGGGTGCTGTAGGCCACCTGGCTTCACCCTGACTGTGGACACCAGGCCGGCTCTCAGTCACAGACGTCATACTAAATAAAAACCCAATCACTGTGTGCCTGTTTTCTGTGTTTTTGAATTGTACCAATTTGAAATAAAACAATATAAAAATATTAATAAAGTTTCGCTTAAAAAAGTGGGCTCCACTGTTGGGAATGATTTGGAAGCTGGCTGCCGAGTGAACTGGAAGCTGCCACGTGTCCCCACGGGCTCACATGACCAGTGAGCCGGGAATTATTGGAGGCCCCTGGGTTTGTACCCTGATGAAATGCAGCTGTCCTGGGATGCTTGCCCTACAGACTTGAAGCAAGTGCAGCTCCTGTCAGAGACCTCAGGTGACTGCAGAGCCACCTTGAGAGAACTTTTCTCCATTTACTCGAGTGAGGGAAAGCCTGTTTCCAGAGTTTTCCCCGACAACTTGCTCTGGATCACACTCCTCTGTTTTTTAAATTCTTTTGAAACCACAGTTGTTTGAAGTAGGATTATATGGTTTTAAAATGAGGAGGCTCTCTTTGTACTGCATCCTGGAGCCGTGTGGCATGGGGTCACAGCTTGCAGGAGGGGATGCCTGCCTCAGCAATGGGGAAGTGGCCTTCAGAGGCAGGCCAAATTAGCCAGCGTGTCCTCTGAGGATAGACAAGATATCTGGAATTAACTAAACGCCACTTGGCAAGTAGTTTTTATTCCAAAATGAGGCATGACAATAGAGTCACAAGACTGGATTTCTTCTGTGACTTATAAACTGCTGCCACTGAAGATGATTTCCAAGGAGAAATTCCAGAAACCAGGAGAAGCATATCACCCCACCCCACCCCCCGCACTGAGGCCTTTAAGGGCTGTGCAGATGGATGAGGGTGAGTGTGAGAACCCGAAGAGGAAAGCCCGTGCACCACGTGCCACTGGAGAACCCTGCACTGGGTCAGTCACGCTGTGGGGCAGTTAACCCAGCTCTGCTAACCAAGGTCCCCGGAGAGTGGGGCGCGTGGACCATGAGGTTACCCAGAAATAACACTGTATCGTTAATTCCTGCCACTCCCTCTGCTAAACACAGGTTCTCAGCCTGACACCAGCGTGTGTCACACTGTGTGCAGCTGCAGAGAAACAAGGGAAAAAGTGATAACCACCAGGGTTGGGGTCCCCGGACAGGGGCCCTCTGTTCCGTGTGGGCGAGCCCAGCCCAGAAGGTATGAAGCACTTCCTAGCTTTTAATTCCTCCTCTCCCATCAAATTCACTGACTGAAGGTCATTTAATGGTTGTCTTCTCCCCGGGCAGTGTGACGTTGGCATAAACAACTTCCAGTGGTATCATTTCTAATTCTTTTTGTACATCAATTCTTAGAAATTTTGAGGATGACTTTCCAGAGTAACAGCAAAAAACAAGTGGATTGTCTGAAAGGAAATTTGTTTTTTGGGAAAGTGAATTCCAGCATGGGTGGTGACGGTGTGGGTATGCTCACGGCATCCTTGCAGACTGTAAGAGATACATCATGTTTTGTCTTACATGTTACTGTCTGTGAAGGCAGAGGGAGAGGATGGAAAGTGCGGGTGTCTTTTGTAATCTGTGGGACTGTTGAACAACTGTGCAGGATCTGCTGTTCATAAAGGGCCTTTCCAAACACAAGGGTTTGGAAATCACAAGGGTCCTGAATCACACCCTGAGATGCTGAGACCATGTGCCAGAGTTCTTAGCCCGGCGCTCCAGATAGCTTGTGTACTGCGTCCTCGAGCACATGGGTTCTGCCCTTCAGCTGGTGGCTTGGCGGTGCATTACCAGCATTTACACTGAACAAGAGCTTTCACCAACTAGCTCTTCCGGGCACGTTTGATAATTTACCTCCTGAGATCCTCAGGGCTCCTAGAGGCAAGCCTCTTGAGGTTTCAAGGAACAGAAACTTCTTCAAATAAGCTCTGGTCGCATGGGGGGTAGGAGGGGCAGGTAACATTAGAAGGCAGAGGTCTCCAGAAGCAGACCTCCTGAAGCGAGAAAGCCTGAGAGCCAGGGAACGCGATGCCCCCAGTGTCTGTCAGGGGCCACGGAGCTCTGTCCACCAGTGCCACCCTCCAAGGGTGGGCTGGGCCTTGGGCAGGTCTCTGTCCAGTGGGCAGGCATGGGACAGCAAAGTGACCAAGGTGACACGGTGCCGTGCAGAGTCTTGAGGTTCTTATCCTCACCAGAGCCCCTCTCATCTGAGGCGGTGGAGATGCTGCCTTCACAGGTCCAAGGGTGCTTTCTTTTAAGAAACTTAAAAAGAGCGAAAAACAAACATATGTTCTATATTCTGACAAAGGAAAGGATAAGTGATTCTTTGACTTTATAAAGTAACAATTGAGAAAGTAAAGCATTCTTTGAAATTGTCAGAGGGAGCAGTGCCCCACGGTGGTAGCGTCCTGGGCCGGGTGAGCTGAGTTGTGGGGGTCTTGACACCCTCCTACCGGAGGGATAGAGAGGCCTTGCGGGCGCAGGAGGACTGCTGCTTAAGAGCCAAAGGAGCAGCATCCACAAGTCCCAGGTTCAGAGTCCCAAGTAATTCTCCTAAAATCGTTTCCACTTGGCGTAACTGACATGGTAGTTAGATATTGAGGACTGGCAGGAGAGCTTTAGCAACTCAAGACGTAAGTGTGGTTGAAATCTCAGTAACCTGTGTTGTCCTTTTGTAAGAACAGTTTAACTTAATGCCGACAAGTTTGACTTGACTCATGGTGTTAACTGTTGCTAGGTTCTCAAATGCTCTGAGTGAATTAACGAGAAGTGACAGTGTTGTGTTCCTGTCTTGGATTCTTAAACATTTAAGATTAAATGATTGTGGTAAATGTTGCTTCACGTCACAAATAAAGTTATTTTGACTCTAACATTTGTATGCTCAGTTAAGGAAATGTTAGGTTAAGACAGTTCTCTGTCACAGCCGTATTCCAGTAGAGTATTTTTGTGAACTTTTAAATAATTACAGGATAAAGGTTATCTCAGTGATGTATCTTTTCCTGCTTTTCCCTTTGATAAAATTTAATGCTTCTGTTTTCTGGATTAAGAAGTAAAATAAAATTGAGTCTCTTTTCCCCTGTGTGTGTTGGGTGCTGTTTGTGGACATTGGTCTTTTAATTGCTCATGTTCACCCCCAAAAAAGAGAATCCAGGTGTGGCCATCAGAAGTGGCAGTGGGCCTCGGGGCCCAGGCTGGCTCAAGTCACTGACAGCGGGACATCTCACCACAAAGTCTTTCCTTGTTTTGTTTTAATCCTGATAATATATTGGGAAGTCTGCCTCCAGGAGGAACAGTGAAGCGTCTTTGTAACGTGATTGCACTAGAGCGGCGTTCCAGGGCAGACTTGTCTGCCTTCAGGCCCATCTCCAGGCCTCAGCTTCCTGGCTTGTAATTATGCACACCTGGCAAAGCCCCAGCAGGGTGTGACATGGCATCTTAGGTACAGTGTCGGCACTTAACGGGCTCCTCATAAATCTAAAATGATAGCGACTAGTAATAACGTCCAAAGCAACTGGTTCCTGACCACCAGAAGGCCTCGGTGGGGCAAAGTTGACTGAAAGCTGGCCCTTGTGCTGAGTCGAGAGCAGAGCCCCCAGCACCAGCCAGGAGTTTAGTAGGAAAGGCCTTTGGTCTCTTCCATGTCCCGGAGCTGTCGGCACGCAGTGATGCTCAGGAGTTATCCATGGAGCATTGGTCCTTCCTGTTACCCCTCCCTGAATGTCCACACACACTGGCTCCCTGCTGGCAGCCTCGCTCCTGGCTCTTTAAAGAAAGCAAAATTGCATCTTTGCAAAGAAGCCTTGCTCTCAGGCGTCGGCTGGTCTGGCTTTGGCGTGTGTTTTAATCCTTTGTCCCTCCAAGGGCTCAGCTTTGACTAGCCCTTTTTCTGGCCAGCGCTTTAGGCTGTTTTCACCCAGAGAGGCAGCGGGGCACTGCTGTCTTTGTACTCCAAGGCTTCCACACTGGAGGAGGGCAGAGAGCCACGGAGGGTCAGCCCAACCACCCTCTGTTCTGTAAATTTGCAAAGACTTGATTAATGGGGAAATCACAGAACTTGTGGGAAATTGTATGATAAAATTTTCTGTTTGATGATTTTTTTCCCTACAAGCATTGCTTTTTTTCTGTTTTTAAAAACCAAAAAATGACGTTTTTAACGATGCCTCCGGTTAGAAAACTGGAACAGTGCAGGGAGGAGCAGACTGCAGAGGAACAGCCTTTCTTTATGGAGAATCAACTTTCCCAAGGAGAGGCTGGGGGTTCCTGCTCAGAAAGCCCACCTGATCGGGATCCACTGGAGACTTGGGCTTCTGGCATCGTCAGGGCTTTTCCTCCCTGTGCAGCCGAGCCCCCTGGGGATTGCTTAAGTCCTGTTAGGTTCCCTCACAGGCCCTGTTGTACATGTATAATTTTTTATTGCAAAATAATTGCCTTTCAGCAACTTACATGCCTTCTTTTTTTTTTTTTTTTTGAGGAAGATTACCCCTCAGCTAACTACTGCCAGTCCTCCTCTTTTTGCTGAGGAAGACTGGCCCTGAGCTATCATCCATGCCTATCTTCCTCTACTTTATATATGGGATGCCTGCCACAGCATGGCGTGCCAAGTGGTGCCATGTCCGCACCCGGGATCGGAATCAGCGAACCCCGGGCTGCTGAGAAGCAGAACGTGTGAACTTAACCGCTGCGCCACCGAGCCAGCCCCCCCCCGTTTACCATTTTTAAGTGTGTAGTTCAGTGGCTTTAAGTCCATTCACATTGTTGTCCAACCATCACCACCGTCCATCTCTAGAACTTTTTCATCTGCCCCAACTAAAACTTTGTCCCTAACTCACTCCCCACTCCACTCCCCCGGCCCACCACCATTCTACTTTCTGTCTCTATGAATTTGTCTACTCTAGGGACCCTATATAAGCGGAATCATACAGTATTTGTCTTCTTGTGACTGGCTTATTTCCCTTAGCATGGTGTCCTCAAGGTTCATCAATGCTGTAGCAAGTGAAGATGGGTTTGTTTGCAGACAGACAGACCGGGTCCCAGTCTCAGCTGTGGCAGCTAAGCCCTCTGAGTCTCAAACACTACTGGAGACCAGAAATAGCCCTCACAACACAGGCCACATGATGGCATTCCCTTTGGGGTCCTGTGAGGACAACAGGGTCCTTGCTTTCTCATTCATTCAGCAGCTGCTCATGAGACCCGCTGCCTGCCAGGCCCTCTTCTAGGCACTGGGAATGGAGCCGTGAATGAGACAGCCCTCACGGGTCACAGTGCCCTCTTGTTTACTTAGGGCCCTGTGCCCATGTGGCAGGGACAGCTGCCCTCCTGGCTGGGCAGTGCCCCTGCTCAGACATTCTGCTCACCTCACTGGTCTTCCAGGAAAGTAATTTCTTTCCTTTCATGCCATGGAAAAGAAATTGATCAGTCCTCCCAAAATGTTTGGGCTGTTTCAGCTGTGTTTGTAGCCACTCGGGTATTGATTTGCAATGATCATTGTATTCACTTTGTCCTGAGTCAGACCTTGGGTGGAAAAGTACAGAAAGAGCTTCTGGAGGGGGGGATGAGATGGATGGACGAGATTGGCAGGTGTCCAGAGGTGGTTTCTATCCAGGTCTTTGGGGGTTCTAAGCTCTCCCAGGCCCATCCCTCCTCCCCATACCCTAGCACACACTCACACCCAGAGACAGGTTTGCCGTCAAAACAGATCCCCAGTTTGGGGCAGGGTGGGAAGATTAGTACAAAGCCAAGGCCGTAGGTGGAGAGGCAGAGAAGAGCTGCTTGTTTGTTTGTTTATTCCTTTATCTCTGCACACCCCGCAGGGCCCACCAGCCACAGCTGGACGAAGGAGCAAAACAGCCCTGGGCACCGGCTTGTGAAAGGTTGATCCATCTGCTAGGAACACCAGGGCAAACAAGATTTTTATTTTTATTTTAAAAAGAAAGCAACATCCCAGCATGTCCTCGGTGCCTCCCCAAGCCTGGCTGCAGTAGGCAGGACGTCCAGTACAGCCCTAGCCTGCTGGGGCGTCCACTCTAATGGCAACATGGCAGGACGGTCTGGCAGGGCCACCTGCACAGACCCAGCTCCCACACCATGGCTGGGAACTGTACTTCCAGCTAGAAAGTGGGATTTCCTGTCAGCTCAGGGTCCTGCTGCATCTTGCTACAAACTCCAGAATCTGACCATCTGGTCGTGGATACACGAGGCCCAGCAGTCACCGAGAGCTGTTCCTGTGTTCATCCCCCTCATTCCCTCCCCCAAGTGCCTCACCATGCTGCCTGGCACAGAGTAGGCCTTGGACAACGGTGCTAAACCAGTGCAGCCCCTGGATCCTTTTACCAAATAATAATAATAGGGAGCTGGTATAGCTATCTGCCAGGCACAGTTCTCAGAGTTTTGTTTATGCAGATTTGTGGCATCCTCAGACCAGCCCTTGAGGGGTCCTCTCCTCACGGCACCCGGCCAGGCCCGCCAGGCTCTGTCCAACTGCAGGTTGGAATCGGGACTCTGTTCTGATTGGCCCAGGTGGGCTGTGGCCCCGCCCCTGGCTTATCAGATGCCACCAACGGGGAGGATGGGTGCTGTGAAGCCCATGCTTGGAGCTGTCATTCATTCAGTCAATGAAATGCACCAAGGCTTAGCACACATCAGTCACTGCCACACGGTTAGGGGTCATCTGTGAATAAAACTGGCAGAAATCTAGAGGGTCAATGTATGCAGTAAATAAATCAATTATATAAAAGGTTGCCAGAGGTTCAGTGGTGTGGAAAAAGAGCAAACGGGCTGGGGAGTTTGTGGGGAGCAGATGGCAAGGGGGCGAGATCTGGGCAAGAGTGACTAAGGCCGTGGGACTGCAGTGAGCCTGGCAGGGCCAGGAGCAGCAGGCAACTGGTGTGGTTGGGCGGCAGGAGCCAGGGAAGAGGAGGGTGGGAGGAGGTGGGCCAGGGCCTGCCAGCCACCGCACAGACGCTAGCTTTTCTCCTGAGTGTGCTGCAGAGCCACTGAGGGCTCTGAGCAAGGGACGGCCACAGCCTGGTCACTCTGCCAGGGGCCCGGGGCAGAGTGGGGAGCCCCATCCAGGCCACAGCCAGGACCCAGGTGGCTCCTACAAGGTGGTGGCTGGGAAGATGGTGAGCTGGGAAGTGGCCTGTCCAGTACAGGAGCCACTAGCCACACATGGCTATTTACATTTCAGTTAATTGAGTGAAATTAAAAACTCAGGGGGCCCAGCCCAGTGTCCGAGTGGTTAAGTTCACATGCTCCACTTTGGCGGCCCAGGGTTTCGCCAGTTCGGATCCTGGGTGCGGACATGGCACTGCTCATCAAGCCATGCTGAGGCGGCGTCCCAGATAGCACAACCAGAAGGACCTACATCTAGAATACACAACTATGTACTGGGGGGCTTTGGGGAGAAGAAGAAAGAAAAATAAAAAGAAGATTGGCAACAGATATTAGCTCAGGTACCAACCTTTAAAAAAAAAATCTCAGCCCCTCGGTTGCACTAGCCTCCTTTCAAATGCTCGATAGCCACACGTAGCTAGTGGCCACCATATTGGACGTCACAGATGTGGAACAGTTCCATGATGGCAGAAAGTTCTGTTAGCGCTGGCCTAGGAGGTGCCATAAGGCATGCTCTTCTTTCTTCTGGGGAGGCCGGGGCCCAGAATGTGAGAGTGTGGGCTGGGCAGCAGGTGGGGCGGGGTGGAGCTGGGAGTCAAGGAGGGGATGTGAGAGGCTGTGTCACTGGGAGGACAGGTGGGCTGTCCATGTGAGAGTCAGTTCAACTGGAAAGGGCAGTACCTGACTGAGGGAGGAGGGGATCCAGAAGATGCTGCTGGCCAGGTATGGCCATGAGGCTTTTCCCAGGACATCTAGTGAGAAGTGCCCGGTTTTCCACACTGCAGCCACGGCCATGTGGCTGGTGAGCACTTGCAATGTAGCTGGTCTGAATTGAGATGTGCTGTAAGTGTAAGCTATGTACCAGATTCCAAAGACTTAGCATGAGAAGAGGAATGTAAGCTATCTCATTCATAATTTTTTCTTATTAATTACATGTTGAAATAATACTTTAAATATATTGGGTTCAGTAAAATATATTATTAAACAGTCTTAAAAAGGAAGGAAATTCTGACACGTGCTACAACATGGGTGAACCTTGAGTACATTATATGAAGTGAAATAAGCCAGTCACAAAAGGACAAATTCTGTATGATTCCACTTATATGAGGTGCCTGGAGTAGCTGAAATCATAGAGACGGGAAGTAGAATGGTGGGTGCCAGGGGCTGGTGGGGGATGGTTATTTATTGTTTAATGAGTATAGAATTTCAATTTGGGATGATGAAAAAGTTCTGTAGTGATGGTTGCACAACATTGTGAATATACGTAATGTCACTGAATTGTACACTTCAAGTGGTTGAGATGGTAAATTTTACGTTATGTATATTTTGCCTCAATTAAAAAAATTTCTGATAAAATTTGCTGAAGAAACAATATATGTATATATATTATTATTTTATTTTATTTTATTTTTTTGAGGAAGATTAGCCCTGAGCTAACTACTGCCAATCCTCCTCTTTTTGCTGAGGAAAGCTGGCCCTGAGCTAACATCCGTGCCCATCTTCCTCTACTTTCTATGTGGGACACCTACCACAGCATGGCTTGCCAAGCGGTGCCATGTCTGCACCCAGGATCTGAACCTGGGAACCCCGACCGCCAAAGTGGAACGTGCGCACTTAACCACTGTGCCACTGGGCTGGTCCTATATTATTATTTTTATTTTTATTTTTTTTAAGATTTTATTTTTCCTTTTTCTCCCCAAAGTGCTCCTAGTACATAGTTGTATCTTTTTAGTTGTAGGTCCTTCTAGTTGTGGTATGTGGGATACCACCTCAGCATGCCCTGATGAGCGGTGCCATGTCTGTCCACGCCCAGGATCCAAACCGGTGAAACCCTGGGCCGCCAAAGCAGAGCGCACAAACTTAACCACTCAGCCATGGGGCTGGCCCTATATTATTAAAGTTATTTTCACTTGCTTCTTTTTGCCTTTTTTACTGTGGCTACTAGGGAATTTTAAATGACATTGTGTAGGCCAGCCCTGGTAAGTTCAGCGTGCTCCACTTCAGTGGCCCAGGTTCCGTTCCCGAGCATAGACCCACACCGCTTGTCTGTTAGTGACCATGCTGTGGCAGCGGCTCACATACAAAAAAAGAGGAAGATTGGGGATGGATATTAACTCAGGCGAATCTTACATAAACAAACAAACAAATAAATAAATAAATAAGTAGATGGATGGATGAATGAATGAATGACATTGTGGCTCATATTAGTTTCTATTGGGCAGCGCTGCTGCATTGGGCACAGACCCCGGGGGTCTCTGTGGTCCAGAGGGAGAGACAGGCGAGAGTGACCCAGCACAGAGAGCCCTTACAGAGAGGCCTGAACTGCCAGCAGGATGGGCTCGGCCTCCCAAAGGAGTGACATTCCAGCTGGGCCTTGGTGGGTGAGCTCATTTGCCTGTTCAGAAGTTCATGTCAGCGGATGTTTTCTTTTTTTTTTTTTTGGTAGGGGGCTTTCCCTTTTTTCTCCCAAAGCCCCTCGGTACATAGTTGTGTATTTTCAGTTGTGGGTCCTTCTAGTTGTGGCATGTGGGATGCCGCCTCAGCATGGCTTGATGAATGGTGCCGTGTCTGCGCCCAGGATCCGAACCGGCAAAACCCTGGGCCACCGAAGTGGAGCACGTGAACTTAACTGCTCGGCCACAGGACCGGCCCTATTTTTTTTTCTTTTTAAATTTATTTTATTTTATTTTTTTTGAGGAAGATAAGCCCTGGGCTAACATCTGCTGCCAATCCTCCTCTTTTTTTTTTGCTAAGGAAGACTGGCCCTGAGCGAACATCTGTGCCCACCTTCTTCCACTTTATATGTGGGACTCCTACCACAGCATGGCTTGCCAAGCAGTGCCATGTCCACACCTGAGATCCGAACTGGTGAAACCCGGACGGCCAGAGCAGAATGTGCACACTTAACCCCTGCTCCACCTGCCTGGCCTAATGTTTTCTCATTTAATAGGGCCTTGCTAGGCACTTGAGAGTAGCCCTCGGCAGGTGAGGCAGCATCTGGCCCGTGTTGGCTATCCCCAAAACAGCATGTGCCAGGACAAGCCAGGAATAGTTCGCTTCCTTATCCCTCCCCTTTCACAGGCCCTGTAATGGATCCACACTGAGAACAGAACAGCAGTTTATCCTTCAGCACCTCATTGGCCTCGTCTGTAAAATGGGCAGCAGCAGTTTGCGTCCTGAAGACGGGTGGACCAGCTGGGTCTGCGAAGAGACTGACTGTAGTGAGGGCCCCTGAAAGAGGCATCCACATCCGAACCCCTTGTACCTGGGATTGTGACCTTATTTGGAAACAGGGACTCTGCAGATGTGATTAAGTTAAGGATATCAGGAGGAGCTCATCCTGGATTTAAGGTGGGCCCTAAGTCCAATGACAAGTGTCCTTAGAAAGGAGAGGGCTATCTGAAGCACAGAGATGCAAAAGAGAAGGCCCCGTGAAGATGAAAAGAGAGATCAGAGGGATGTGTCTTCAAGCCCCAGGGACTCATGGAGCCACCAGAAGCTGGAGAGAGGCCTGGAACGCGTTCTCCCTCCCAGGCTCCAGAGGGAACCAAGCTACCTGCACCTTGGTTTCCGACTTCTGGTCTTGAGAACTGTAAGAGAATAAACTTCTGTTGCTTGAAGCCCCCAGTGTGTGGTCATTTGTCACGGCAGCGACAGGAGACGTGCTCTGATGGGTTCCAGACTGACAGCCGAGGAGGACAGCAGGAGGAACTCAGGCATTTTGGAGTGAGTGTGGGTCAATGTGCGGTCCTGGAAAAGGAGAACCAGATTTATGTCTGATGGATCAGCATCTTCCAGAATGAATCAATAGGTGAAACTTTCCAGAGGCCCTGCTGAATCCCTCTTCCTGAATCTCACCTCCAGAGCCGACAACGTGGGGAAATGCTTTACTCTTATTTGCGGTAGCAGTGTGTGGGTGCTTGAGTTCAGTCCAATGACTAGCTCTGAGTCCAGGCCTTTTGGCCAGTTTCCCTGGGCGTAGCCTCAGTTTCTCCATCTGTAAAGTGGGATAGTGCTCCCCACCCTGGCTGGTGCTTGTGGGAAATGGGTGTGAGGCCCTTCGTGCCAACACGTGGGACGAAGGGTTGTCTGTGGTTGCTGCGTTTCTGTGCAGATGGGGATCGGGGTCCTGGAAGTGAGGGACAGAGGCTGAGGGCGCAGCTTACGTGGACCTGCCTGGCCCAGCCACAGTGGGCTCACCCCAGGATACTGCAAAGGCTGGGTTTTCTTCTTTTTAGCTCTTTTTCAGCAATGATATATCCATTTGTGCATTACCTTATTCAGCGTCTGCCCCCTGTACCTTCGGTCCTGTGGAGCTGAGAAGAGCCTGGCTGGAATAGGAGCGCATCCCAGAGTATGAACGTGGGCAGGGCTGACAGCCCTCAGTGGGTGGGCAGCCGGGGTCTTCCCAGCTTGCGGGTTTCCTCAGGCCTGGCCTTTCTTTCTGCACAGGTGATGGGCACAGCAGCTGTCCTGGTGGCTGGGAGTCTGCTGCTCCTGGGGGTGACCCTCTAAGCCCACCTTTTGGCCCACTGATGCCCCAGGTTGCCTTTCTCCTGGGCATTTCTGGAGGCATGTGGTCCCAGCTGGGCCAGCATGGAAGTGATTCTGGTGAAAAGAGACAAGTGAACCTCTTCTCCCAAGCATGACTGTGAATCCAGTAGATCACTTAGGGACCAAGAAATCCGCTAAGAGAGAAAAAACCAGCGTGAGCAGTGTCCACCATTGCCCTTCATACATAGCCAGGCATGTTTGTCTGCCGGCCGGGGGCTAGGGGGAGGAAAGAGGGAAGCTGGTTTGGGGAGTATGGTGTGGGGCCCAGGGAGGTTTAACAAGCCTGATTGGGTGAGCCAGACCAGCATCAACGCAGACTGTCAGGGCATGGAGGTACACCACTGTACCACCCTCCCTGGGGGGGTGCTGCCTGAGGGAACAGGGCTGCATGAGCTCAGAGAGCCACCTATAGAGAGGATGACTCAGTTCCCCATCCACCAGCTTCCATTCCCCATTGTCCCCAATCCTGCAGCAGCACGTTCCCAGGGTGGGCCCCATTGGCTAAGCCAAGCAGTATGAGGCATTCTCCTGGTCAGGGGTGGGTCCAGGTGGGCTTGTGACCTGGGAGGTGGAATCTCAGCAAAGCCCGGGGTATTCATTGATGGGTGAGAGGTGAGAGGCTCTTGCCTTCTGGACAGTGAGGTACAAAGATGTGATGTCTGGAGATGCTGCAGCCATTTTTGCTCCTGCAAAGGGAGCCAGGCCGAGGCCTGACTACACACAGGCTGGAGGCAAAGGTAAGAAAGCCACAGGAAGTGGAACCCTCCCCTTGATGGCAGCATCCAGAAGTTCAAGGGCACCCTCAGGTGGAGCTGGGGAGGGGTGAGGCCGATTCTGGTCTGAGACGTGAAGTCCAGCACATGGGTGGTGTTGATTGTTTCCTCATTCATTCATTCATTCAGTTTAACCCCATTTATGAAGAACCACCATATTCAAGAACGTGAGCTAGGCCTGGGGTGTATGGGAAGGAGGAGGAGGCAGGAGATACCAACGGGATTAAGGTGGGGTCTGTGCCCCCAGAACACTTGTAACAGTTGGCAGACGAGTCTGGTCCTGCTGGATGAGACCGTGGGGAGAGCAGGGAGGCGGCTGCGTTCTGCAGAGGGAACTCCCGGGAGCCCTGTGGTCAGCTGCTCTCAGGCACCCAGTGGTCAAAGTCCCAAACAGCCTCCTGTTCACAGAGGGGGTTGCCGCCTGCCCAGCCAGGAGCAACATGTGCTGATTCCGGGACAAACCTGGCACCTGCATGGCTATTTTTGTCTAAAGACGGGAAGAAGCTATCCATCTGCCCATCTGAGGAGCCCCAAATTCATATCCTTGAGCAAGTCTACCCCCTTCTGTGATCACAGTCATCTCAGGTGAAGGGGGGGGGGGAGGGTGGTGTTGGCATCTGGGCCCCCAGCATTCTCCAGAAGCGGGGGCATTATGGGGGCCCTGGAAACAGCGTCCCCCCCCCCCCCCCCCCGCCTCCAGAAGGGCCCAGCCATTTCCTTCTGGCGTGCTCCTGTAGGGTGTGCAGAGCTGAGGCCCACAGAGTCCCTGGGAGGGCTGCCTGGAGGAGGCCAATTTGTGCTGGGCCATAAAATGTGGAGGAGGCCTTCATCAGGTGGACAGGGGTAGGGAGGTGAGAGAACACAACACGGTCAGTGCAAGTCTGTGAATCAATTTGTAACCTAGGGGGCGAGGGTCAGGGGTCAGCCAGAGCAGCAGCCCCGGCCTTGGAACTTCGTGCAGTCCTTCATGCAGTCCTTGTATGCTGCTGTAGACACCCCCTGGAAGGAGACAGGAGCAGCTCAGTCCCTGCCAGCTTCCAGCTGAGCCCCTTTCCCTAGAAGGCGTCTCCAAGCCTCCACCGTTGGCACAGGCGCCCTCCGTGGATCAAGGCGAACACGGGACTGGTACTCACAAGACCCTTTCCCACCCCCCAGCTCCTCACAAGGTTCCTAGGAGGCAGAAGGATGGGGTGATCCTCCCCACATTACAGATGCATAGACTAAGATCACACCATGGTGAACCAGGGCTGCAGTCATGGGCCTAATTCAGGATTGAATTCAGTTCCTTCCTCTTTCCTTCCCTCTCTCCTTCCTTGAACACTCTCTGTGCCAGCCACTGTGCTGTGTATCATGGTGGGAGCCACAAAGATGCCCCTCACCTCCACTGTGCAGGGGAGGCGGGGTGACACGTGCTTAAGTGGTAATGTGGGGTGGAAGTGCTAGTGCTGTGAGAGAGGGCCCTGTGGAGGCTGTGCGCGTTCTTTTTTTTTTTTTTTGAGGAAGATTAGCCCTGAGCTAACATCTGCTGCCAATCTTCCTCTTTTTGCTGAGGAAGACTGGCCCCGAGCTAACATCCATGCCCATCTTCCTCTACTTTATATGTGAGACGCCTACCACAGCATGGCTTGCCAAGCGGTGCCATGTCTGCACCCAGGATCCGAACCAGTGAACCCCGGGCCGCTGAAGCAGAACCCACAAACTTAACCGCTACGCCACCAGGCCGGCCCCATTATTATTAAGATTATTATTGGTCCTGAGGGGGCCGGCCCTGGGGCCAAGTGGTTAAGTTTGTGTGCTCTGCTTCAGCGGCCTGGGGTTTCGCCAGTTCAGATCATGGGTGCGGACATGGCACTGCTCATCAAGCCATGCTGAGGTGGCATCCCACATGCCACAACTAGAAGGACCCACAACTAAAAATATACAACTATGTACTGGGGGCCTTTGTGGAGAAAAAGGAAAAATAAAATTCTTTAAAAAAAGAAAAAAAAAGATTGGTCCTGAGCTAACATCTTTTGCCAATCTTCTTTTTTTTCTTCTTCTCCCCAAAGCCCCCAGTACATAGTTGTATATTCTAGTTGTAGGTTCTTCTGCTTGTGCCGTGTGGGGCACCACCTCAGCATGGCCTGATGAGCGGTGCCATGTCCGCACCCAGGATTGGAACCTGCGAAACTCTGGGCTGCTGAAGTGGAGTGTGCAAACTTAACCTCTCGGCCACAGGGCTGGCCCCTAGTTGTTATTTTTATTAGCAGAATCATTGGCTTACAGGATATCTTATGAAGGGACTTTGCACCTTGGGGCTGGGCTGCAGCTGAGGAACCATCTCCCTTCCTTGCAGGAAGCTTGACGCCTCTTACCCAGCACAACCCCCACCCCTGCCGCCACTGTAATCAAGTGTATCGCACCCCTGATGGTACCTGCTGGGAGACAATTCTCCATGAGCCTCTCCCATTCCTACACATCTTGTGAGTGGAGGCACTGACAGTTCTTTGCTCCACATCATCTTTTCAAGGATGTCTGTATAGCAAACTGCTGTGTATGGAATGCTCATACATCACTGGTGGGATGTAAAATGGTTGGTCACTTAGGAAAAAGGTCTGGAAGTTTCTTAAGAAACTAAACATAAGGACCGGCCCAGTGGTGCAACAGTTAAGTTGATGTGTTCCCTTTGGCAGCCCGGGCTTTGCCAGTTCGGATCCCAGGCACGGACCTACACACTGCTGATCAAGCCATGCTGTGGCAGGCATCCCACATATAAAATAGAGGAAGACTGGCATGGATGTTAGCTCAGGGCCAATCTTCCTCAGCAAAAAAGGGGAGGATTGGCGGTGGATGTTACCTCAGAGCTAATCTTCCTCAAAAAACAAAAACAAAAACAAAAAAACCTGCCCTATGGCCTAGCACTTCCATTCCTAGGTGTTCACCCAAGAGAAATGAAAATATGTGTTTCCCAAAAGACTTTACAAGAAAGTTCAGATCAGCTTCATTCATATGAACCAAAATGGAAGAAGCCCAGGTTTCCATCAACAGGAGACTGGCAAACACACAACATCATGGATGAACATCAACACTATTAGCTGAGTGAAAGGTGCCAGATGCAAAAAGTAGATTCTGTAGGATTCCATTTATATAAAATGCTAGAACAGGCAAAACTAACCTATAGTCAAACAAAACAAAACAAAGCAAAGAAGGCAAATGGTTAATTGTGGAATCTCAGTGGTGGGTACGTGCAAGTTTGCTGTCCAAGTTCTTCTGTCAGTTGACACATTTGGGATCAACAAACGCACAAGCAGCCAGACTGACCTCTCTCTAGCAGAGGCTCGGTTGCCATCCTGCCTAAGCATCAGTCCTCACCTGGTGACATCCTGGGTCCCACAGATGGCTCTGTACACTGGGCTCACCATCCAAGACAGCTTCCCCCATGGCCTGGTGCCTGGTGGGGGGCACAGCTAGAAGGCAGGGCTAAGGGGACCTGGATAGCTGGGACTCTCCAGCAGGGTAGCTGGCCTTCTTACCTGGCCACTCAGGCTCCCAAAAGCACACAAGTGAAATCTCCGGGGCCTTCTTTTTTTTTTTTTTAAAGATTTTATTTTTCCTTGTTCTCCTCAAAGCCCCCCGGTACATAGTTGTGTATTTTTAGTTGTGGGTCCTTGTAATTGTGACATGCAGGACACCACCCCAGCATGGCCCAATGAGTGGTGCCGTCTCCCCGCCCAGAACCTGAACTGGCAAAACTCCAGGCTGCTGAAGTGGAGCGCGTGACCTTAACCATTCGGCCATGGGGCTGGTCCCTCTGGGGCCTTCTTAAGGCTTCAGCCTGGAACCAGCAGCCTCACTTCTGCTGTATTCAGGAAACAGGCTGGTCTCAGGAAACAGGCTGGCCCCGAGGGCACGTGGGAGGGGCTGGTCAGGAATGCTGGGGACCCTGGGCACCCCTGAAGGAGTTGAGCTTCACCAAGCAGGACCCAGGCCTCAATCCCCCTGTATCAGGGAAAAGTGTGTGAGAGAGAGACTGAGGAAGCGGGCTGGGCTTCTCCCCGGAGCTACCCTATTCCTTCATCGCACCTCCTTCCCACTCACAGTGCTGCTGTTTTCCCCTTTGTCAGAGGAGCAGTCACTGGAGCGGAATGCCAGCATCTCCAACTCTTTAAAGGAAAAACACCCTGAAAATCTGATAAATGCCATTTTCAAAACTGAAGCCAGAAACCAGAGAGTGTGTGACTTGGCTTGTGGTGGAGAGCAAGGAAGACAAGCCCCCATTAGCCCCGGCCCAGATGCCAGGCAGCCCCTCCCCAGACCAGGTGCACCAGCCACTCATCCCCAGCCTCACACAGGCCAGGCATTGCCCAGGCTGAGGGTGAGTGGCGGTACCCAGGCTGGGGGAAGGTTGCGGGGGAGGCAGGCCCCCGAAGCCCTGGGGTTGGGGGGGAACGCGGCAGGGTAGCAGGGAGCTGGGAGAGTTCTGGCCACACTGCCGCTGCTTACCCTCCCAGCTCCTTGTCCCTCCATGTGAGTGCAGCCCTTCTCCAGAAAGGGCCACTCAGACAGGTTGCAACTCCCAACCCCAGGACACACACCCAAGTATGGCTTCCCAGCCTCACCAGGCTGCCAAAATGAGACTTGTGGTTTGTTGCGTGTTGTCCTTCTCTTCCTGCAGTTTCTCCATTTGGATCTTCATCTGCTGGGTCCTTCCCACCTGCCGTGTGAATGTCCCTCTTCCATGGAGTCCCTTGATCCCTGAGGGACATAGAGCTTCCCCCGTCAGTGCCTGACCCGAGCCTCCTGTCTCTGCTCCCAAAGGCTGTCAGCTCACCCACACAGGGGTGCCTTGTTCTCCCATTGCCCAGCCTCGCACCTGACACTAGTACTCAATAAGTATTGGGAATGGAATGACTGGGAGACTGTATGCTCCTGGTTTATCCCTGATGCCCAAGTGCCTGGCAAATGGCAGGAGGTCAGTGTTGAATCACCGGATGTGTGTGGATGTTTTCACTCTTGCTGAACTAGGGACCTCAGCCACGGCTTCATCTGGGCCCTGTACACCGCCTCCAAATCTGTACTCCAGCCCCAGCCTCTGTTTAGATCACACATTTTGGACCAGGGCAGTGAAAGAGTCAGAGGTGGGAGGGAGACAGAAATAAATGAGGGCAGAGGACATGGTATCTCTATTTGGGGAAAGCAGGAGGATGGAGAGACTGAGACAGGCAGAGAGAAGGAGGGGGAGCTGGCTCACACCATGCAGGCTGCCTTTTCCAGAATGGAAGAGCGCTTACAAGGGAACAAGGAGAGAGCCCGCTCCCTGCTCTCACGTCTGCTGGAGGAAGCCCTAGTCCTGCATAGGGTGGGGTGCAGGCCGGGCCCTGGCCAAGGGTCCTTTAGATGCCCCCTCAGGCACAGCCCCCACCCCTCCAGGGCCCTGGCTAACGCAGCAGGCTGTGGGCCACAGGGATGCTCAGAGGCCACTAGGACTTGTGCAAACAGATAGATGGTTGCTTCCCTGGGTCCTGGTCCTCTAGGTTTTTAGGGAAGGACAGATAATGGGTTTGATGCCCTGGAGTCTCTCTGCTGAGGCTTCCCCACATTGACTCCACCCAAGGCAGTGACTCCTGGGCTCTGCTAGTGCCTGCACAGGGAGCAGGGCTCTGTTTTTTTTTTTTTTGAGGAAGAGTAGCCCTGAGCTAACATCTGCCGCCAATTGTCCTCTTTTCTCTGAGGAAGACTGGCCCTGAGCTCACATCCATGCTTATCTTCCTCTACTTTATATGTGGGATGCCTACCACAGCATGGCTTGCCAAGTGGTGTCATGTCTGCACCCGAGATCCAAACCGGCGAACCCCAGGTCACCGAAGCAGAACATGTGAACTTAACCGCTTCGCCACCAGGCCGGCCCCCAGGGCTCTGTTTTGATTCCCAGAGCTAAGTTAATCCCTCTTGTGGGAAGCAAACCTGGGAACTTGCAGGGCTTCAGCTGCAGCGTCTGTAAAATGGGATAACAGCGCCTCTCTCAGAGCAGCTGTGAGGAGCAGAGGATTGAAAGGGACTGAGGACGCTCAGGGCAGAGCAGCTCAGTGAGGGCAGGCACTTGTTAGTCTCAGTGTGAGATGCTGGGTGAAGCTGGCTCCAGCCCCGCCCCTCAGAGTGATAGGTGCATCCCAGTGTTTTCAGTACGGAAGTGACAGGATCAGATTCAGGAGGGTCCGTGGATGTGGTTGTAGGGGAGGAAGACATTTCCTCTTCCCAAATGGGGGTTCGTCTGGCCAGAGAATGAATTAAATTCACATGAGACAGAATAGCAAGAGTAAGTTAAACAAAGCTTTATGAGGAACCATGGCCCGGGGCCTTTCTTCCCGAGGGAAGAAAGGGCACCGAAGAAGTGGGGTGCACATAGTGGTTATATACCCCCAAACAGGGTGTTTCACATGTGATTGAAATGTCCCTCCCACAATAGTCACAAGATTGCCCCGTCAGCACAGTGCTTGATGGACACAGCAGGCAGTGGGTCTGCTATCTCGGTGGGCGTAGCAGGAGGCAAGTCTATCGTCTGGAGCTGGGCGGTCACAGGTGAGTGCAGCAATCAGTTCCTAGCCTAAAGAAAGATGCTTAATCTTTAAGGAGACGCCAAAGTTGGGAGGGGGAGGGAAGTCAGTTACAGGAGGTTACCAGAGAAGCACAATAAATGCAGATTTAAGTCCGTGCCTTTGGTATTGATTAAGAATTTTTAGAAAGAAGGTCATCGCCTTTCTTCTTCCTGGTACAGAGAGGGAGGCACCTTTACAGATAGAGATTTACCTTACAAATGTAAATGTGTCCTAAGGAAGGGCAAGTTCCATTCCTCAGAGCCTCCTTCCCTGTCCCAGTTTATCAAAAGCAATCAGCCTCAAATAATCCTGATGCCAAAGAGACATATCTTGGGGTGGCCAATTTCAGGTCCCCACAGGTGGATGAATTGGCTTTTCTTTCTTTTCCCCAACTCTCCAGACTCATTCCTGCCTGAGGACTTTGGCCTGGAGTGTTCTCCCCCAGACTCATTCCTGCCTGAGGACTTTGGCCTGGAGTGTTCTCCCTCAGGCTTTGGTACAGTTGGCTCCTGCCTATTATTTAGGTCTCAGTGCACTTGCCTGCCTCGGAGTTCACCCTGATCACCCCACCTCTGCCTGTTGCATCGTCTGACTCTAATTCTCTGCATGGCACTGTATGAGCAAGGATCTTACTATCCTCCTTTCCAACATACCTTGCGTCTTATCCTGGGGACCACTGCAGCTCAACAAATACTTGTTGAGAGAATAAAAGAAGGAGATAATAAAGCCTAAATAGAATGGCAGCAGTGGGAATGGAGAAGGGATGGAGTAAAGCAATATTAAGGAGGTAGAATCTTGGCCCCCCATTAGGAGAGGGTATAAACATCTCAGGTTTCTAGCTTGGGGACAGTTATAAGCCCAGAGTCACAGAGAAAAGAGCCTCAGCTCCTCTCTTCTCCAGAGCACTTTGGTCACAACTGCCTTGCTCAGCACCAAGGTGGTGGTTGAGGAGCAGGTGACATCTAAGCTGCAGTTGGCCGAATCACCACGGGAATGTGGAAGGGTTGTTTGACTGATTCACTGCCTCTCCCTTGGCCCAGTAACTGCTATGTCACTGTGGGAACTCCTCCCTTTTTAGCTCATCTTTGCATTTATAAATGAAAGAAAAGTCATTGGACCTCCCTGTGAAAATCCAAGAGAACTTACTTCTCTGTGACTGTGTAATTGCAGGGTTAAAACAGGGCTGCTGGGCTGCGTGATAACATCTGAAGCACACAGCAGTTGATGAGCAAATAGGAGTGTGAGACTGGTGCAGGAACCCCTCCTGGTAAAGAATGCCATGGGGCCTTGCGCTTGGGACATCTGCAGGCACCTGGGGTGGGGTTCTCCCAAGCTGGTGGCAGGCAAAGAAAGCTGAGCCTTATGCACTGATTCAGCATGCTTCCTCCTGGCTGGCTGCTGAGTCAGGCCTGCGGAGCTGGCGATGCCGCAGGAAGAGGCCAGGGGCGCTCTCTGACCTGGAAGTACTGCCCTTCAGGCAGGGGGCGGCTGGAGGTCGTGGCACTGCAGCCAGGGTGTGCGCTGGCGATGGTGCCGGTGGGGTGCGATAGCATGAGGTGGCATCTCTGCTCTTGCCAGGCCCTGGTGGTTAAGCATCCTGGCTCCTCTTACCAGCCTGAGGTGCAGCTCCTGGGAGGCCTTTGCGACTGAGGGGAGGGCCTGTAATGTCTCCTCTACTCCTGAGGCTGCAATGGCCCTGGAGAGAGGGTGTAATAAGATGGGAGGGAGCGGGGGTCTGGGGACCTTGGTCTTGACCAAAAGTTTTAGGTTTTCCTGGAGGAGAGAGAAAGGCCTCCTGGCTTAGCCTACGCCCTCAGCATCCTGTCCTTTGGAGGGGCTGGAGAGAGCCCTCCTAGCGTGTTCTGGAAAGATGTAGACGAGCACAGAACATGTGCAGACGGAGTTGGCACACAATAAGCCTTGTTCCGGGTATGGGAGGGAAGGGCCGGGACGCGGGACCGACCCGCCCTGCTGGGCCGGCGCGCTCCTCAGACCACACTCCGCCCCGCACGCGGTGGTCGCGGGCAGCCGCGCCCGCGCGGGGCCACCCACTGCAGGCCCACACCCCTTCCCCGCGTGGGCAGCCCGCCGAGACCGCGCCCCGTCCTCTGCTGGCCAAGCATCCCGGGAGGTGCCCGGGCCAGCGTCTCGGCCCCGCCCCTGCGTGACGTCACGGCGGCGCGCGGCATTGTGGGGCGGGAGCGCCCAGCCGGGGGAGGGACGCGGAGAGACGCCATTTTCGGCGGCGGGAGCGGCGGAGCCGGAGCCGGCGGAGCGCGGGGCGGCGGCTGCGAGAAGGAGCCGCGAGGACAGTGTACGCGGGCGGCCGAGGATGCTGCGGGGCGGCCGCGCCGGCGTTCCTCGCTCGTGACCTCGACGCCGCGTCTGAGGCGTCTAGGCGGCGGGCCCGCGCAGACCCGCTCCCCGCACGCGCCGCGGCCTCCCGGTGCTGACAGCGCGAGCGCGCGGCCCGCGGAGCAGCACGGTGAGTGGGAGCAGGCCTCACCCGCGTCCCCTGCCCGGCCCCGGCTCCTCCTCGGTTCCCGGAGCTCGCCCCTGTTCCACTCGGGTCATCTCCCGGCCCCGCCCCGTGCTCGGCCCTCAGCCGTGGTTATTCCTTTTCCCTTCTCGGTCCTCTCCCCGGGCCGCGGTCCTCGGTCCTCATCCACGTCCCCTTCCCGGC